>NW_003852459.1:10222407-10226903 GCF_000181295.1 Otolemur garnettii
ATTGGAGGGATCACTTCTGAGGTTTATCTTACAGGGGTACAAGTGAATCTTTCTAAGAGTAGAATGTGAATGTTTTAAAACAATAACTGAGAAAATGACATGAAGGCTGTGTTGACCAGTTTGATGGAAGTATTTCGGATTGCATGTGAAAACCCCACACTGTACCCCAGTGCAGTGCATTAATGTACATAGTTACCATGAATGGTACATGGTTACCATTCAATAAAAAAAAAAAAAAAGAATTGAGTACATTGGATTCTTGCCTCTCCATTCTTCTGATGCTTTACTAAGAAGAATATGTTCCACCTCCATCCAGATTAATACAAAAGATGTAAAGTCTCCATCTTTTTTAATGGCTGACTAGTATTCAACTTTTTTAAAGTTTACTAACACATGTATAACTCAACCATGTTAAGGAGAGCCAGATGGACTTGTGCTCTTTTAAATATATTGTTAAAACAGATTATATTACAATTAGGATTCAATATATATTTAATTAGTGTTTATTACTCTCTATCTTTGACTGAGTCATATCATTCCCACACACCTCACCACACACATATACCTACTCATAAACATACACTAGAAAAAACCCATATATGATAAAATCAGAAATTAATTTTATGTCTGAAAGTTAAACATCTTAGTGTTTATCTCAGCTCAATTGACAATTGCCAAGATGTGGAAACAACCCAAGTGCCCATCAACCCATGAATGGATTAACAAACTGTGGTATATGTATACCATGGTATGGTATTCAGCCATAAAAAAAAATGACATTTTACATCTTTTGTATTAACCTGGATGGAGTTGAAACACATTCTTCTTAGTAAAGTACACAAGAATGGAAAAGCAAGTATCCAATGTACTCAATACAAATATGAAGCCAGTAGACAATCCAATATATACCCACCCAAGAGAAAACCTCAATTTACTTCAAGTTGAGGGGAGGAGGAAAGGGGGAGGGTGGTGGGAAAAGAAGAGAGAGGGGACTGGGGTGCTCCCAAGTAATGAGCACAATGTAAGGGTATACGGCGCACCTACTGGGTGCGGAACACAACCACAACAGGGACCTTACCTAACAAATGCAAACACCTAATTATTTGTACCCTCATATTAATCTGAAATAAAACTCAGACATCTTAAACCAAAGGTTGACCAACTTCTAGCAAACATATGTCCCACTCAGGTATTAGGGTTTGGGGTGGGTTTAGAGATAGTGTGTCTCTCTCTGTCACCCAGGCTGGAGTGCAGTGGCATGATCATAGCTCATTGCAGCCTTGAACTCCTGTGCTCAAGCGATCCTCCTGCCTCAGCTTCCAGAGTAGCTGAAACTACAGGCATACACACCATGTCTAGCTTTTTTTCTTTTTTCTTTTTTTTTTTTTTTTTTGGTAGAGATGGAGTCTCACTACATTGCCCAGGCTGGTCTTGAACTCCAGCCTTAACCTGCTAAAGCTCTAGGATTGCAGCCATGACCCCATTAGTTCTTTTCTAACTGAAACTGTACAGCCATCAAATCCTTTTGCATGTACCTGTTTCCATACTCTGGAACAAAGAATTATAATGTAGTCATAAGGCAATTTAAGACATTGCCTGCCATACTCCATCAAATCTGACTTAATTTAAAGGTAGATCCATTTAATTTTAAAGGCTTTTATGAGGAAAAAAAACAGGCCATTAATTTTAATAGTTTGTGATATAGATTTAAAAAGTTCCTTATTATTATTATTTACCTTTTATTAACATGTGTTGAGTTGCGTTGTAGAGATAAGTTTCATAAAGTGTTAAGTTAGGAAATCATCTGAGCTAGTCAGGAAGATCTATTTTCTATTTTGTGCCTTTTATATACTGAGAGTCAGTAGACAATTAGCTGATGCTGGATTGTTTACCTTCTGGATTATTAATGGCAATTCATATGTTTTAGCTTTGAAAAGTTCTTTTAAACTAAAAAAATGTATTATGGGGTGGTGCCTGTGGCTCAGTGGGCAGGGCACCAGCCCCCATATACTGAGGGTGGTGGGTTCAAACCTGGCCCAAGCCAAACTGCAACAAAAAATAGCTGGGCATTATGGCAGGTGCCTGTAGTCCCAGCTACTTCGGAGACTGAGGCAAGAAAATTGCCTAAGCCTAGGAGTTGGAGGTTGCTGTGAGCTGTGACTCCACATCACTCTACAAAGGGCAATAAAGTGAAATTCTGTCTCTAAAAAAAAATAAAATAAAATAAGAGAGATGAATAAAAAGAGATCAATTGCTTCACATGGGGACTCACCTCAGTAAACGAGTTTAACTCAAATTTAGAAGCGTGATGTTAGTGGTTCACCTAGGGCTTCTGGGAGAAAGGGAGTACATTTTACATGGCATTGATTTGAAAAGCAGAATGCTTCTTAATTTACCATCACAGGATACCCTGAGGTAGGAGGCCAAGTCACAAATCAGAAACATATTGATGATCCTAGAATTTGGGGAACAGAGAACAGTCTTGGTTGATCTAATATGTGGGAATCACTCTCCACTGGTTCTGATACAGGACCCAAGTATTTGCATTTTTACAAATTCCCAGATGAGACTAATGCTGCTGGCCAAGGGAACTGGGTAAATCATCCTTGCCCACTGATGTATATTTTTGTCGGCATAACTAGTATGGTGTTTAAGTCAAAGTTCATTCACTCCTGAACAATGGTGGATTCACAAATTTTTTACTCCCCAGATTAAGAATTCTTCCCCAGTCAACTATGGGACAACTTTACCTTATGTCATAATTCTCAAAAGTTTGGCATACAATATTTGTGCTTTAGATTAAAGCTTTCCTGATGAAATTATTTTACAATGGAGCTTTTAAAAGCACCACTTTGCAAGGCTGTTATTTCTACCCACCTACTTTAGCCTTCAACATTTTACTAATTTCAAGATCTGAAGGTGCCACCTAGATCAGTAAGGATTACATTCATCTATAATTAACAAAAAACTTTATTTACTGAAGCTTTGTTCTGTTTATTTCTCACATAATCAGAAAACCGAAGGCGGCGCCTGTGGCTCAGTGAGTAGGGCACTGGCCCCATATACTGAGGGTGTCAGGTTCTAACCCAGCCCCAGACAAACTGCAACAAAAAAATAGCCAGGCGTTGTGGTGGGCACCTGTAGTTCCAGCTACTTGGGAGGCTGAGGCAAGAGAATCACCTAAGCCCAAGAGCTGGAGGTTGCTGTGAGCTGTGACACCACAGCACTCTACTGAGGGCAACAGAGTAAGACTCTTGTCTCTAAAAGAAAAAAGAAAGAAAAAAAAAAGAAAAGAAAACCGAATTGAATCCAGCCTGTCCATAAGGGTTTATAAGGACACTGACGTTTCAGTACTTGGGGAAAAAGCTTTCATAAATGTAACATGAAAATAAGCAAAAAGAAAAATAAAAACAGGGGAAGGAAAGCCCCAATATTAGCAAAATGCATCCCACTTCCATTCTCTGTAGGAAGTACGTGGAGATAAGTTTCTAGTCATTACTAAAATCATCTTTGTGGCTGCTATTTAGGAAAGACAAATGTGGGGAGTAACAATATGAGTCACAAACCATCCCAGCCAGAAACACCACGGTAGGTTCTGAACATTAAACTGTATAAGAAATTGAAACCACCCCAGTTTGGGCTGTTTTGCAGATGTTTTTCTGGGGGAGTGGGGGGAGCAACACTTAATTACAGGGATTTTTGCCAACAGTAAGACAAGAAAGTCTCCGAGCCTTTACTAGAGGTCATGGTGCAGGGGGATTTTATGAGAACTGAATGAACGCTGATGGTGACTAGTAAAATTCTGGTACGCTGTTTAATATTCTTACTCTTAATCACAGTAAAAGGGACTTATGAACTTTTCAGATGAAATATTAACTACTAGGTAAAACATCTGCAGTTGCTATTGCAAAGGGTTATCTTTTCTGAAATTATTTTAAGCCTTATGATTGGCCAACCACACGCTATTCCCCATAACAGGCTTTAATATGAAATGCACAGATTAGCAGGTCCACGAGAGAAATGATGCGAGATAGCTATCTGATTCTCAACTGTGAAGCCACATTTGAATTACCTGGAGAGTTTTAAAAGTCCAGCGCCAAAATGTGCATCAAGCCAGTCTCTGGGGATGAGAGAGACAGCAATCCTCACGCTCCCTGGGAGACGGCAGCATGCCACCGTGGCTGAGAACCACTCTTCCAGCAAGGCTACCATTTATTATCTTTATTTCTCCACCACTTCTCCTCATTCCCCAGATTTTAGTAACACCAAAAGCAGAATTCTAATTCAAACCTTGGTAACCAGGGCTTCAGTTATTAGGATTCAGGACCTTCACTGAAGATGAGCACATGTGATTGATGCTCTCCAAGGTCTTCCTTATGGCAAGAGCATTGCCTAGAAAGAGGAGATTGGGGCAGCGCCTGTGGCTCAAAGGAGTAGGACGCTGACCCCATATGCTGGAGGTGGTGGGTTCAAACCCAGCCCCAGCCAAAAACTGC
>NW_003852459.1:10227104-10227837 GCF_000181295.1 Otolemur garnettii
CTAAAAAGAATTTTTTAACAAAACAGGGCAAAATATAGACAGTGCCAAAAATATATATACACTTTTTTGTTGTTGAGACAGAGTCTCACTTTGTCGCCCTCATTAAAGTGCTGTAGCATCATAGCTCACAGCAACCTCAAACTCTTGGGCTCAAGCAATTCTCTTGCCTCAGCCTCCCAAGGCGCCTGCCACAATGCCCAGCTATTTTTAGAGACAAGATCCTGCTCTGGCTCAGGCTGCTCTTGAACCTGTGAGCTCAGTCAATCCACCTGCCTTGGGCTCTGAGAGTGCTAGGATTACAGACATGAGCCACTGCGCCCAGCCTATATATACATTTTTTAAACTATAGTAAAATTATAATACTCAATATAAACTGATAATGTTTGTCATATTGTGTATTGTATCTTGTATCTCTTATAATTGCAGAAGTCAAAAATGACTTGAGCATTACAATTTTTATACAGGGCCTCTTTGCCTACATGCCTGGCAATGGAGGACCAGTCACTGTCTATGGCAAATCTCTCCTGCTTTGTAAGCTTTCTTAGTTTATAAGCCTACCTTTCTCTTCCATAATAAACTTAGTTTCATGCTCCCTTAAAAAAAAAATTTATACAGTTTTTCCCTTTCTTAAAATGTGGATACATTTTTTACATGTATAACCATGAAAACATTAAAGAAAAGCAGTCTTAACATTTACTATTAGCAAGAAGGAGAAGGAGGAAGAGGAGGAGGA
>NW_003852459.1:10228788-10231262 GCF_000181295.1 Otolemur garnettii
CCTGTAAACACCATCCTGTGTAAGAAGCTGTGAGTTTCATCACAATGGTCCTACATGTTCGCACTCTGCCTCAGACAGCACATGGACCTTCTTCATCAAAGTCCCCAAAACTTTTGCTCAAGAATTTTCACTGTAGAAGAAAGGTTCTGTTCCACATCCCAAAGCCTGTGCCTGAGATCCGTCTCAGTGGACATCAAAGCTTTTGTTTTCCAAAGAGCCATGGGATGGGCTTTCTTGCTGTTGCAATAAAAGAGTTGGCAGAACCCAGAGAAAACCATTCTTCTCTGTAGGAGAAAGCCTCAGATAGAAAGCAGCTGAAGTAGAAACTTCAACTTCATTAGAATTCTTTGGACCACCTGAGGGCAATTCTCCACGTGCCTGAACAATGCAAAATAAGCCACAAAGGAGTCAGTTTGGCAGAAATTGAAATATAAAGAGTTTTATTTTAACCTTAAACTGGCAACTAAAAGACTCCCAACCAGGCTGTCCCAAGTAGATGTGGCACTCACACCAGAGATTTGGGATTTGGCTACATCTGTCTCCAGAAGGTTGCACTGAGCCTTGGGAGCCTCATCTACCCCTGCAACAGGTGCCAGTCGAGTGCCACACTCATCAGGTCCCTCACAGACAACCAGCATCCTAAGGGGGATTTGCACAGTCCGGGGAGCCCAAAATGTAAACAGAAACTTTCCCTTTCACACTAACATATAAAGAAGTCCCTTTCAGGCCGTGATCCATGCAATATATCGGTCCTTTCTTTAATCTCCCTGTATCCAGAACTGAGTATTCCTCTGTCTCTCCCTCCCTCCCTCTCTCTCCACCCGCTACCTAGCCCTGCATCTCAAGCACGGAGGGTGTTCAACAAATATTAGCTAAATATGTGAATACCTCAGAATCCAAAGGCCACCTCGGGTACAACTGGGCGCTGATTATCTCCAAATGAGATCTTTTGTAGTGCACCCCATTCCAAAAAAGGATTAGAGATGGCCTCCATAGGCACAGGAGAGGACGACAGCCAAAATAATCTTGGCTGTGACTTCGGCATTCCACATCACTGGGACCCAGCCTTGAAAGCCTGGCAGAAAATCTATACCCCGCGCGGAGTAAAGCTATTGTCTGATGAGGCCCTCAAGGATACAGGGGAAGGAGTGCCAGGTTGGCTCAGCTGTTTGGATCCCTTCACACTACCCTCTCCTTGATGTGTCAGGTTAATCACAGCTGCCTAAATACTACTGAAATCGGGAAGTTAAAGCACAGTCGCATTGGGCCATTATCCCGTTAGGGACACATCCTATTCCTATTTCAGTCCCAGCATGCAGGCAGAAGGGCTCATTCCTCACCCCTAAAGACTACTAATTAAGGCCTGGACACTCCTCCCAATTCCCACTTCTCCTTACCTTGAAAACAAATGTAAAACTGCCCTTCCCAGCTCTCACTGTGTTAGATTTCCCTCCGGCTTTACAGGTTTCCATGGCTAACCTCCTCCCAAAGTGAGGACAGAGATCTGCTCAGTCCTCCTTTCTGGACACCTGCCACTCACCTGAGCACCTATCTTTCAGCATTCCCACACTTCACAGTGGCCTCGGCCTGGCTGTCTGGTGCCCGGGTGGACATTCATTTTGTCTACTCTGAATTTCTGTATGTTTGGAGCATTCTTATCGGAAGAGCTTGCTATTGAAGATAAAAATGCCAGGCACTTTCTCTCCTAGCATCATTTATAACTTGCCTCAAGCTTACAACCAAGGCTTCAGCAAAGAGACCCATTCACATAGGACTTGACTCAAGAACTAGAGACTTAAGCAGAAAATAATCGGTAGTGTTTCTCTCTCTCTCTCTCTCTCTCTCTCTCTCTCTCTCCCTGTCAGTAGGGAGCAGTGACTAAGGTGGAGCTCTTGACACCACAGTGGCAGGGAAAGTAGTGGTGTCAAGTCTGGCTGAGTTAAAGTGATTTTCTTGCGCACAGTGGTATAAATGCTTGGGAGTATGTCTTGGTAGCAGCTGAAAACAAGCACTAATGTAGGGTTTGGGGTGTTGACTCTGGCAGCTTTACTTCTGGCTTGGCATTGTGGCCCTCCCAAAGTCCTTCTGACAAATTCTTTTTCTGCTTAAACACCCAGAGTTGATGTCTATCATTTACAACTTAGAGCTCTTCTTTGCTACAAAACTGATAATTTTCTCCAAATCCTCTCTCATAACAGTGATAGTTTTGAACTCTCCCCCCGAGTCTAAATTTTCATACAGGGGTATAACATTCAGACCACCAGGTGGGCACAATGAGTTAATTCAAGTGAAGACCAAGCTCACCCAGCTTAAATAGGTGCTGTATTTTACATTTACTTGTAATAACTTTAATATTCTATTAAAAGTATGAGCTACTGGAAGGTGCCTGTGGCTCAGTGAGTAGGGCGCCGGCCCCATATACCAAGGGTGGCGGATTCAAACCTGGCCCCAGCCAAACTGCAACAAAAAAATAG
>NW_003852459.1:10232467-10247819 GCF_000181295.1 Otolemur garnettii
AAAGAAATCTGCTTCCATAGCCTAGACTCCTCACACCTTAGGACAGGAGAGTTGCTATACACGTCTCAGTGCTCATTTACCTATCACTACCAAAAGGAAATCATTTTTTGGAAACAGCAGAAGAAAAGCACTTTGCCTCCCTGAAGTCTGATCTTCTCTTTGGGGAAGTTGTTTTCTAAATCGGGCAATTGTGCGATCTGCTTCTAGAACTACTTTACATGGTCAGGCAAGGCCAGGGAAGAAAGGCAGGTTCTGATGTGTGACACCCTTTCCTCCCTTCCTGGCTTCCCAGCCAACTCACCAGTAGGGTGATAAAGAAGATCTCCACATCCTGGGAGCTTTATGTAGACGGCCTCGTCCAGTTTTAATAAGTAAAGCAAACTGCAGTTTTAACAATATTATTAGAACTATGATTCTCAATGTGGATCTTAAAAAATAGTAGATCTCATGGGGGGGTATTAAGCGTGCGTGTGCTGAAGCACATACGCACGCACTTCAAGAAGAGACAAATACCAAACATCCAGCTGACGAACTGTAATCTATAGCAGATGATCTAGAATGGATCTTCCAAAATCGTGTATACGAGACACTGAGCTTACACAGTGGTGATAAGACATCTTTACACTTTTCTCCAAACCAGTAGAAAGTACAACACCAAGAGTGAATCCTAATGTGAAGCTCTTGGGTTCAAGAGAGCCCCTTGCCTCAGCCTCTAGAGTAGCTGGGACTATTGTCACCCAGGATTCTGGGTGACAATGTTGCAGGAATGAAGTGGGTTCATCAGTCATAACAAACGTACACTCTCCTGGGGACGTGATAAGGGGTGGGGGTATTTGAGAAATCTCTATTCCTTCCACTCAGTTTTGCTGTGAAGCTAAAACTGCACAAAAAAAATAAAATTATTTTAAAAATATACAGTGATCTTTGGGAATGTCCTCTGCGAACAGGTTTTTATGTAGCTGCATTGAAGCCCACTGCTCTTGGAGAAGACTGGGAGGTGAGAAGTTCATTTTAAACATCTTTACCTAATCATCAAGAGGATAAATGGAGAAAAGTTCAACAACCTATTTATCCAAAAAACTGAGATGCAGAGCTCTAAGACATCACTTACCTGAGCCTGTAGATGGCTCCACAAGTTTGTAACCTTTCAGAAACAAAACAGCAGAGTGGAAATCATTCACACCTCTGAACAACTGCCAGCTCATCTCTAAAGTACCTTACTATAGGAAGCTAAGAATATGGGCAAAGAAAAAATGGTGTTTTTCTTAAATGCTTTTTTAAAAAACATACTGCGCCTGAGGTGTGGCTTTTCCATTCTGTGCTAGGCTTCCTCCCTGTAGGCGCTGCTCCTCCCTCCTCCGGGCTGGTGCTCTGTTACGCAACTGCACTTGGGGAGAGGGGATAATTTGCAGGCCCCGAAGGAGTTCTCGGAATACTGAGAGAGTATGTTACGAGGTGGACTCCAAAAGAAGAGCATCTGGTTGCCCTAACTATAATGCTCGCAGCAGAGAACTCGCCATAAATAGCTTTAACAGAGACCAAATGTGTCCGTTTCAACCCAGTGTTTTATCACCCACCAAGGGAATTTATCTGGGTGAAGAAGGAGCAGGGGAGTGAAGTCATTTAACAGGGCATGATCATAACTCTTTTATTAGGACCAGCAGGTCAAGGTTTTTAATAGCTGTAAGATGGAAACTTAAAGTCATTGTTCTCCAAATTGCATTTAAAGAATGAAAACAGAGAAAACTGAGAAAGAAAAAGACTAGTTTCTTCAAAGGTCAAGAGAAAGAAGAGGGAATGTCTGTAAAAGGTGAGTTAGAGAATTAGATAGAGAGGAAGGCTCTATGTGCTTTTTAGCTTTGGCTGAGAAAAAAAAAAATCTTAGCTAAAATCTCCCTAGTGATGCTATATTCGGTTCCCGATAAATCTGGAGTTTTCTCATTCCAAGAGTTGAGGACTCTAATCTTAGGAGAATTAGTATGTACCAAAAGTGCTTAAAAGCCTACTGTCTCAGGAGAAGCAGCACCATCAAACACACTGGTTGGCTGGGAATTAACAGAAACAACAATGAACAGTTGGTAATCCAAGTACATGTCTATGCCAAAGATGTGTGCATACTTAAGAACTATTTATTTCATTTAGAGAGTAATGAGCGACTATGTGGCATGGAAAGGATAAAGGATGCATCTGTGAAAGGTGCCGCTCACTCCATTTCTGGGAAAGTGGGAGGAACTTCACTAATAAAACTCAATATATTGAATTCTAGCGAAGTTCAGGCATCCCATGACAGGCTGCAGGATCAACTAAACTGCTGGCCTTTTTCCTTAACAAGGTGTCAGAAAACATCAATATCCCACTGTCCTGGCACCACCAAAATCCCCATGCTTTGGAAAATTAATCTGAACTTGGGCGTGAAATTTGACCACAGTGACCACCGAATGAATCTGTTTTAACTATTCTTAATTCACTCTCCAGAGAATTTCTTACTCCTTAGATTTCTTATGGACCAAGTTGCATGCACCCAATTTAAATGATGTTGCATAAGTGAATAATACAAAATAAATAGAGCCTGACATGTGGGCAAAACTGAGGCTTCTAGCTTATTCTGTTTTCCAAACTATTTTTTTTGTATCTATATGTGCACAATTTCAATCAAAATAGCCTGAGTGTTTCTACTGCTGCAATCCCACGTTTCTTCGAACGAAAGCACTCACTGCCATCTTCATCAGCACATTAGAGCATGCACACAACCTGATTGATTGAGCCACTAAAAGCATCAGAATCCTACAATTGAGCTGTCTGAACAGTATCAAACGCCCACAGAGATACGGTGAGAAAAGGACTCAGACCTAACTCATTAAATGTAACCCTGTTTAATTGGGATCAACAGCTTTCTTGCCATTGTCTCATCCTCTCACCTGCTCCATCAACTACTGTGAGGCCCCACCTTTGCCTTGCTTAGGCAGAATTGTTTGATTTAATGAAGGCTCACTATCTTGACCAGTGTTTGGTGCATCCCGTATACTCATTATTGAACCCATCCCTCTAACACCATTGAACTATCTGGCAGCTACCTTTGATCTCTGCACCAAACCTGCATTTGTTGAATAACCAGGCTCTCTGACCTCTACCACATCTGACATTTCCCCCTCTGGGTCACCTTGCTGTCCCTCATTGCAGATGTCAACTATAATTTATGCCTTTTGCCAAAGCCATGGGAAAGCCTGTACCTCTGAGGCCAATGCCAGAGTTCTGAGCTGACTGCAGTTGTAATAAACTGCAGCCCACCCTCTGCTGCCCTCCCCCTCTGCTCCCCTCCCCCTTCCAGTCCCCTCCACCCATTCTTCCTTTCTTTGTCTTTGAGCAGCCAGTCATTTGTAGGAGCCTGTTGGCCGCCTACACATGTCTACTTATAATGCAGTCATTAGAGCAAATATTCAGTTTTCTTTTAAGTCAACTATCAATGTAGAAAATAAAACTCTATTGCTTAGTTTTCATTATGTACTAGAAATTAAAAGGGGGCTAAATGTAAATAGTCTTAAAATAGATACATGTGAATACACTAAAAGTAGAACACTTGATAAATCTTAATAGTCATTACGTGGTGCTTACTATTTTCTAGGTATAATTTTAAGCGTAAAAAGTTAAAGGAAAGCCACACAGTTATAACTGAGTTTGGAGGATGCGTTTTCTTCTCAGAATGGCAGTGTCTGATGGATGTTCTTCCTTACCACTTTGGGAGAGACATGAGGAAAGGCTGAGGGTGATGGAAACATCCTGTATCGTATTTAGAGTGATGGTCCCCTGAAATTTTCTCAGCAAACTCTATACTTAAAATCGATGCATTCTATTTCTTTAATAAAGTATAGTTTTAAAAAGGGGGTTGGGAAAAGACAGCTATAGACAGACAGACTGACAGGCAGAATGAAGCATCAGCCAACCACAAACTCACCCAAGTAACAAGGTGAGTTGTTACTCACCCAAGTAACAAGACATTCGCAGTTTTCTCATTATACACCTAGAATCACATTTCCTAAGCTGAATTTAATTTGAAGTTTTTATTTCATTCACAGATTGTTAATGCAAAAATTCCTAAAGGTGGGCTGGTCATCTAAGCCCTACCCAGTGTTTGATCAGGCAGCAGACTTATTACCTTGATGCAACTTTAGCAAAAGCAAACAGTCTAATTTCCCCTTTATATACACTGCTGGAGGCAAGAAACGTGGTTTCAACCGAGAATTTCAAAGACTCAGATCCTCCATAATTCTCACTTTACAATTCATGTAAAGTGAGGCTAGTTTTGGAGGGATTCCAAACGTAGGGGGAGCAAGAAGCCTTAGACCAAAAAGATGATTTACAAGACATGTGAAGAAAAATCTCAACTGTGATGTTTATAGAGCAAAATAGCATTTGTTTTCTTCATTGTATAAGGCTATCTTGAAGGTGGTAGCAAGCTCAGCTGCTGCTTGCAAATCAAAATAACCCTTTTATTTTTACCTAACAAAAAAGAGAAAGGGGAGAGAACAAGGTTACAAGGTGGCATTCTTACCTAATGGGAATACTAAAAGGAATGCTATTATTGTCAAAATGTGTAAGGTATATAAATCACAGGAGTTACAGCAACAGGCAGACAATTAAGTATAATATTGGGAAAGAATGACTTTTCCTCGACAAGGTTGAATTGTTCAATATCAACCCTGGGAAGGTCTAATAGGAACAAGAAAAAAAAAATCAAGAGAACCTGGAATGAAGTATAGTTTCTGAATTTCAGATGTTACAGAGCAAAGAAAAAATAATATAAAATATTCTATTCGTGATCAAGCCTTGATTACTCAAATTGTTGGTATATAGAAATGGCACATAAATTCCAAAGTAGGTGATTAAGAAGCAAGTTATATTTACGTTTAGAGGGCAGACACACACACACACACACACTCGGCCTTCTCTGGTCTTGTGTCCTTCACGCTCCATCGTCTTGTTCACAGTGTGGATTCTAGCTGGAGCCTGGCGCAGAAGAAGCCGGTCTACCTCAAATGGTCATATGCATTTGATAATTTTCACTGTATTTTCAGGATGAATGTTGACAAATGACCTTAACGTAGCTCAAAGAAAGAAGCATCATTCCTTGAAAATGATGCTCTTTCACTTATATGAACTAACATGTTATAACATTTATTTTGATTTAAGAAGCTGACAGTTTTCCAGCTGTAAATTAGGAGGCATTTCTAAATCAGCTGCACTGAGTCTTTATCAAGGTAGTTCTTGACCAGGCAAGGCCGTTTTAAACCAATCAAGTCAACAGGCTCAATCTAATCAAGTACAGTCTACCTTTCAAAGGTTTAAATAAAAAAAAATTCAAGTGTAAGCATGCAATAGCATTTAAATATTTAAACACCCAAACATTTGGAAAAATGCAACTCTGTTCCCAGTACACTTGACTGCCTAATTTGTGTGCCTCATATTATAGCCATTAACTTCAAATATGTGCCAAGCATACCACTAAGTATTCTGCATACAGCAACTCATTTGATCCCCACAGCAGCTGCCCAAGGTACGTATTTTTATATCATCATGGATATAAGAACTGTGATTTTAGAAGATAAGTAATGAACACAGGGTCACGTGGCTAATAAATGGAGGAACCAGAATTCAAACTCAGGTCTATCTGACATCTAAGGCCACGCGACTGCAGAAGGCAAAACTGGATCTTAGTGCTCAAAGGCACGCCCACCAAACTGGGACCTTAGGAACACTGGCAAGAACCTTGTAGGCACTGAGATGAAACTCTTATATATTACTTTTTTTTTTCATTTGAAGAGTTGATACGTTAAAGCCATATCACCTGGTTTCAAATTCTACATCTGTCACTTACTAGCTGTGTGACCTTGGGCAAGTTACATGACTTCGACTTTTCTGTGCCTTGGTTTCTTTTCCCTATTTCTTCTTGAGATAATACTGCTTAACCCATAAGGTTTTTATAAGGGTTACTGATACTGTGTCTTTCCTAAAAGGTCTTTATTTTTTTTAGAAGCATACTCGTTACTTAGATAAAAATCTTCATGATATCAAGACAGCAGGGGTGCTGGTGATAAAATTATCACCTAGAAAATAGTAAGCCCATCTAATGACTATTAAAATTTAGCCAGTGTTCTACTTTTAATGTATTTATATGTTTCTATTTTAAGTCTATTTACATTTAGCCCCCTTTTAATTTCTAGTACATAAGGAAAACTAAGCAATAGAGTCTTATTTTCTACATCGAAAGTTGACTTAAAAGAAAACTGAAGCCATCCAAGGAACTGTTATCAAAAGCTTGATAACTAGGATCTATAGAGAACTCAAATTAATCCACATGAAAAAAGCCAACAATCCCATATATCAATGGGCAAGAGAGATGAAGAGGAACTTCTCTAAAGAAGACAGATGAATGGCTAACAAATATATGAGAAAATGCTCATCATCCCTAATTATTAGAGAAATGCAAATCAAAACCACCCTGAGATATCATCTAACCCCAGCGAGTATGGCCCACATCACAAAATCTCAAAAGTGCAGAAGCTGGCATGGATGTGGAGAGAAGGGAATACTTTTACACTGCTGGTGGGACTGCAAACTAATACAACTTTTTGGAAGGAAGTATAGAGAAACCTCAAAGAATTCAAGCTAGACCTCCCATTTAATCCTGTAATCCCATTATGGGGCATCTACCCAGAAGGAAAAAAATCCTTTGACCATAAGCACTAGACTGTTTATTGCAGCTCAATTTACAATCACCAAAATGTGGAAATATCCTAAATGCCCACCAACCCAGGAATGGATTAATGAGCTGTGGTATATGTATACCATGGAATACTATTCAACCATTAAAAAAGATGGAAACTTCACATCCTTTGTATTAACCTGGATGGAAGTGCAACACATTATTCTTAGTAAAGCATCACAAGAATGGAGAAGCAAGAATCCTATGTACTCAATTCTCATATGAAGACAGTTCATGACCTAGTATATTGTGGAGGGTGGGGAAAGGGGAGAGGAGAGAGAGGGAAAGAAGGAGGGGGGTAGGAGAAGGGAACAACAGAAAGAGGAAGGAGGGAGGGGATGGGGGAAGGGGAGAACAGAGAGAGGGAAGGAGGGAGTAGGTGGGGGAAGGGAATAACAGAGAAAGGGAAGGGGGTTGGGGAGTTTCAGTGTGTGACATAACTTTTACGGGCAGGACACAATTATAAGAGGGACTTTACTAACAAATGTAATCAATGTAACCTGGTTCTTTGTACCCTTAATGAATCCCCAACAATAAAAAAAGAAAAAAGAAAAGAAATTGAAAGGATAGTCCAATGTTCAGATTAAGTGTTGAGGGTGAAAAATCTAATTTAGTGTCTAGGTTCTATGAGCAAAAGATTCCAGATCACTGCCTGGCTCATGCCTATAATCCTAGCACTCTGGGAGACCAAGGGGGGTGGGTTGCTTGAGTTCAGGAGTTTGAGAGCAGCCTGAACAAGAGTGGGACCCTATCTCTACCAAAAATAGAAAAACTGAGGCAAGAGGATGAGCTTGAACCCAAGAGTTTGAGGTTGTTGTGAGTTATGATGATGCCATGGCAACCTACCCATCCACAGCATAAGACTCTTTCTAAAAAAGAATTCCAGGTTATGTGAATGAAACTTCAAACTGAAGTTTATATATGCAATCTGAGTAAGTGCCATGATACAGTAGAAACAGAATACAATATGGACAAGTAATAAAAATAATAGCAATAGCTTACCTGTATTGAGGAGATGTTAGGTGTGAGGAACTATCACAAGTGGTTTCACATTTATTACCACATTGAATCCTCTCAACCATCTAACCTATGAAGCAGGAATAATAATAATTATAACCAGGAAAGCACCTGTGGCTCAGTGAGTAGGGCGCTGGCCTGATATACTGAGGGTGGCAGGTTTGAACCCGGCCCCAGCCAAACTGTAACAAAAAAATAGCTGGGCATTGTGGCGGGCATCTGTAGTCCCAGCTACTTGGGAGGCTGAGGCAAAACAATTGCCTAAGCCCAAGAGCTGGAGGTTGCTGTGAGCTGTGACGCCACAGCACTCTACCGAGGGTGACAAAATGAGACTCTGTCTTTAAATAATAATGATAAGAATTATAACCTTTTTTTTTTTCTTTTGAGATAGAGTCTCACTCTTTTACCTAAGTGAGAGTGCCCGGGTGTCAGCCTAGCTCACAGCAACCTCCAACTCCTGGGTTCAGGGGATCCTTCTGCCTTAACCCCATGAGTAGCTGGGACTACAGGCACCCAGCCATAATGCCCAGCTAATCTTTCTATTTTTGGTAGAGACAGGGTCTCACTCTTACGCAGACTGGTTTCAAACTCTTGAGCTCAAGCAGTCCTCCCACCCGGGCCTCCCAGAGCGCAAGGATTACAGGTGTGAGGCACTATGCTAGACCATATATCCATTTTAAGGTATGAAAATGATGGCCAAAGAGGCTAAGTAACTAAAACCTGCAACATAGGAGTGAAACTAGTGCGATATTTTTCTTCCCCACGTAGAATGGGCTCAGGAACTGAAAGGTTAAAGTCTTTACCAAGCTGACAAATAAATAGCATGCCCATCATAACTCAACCAGCTAGTTAATGTAGGAGCCAACAGGCCCAAGCCAGCAGTCTGACTTCAGAGTCCTTACTCCCAACCACATCAATAAAAAGATCTGGGCTCAAGTCCTGTCTTCACCTAGGTTTATAATCTTGTACAAATCACCCAACTTTTTGGCCCTCCTGAGTCAGTTCCCTTGTTTTGTCCTTCCTTGCCTGAAGCTATAAGTGATGTTCTTTCAAGATCTCAGCATCTCTGAGATCTCAGCAGCAATCATGAAGAGGCAGGAAAGATATCAGCAAACTTAGGATCACCGAGTGATGGTTGTTGATACAGCCAGTGATTGCTTGTCAACACATGATGATGGCAGTGGCTGTCAACCCCAGCTGCACATTAGATTCACCAAGAGAGCTTTTAAAAATGACCAATGCCTAGCCCCATTCCCAGACCCATTAAGTAAGAATCTCTGGAGAGGAAGCCTGGGCATTGGAATTTTCTTTTAAGTTCCGTAGATAATTCTACTGCATCTAGTGTCAAGAGCCACTGAGCTAAAATATGAGAAAAACCACCATTAACCATGGGTATTTAACAGAGCCAAATAACCTAAATTCAGGCAAACACTTTCCTATATATTTATGTTCTATATCTGCTGATTTTGAAAACAATCCCTAGATTAAATATCTAAGTATACTCATAACAAATTACAAATTTAAAAGGCATGCAGACATGTATAAGTTTGCATACATGGATATATTTATCACACAAACATGTGTGTGATAAGTATGCTTGGGTGAACGTCTATTATTTTTACACTATGACAGTCCTGTATTCCATACATCCAGTTTTCAGATAAAATTAACATCACAATGTCAGTAGTATGTCCGTGGTACCACCATACACACACACACACACACACACACACACACAAAACACTTTCTAGCTCTCTATAAAGCTGGGATCTCACCTTGGCATATTTCTAAAATAGAAGGTCATTTGAGCTGCTGACAAGGAAAATACCTTGACTCTGGATATGGTCACAGATTTGAACCAAGGAAATAAATGCCTTAAACTCTACTGGGTTTCTATTGTCATTTAAATTGGAACATTTTAATTTTTATAGGAAGTTCTGCTGAATTTTTATATAAGCACAGGTTTAATAATGTTTCCTGTGTCACATAAAAAAATGTCATGTGCACAACTGAAAGGAAACAAGGAAATGTATTAAGAGATTTAAAATAAATTGAACCTGCCTTCTGCGTTCTTCTGGATGACTTACCTACATAAATTACACCTTTTGCACTATGCCATTTGTTTCCCCCAACTGTTTCTATGTGGTGCAATAATTACATGCTCTGCTGAATTCAAAAAGGTTAGTGAAAGGTTAGGTGAGCCGAGCAAATAAAAGGAAAGGCAAAGAAAAACTACAGTTTGGTCTCTGGTGGTGCATAAATTTTTAAAAGTGAACAGAAATTTTGTGGAAAAGAAGGAGGACACCATCCTTGTGTTCAGTTACATTTTATACAAAGCTCTGTGCGGGAAGACACCTCAACCACCTTAAAAACTGGGTCATTATGTTCATATCTCTTTTTCCTTGCATAAGCAATAGAGGAGCACAAAATGATATTGGGAAAATGTTTGAATATCATTCTAGTAGCATAGAAAAACAAACAGACGATTTACACTATAAAAATTAAGGATAAAAATAAACAGGATTTAAGGTGGGTGCAGGGGTGCACACCTGTAGTTCTAGCTACTTGGAAGGCCAAGGCAGGAGAATCATTAGGCCCAGGAGTTCAAGGCCACGGGACACTGCAATTGTACCTGTGAATAACCATTGCACTCCAGCAGGACAACATAGCATTTTAGGGATCCCATCTCTAAAAGTAAAATTAAATTAAATAATGTAAATAGAATTGGGTGATCTGTCTTCATGAACCTGTGAGCAATTTGACTGAACACATCCTTTACAACACATCCAGTTTTGTCTTAGTATCTTAGATGTTTAAAGCAGAGAAGACTGAGAAAGCTTATCCAGTGCGAAATCCAGTAGATGCCAACAAAACCTGAACAACCTGTATGAGATTCAGCTTCTAGCTGCTTCTCTGCCCTCCTCCATTAGTATGAGGAGGAATGGTTGCTGCTGTATACTTCCTTGCACTCCACACACTGTGCTTTGGGAACCACCTTTCAAGGTTGCCCTGGGTATTCTTTTTCCTGCATCAAAACGTGGCATGTGGAAGGAGGGGCAGGTGAAAAAGTAAGAAAAACAGAACGCTACGCTTTCCCTGGACCTTAGCTCCCCTATGAAGAGCCCCATATACAACAAAAGCATTTATACTGAATCTCCAAATAGATCCTGATAAAAATAAGAACTAAAATTATCTCATTGCCAAACAAAAGGCTCTGCATTGAAATGTGACAGCTCGCTACACGGGCGGCTTGTTGCCAGAAGGATACACACCATTTCCAGCAGAAAATTGGTTTCAGGAACTCACCCAATAGTCCAGACACAAAATAAACTTCCCTAGCTCTTCGCAACAGGCCAAGGCCATTGGAATTCACCCCTGTTCCATTCAACAGAGATCCTGAATTTCCTTCAGATTTAAGAACTCAAACTAACTAAATCAGATGATGCCTCAAATGCCAAAAACTGGCAATCCTTTCTGGGGCATTTCCATCTCTTCAGTGATTCCACTCCACAGAATTGCTCATGACTTCAGACAGCATTCCTTAATTAAGCCCCAGTAGGACTGAATTTCAGCTATCACCTGAGAAAATATATTCCAGCACTACTCAAGAATGCAGTTTACCACTACTGGACATGACATGAATCGCTCAGCTCTATTAAGTATATGTTTCCCAAAAGTTTTTCTTTTTTTTTTCCCCAAAAGTTCTGAGCAGCATTTCTGCCTTCATAAAAGTAGAACACATGTGTCCGTGATAGTTCGCATTTGAATATGAATAGGGAAATTCATGATTTGGTGGTGTTTTCAAAAATGGACCCTAAAAATTATTTTTTTTTTAACTGCACCACCAGATGCAGATTTAAGCCTGCTTTTCCCATTTTAATGATTAGAAAGGAGGAGACTGAGAAAGACCAACTGATTTGTTGGAATTACACGGTCATCTAGGGTAGAATCAGGACCAAAATCCAGCTGTCCTGCTTCCTCATACCTCTGTTCAAAGACACAGAAGAAAGACATAAAAAAACAGAAGGTCGAAGGAATGCTGATTCTCTCACAGAAGACATGGCCTTCCAGGTGACTGACTCTCGAGGGGCCTGGCAAAAGCCGCCAAGGAGACCAGCCACGTGTTCACCTGAAAGGCAAGGGACAACTTAAAGGATGAAAGAACCACAAGAGAGATCTGCCCCAGCCTCTGCAACCCATAACACTGTTAGTATTTTTAGCTTTGTAGGTATATGTTACTTCAAGGAAATCTGAAACATAAAATTCAGATTTATGAATCAGGTAAATCAGGAAACATAGTTTATTCTGGAAAAGAAGGAATCTTTGCTTTTGCCAAGCTTTTGGCTGCAGTTTTCTCTGAAATAAGGCCCTCTGTTCTGATTACTCTATTCAGGTCCACTTTTCAGGGCTAGTTCCTTTGCGTTAGCAGGGCCTGCCTCTGCACTACTGACTCCACTGCATTTTACTTACTTTATCATTGTAGTTAGGCACAAAATGCATCACATGAGATAGTACCCACGGGCAGTGATCTGCTGGTGCCCACTCTTGCCCACTCACAATACCCAGCTGGGGGCATCTCTTCCTGAGATCAGTGGTGAAGGGGACTGATGGTCAGTCCTGAGAGGAGTAACCCAGTGGGGAATGGGAGGCATGAGACCGAAAAGCAGGTTCCCCAGGTCGTGGTTACTAACTCACCTGAGTCTGGTGAGGCAACACACACATATGCAACAGGTTACATGAAGCTCATTTACTACCTACAGTTAGACAGCAAGGAACGAAGGCGCCTCAGAGACTTTACAACTCCGTTACCCCAGGGCTCAAGAAAGCTGCTCAAGGCAAATGGGATCTCAGCTATGCAGCCCCAGTTGCACCACCGTGGAGAGTCTGTGAAAGGTAGCCTGCAGGGTGACATTCTTCAGAGGCATGTGACTCACTGGGCTAAAGCTTGAAGACCATCCTGCTACCAGGGGGAAAAGGAACAACATTCAGGCTGTCCCAGGCAATTTCTTCCTAACTACAGGTGTTCCATCCCCTAGGAGGGACAGGAACAAGGCCTGGGCTATTTCAGGCAGTTCCTCGTCGTCTCAGTATATTGTCTTCCCAGCATGTTCAATAGTTATTCTTGAGAACTACGCACAAGAAGGGGAGAAAACTGAGTCAACCTAAGATCACTTGGAAAACTGTTCTGCAAATACAATTTTTTTTTTTTTTTTGGTTCTACCAGCCACTAAGAACAAAAGATAAAGGATCGTAGAAAAATGATCCAGAGCCCTGGTTGGATTCTGGCCTAGAGCATAGGCCTGTGTAGCTTAAGTCCCCACAAATAAAAAGAAAAGGGAAAGGACACCCCACTTTGGAAAGGAAGTTTAGGAAAGTCATCTCAAAGGCTCCAAGATCCATGCCAGGTACAGAGATCATGGCCCAGGCAATGTGCCAGCATCAACAGAACAATGACAGTGATACAGGGCAGCCACGACCACATCGGGCAGGACATGCCTGGGCTCCATGTCCCCAAGAGTCCCCATAAAAGAGAGGTGACTGCAGAAGTTTCACCACTCCACCCAGAAGCTAAAAAACCCTGGGAATATATGGAAGAGGATAACTGGTAACAGCAACTATCCTCTTTCATAGAGGATAGCTACCCATCCTCTATACCATAGAGGATAGCTACCAAAAACAATGACACATCTTTAACTCTAGGCTGGGTCACCGGGAGATCGATCTTGTAAGTGATGCATAAGGAATGGAAAACACTAAACGGAAGCTACTGCTTTGAACTTATTGGCCCAGACCTGTCCTCTGAACCACTAAATTCCATTCAGCCTGCATTATTTGGTCCCAAAGCCTCAATGACAGAACAAATAGCTGAATCAAGAATCATGAACATCCTCGCCCATGTAGGGGTTAAAAGTCTCTGAGACTATTTGTGTGGGGGAGAAATGACCAGGCTCACATGATGTTAATGGTGATATTAAATTGTGGTGCATTATTTCACTCTAGCAAAGAGTAGAAAGGATTTGTAATTAGCAGAGTCCTAATAAACAAATGCTACAATCTCAATGGGTGTTTAGGGAAAGAACAGCATTTAAGAGTCCACATAACATCATTTTGTGGTCTTTACTCACCCACCTATAAGTAAAGATGATAGGAACCTACTGAATCTGACTTTGGCCCATTTGTTATCTCTTGCTAAACATGATTGGCCTTGCATTAAAGACAAAACATGTGAGTTACCTAACATCCAAGTCCAAGGCCAAACCATCTCATTATTGTCTTAATGCAACTGTGGCCACCCAAAATTCAAATACAGACAAGATTAGGTTAAAATCACGTCTGCCATTCAATTGACTTTCCAATTTGACCCTAGAATTATGACAGACATGTATGTATGTAATGAACTTGAATAGTCAATTTCATTCATATGACCAAATATTTCTTTTCTTATAACTCAATTCCTGAGTATAGGCAACAGCTTAACTGAGAATAAGATTCATTCTCAGTTCTCATTCATATCTTTTCATTATTGAGATATTTGGTTCCATTTATATAATTGGAGGTAATTAAAACATTTGGGATAGGAAATATTTTTAAATTGCATGAAGTTTATTGGCCCAGTTTTTTTAAGTTATCATCTAATACATTTTGTGTTAGGTTAACATTGAAATACTTTGGCACTAAAAACAAAAGGAATTCTTCCTAAGGCTTTTCTCATTTGCAAGATGGACTAAAAAATAAAGTCCAACATTCTTCTTATTCCATAATCCCATTATGGGCTCAACTGGCCAATAAAAGTATCCAGCTGAGTACAGGCATTGGGGTCCAAGCTTCATTTATTCAGTTTGAATCCTTTCAATTAATCACCTCAGTTTAATAATTTCAACTCTTCTTTCATATTGTCCCAGACAGACCCAAACTAAATGACCAATTTAGAAGAAAGTGGCTATTCTACCAGTCAATCAAGAAACTTCCACAAGAAGATAAAAGACCAGCAGATTGAAGATGGAAATTTGCTCTCAATTCCAAGAGAATGTGTTGTGTCCTGCAATAATTGGGTTTTACATCTGTGTCCCATTTAGACAGGAGCAGTCACCCATTCATGGAACAAAATACCAGAATTCTCAGACTGTCTGCAAATACACTGCAGTCCCTGGGGGCAGGGGTTTTTTTTAAGTTTTTGTGTTATTATTAAAATAACAGCACATTTTCATCATAGACAATTCAGAAAGGATATGCAAGCAAAAAAAGAGAAAATGAAATCTGTATTTTTCCTCTATTTCTAAAATATGTCTAGTGAACATTTAGTTCTATAATCTTCCAGTCCTCTCTCACTTCCTGTGTGTGGGGTGTGTGGTGTACATGGGGGGGGTATGTATGGTATGAATGGTGTGTGTGCTGTGTGTGGTATGTGTGTGTGTTTGTGTGTGAGTGTGGATGTGTATGTAAGTGAGTGTGTGGTGTGTGAGAGTATGTGCTGGGTGGGTGTGGGGTGTATGTGTGGTGTGTGTTTGGAGGTGTGTACATTTATGTGTGTGGTATGTACATGTATATGTGTATGTATTGTCTGTGATTCGTGTG
>NW_003852459.1:10248083-10249466 GCF_000181295.1 Otolemur garnettii
CATTACTTGCTTTACTACACGAACCAGTCTGACCACCAGTGAGGCCGTATCTGGTCACTGTCTCAAACTTCTGAGCTCAGAATTCTAAGTTTTGAGCTTAGGGTCTTTGTTGCTTCTCCTGCCCCAGCCTGTTAGGAAGTCTTGCCTGGATTCTGACTCCTTTGCTTCCAACCCTTCTTCCTGACTCTCACGCTTTTAATTATCATTTTTGTTTTGTTGCCACTCAAGAAATCTGCTGAACTTGCCTTACCCCCACCAGAAAAAACCTGGCACCTGGCTGTGCCTCAGTTCCACCCTCTCCTCTGCTCTCCCACCTCCGGCCCACCTCAGCTCCCTGCCTATGTTCTCTTTCACACTACCCGGATGTCTTTATATCTTGCTAGCCCTCCTGACATGGCAGTTTTCTGTCAGACCTTCCCAGGGAGTGTTACCTAATCTCCTGATCTCAGCCGTGGTGGTCTGTCTTATCCCTCCACTAACAGAAACCCACCTCTAACTCTTGGCATGTATAGATAGCCCACGGAGGACTCTGTTATTCAGCAATATAAGCCTGAGGAGACTTCTTACCCCTTTCATTTTTATTTTATTTTATTTATTTGTATATTTATTTATTTATTTACTTGAGACAGAGTGTCACCCTGTCACCCTGGGTAGAGTGCCATGGTGTCATGGCTCACAGCAACCTCAAACTCTTGGGCTTGAGCAATCTTCTTGCCTCAGACTGCTGAGTAACTGAGATTACAGGCACGCACCACTATATCCCCACTGTTCTTCTATTTTGAGTAGAGCGAGGGGTCTTGCTCTTGCTCAGGCTGGTCTAGAATTCCTAACTCAAGAAATCCACCCATCTCAGCCTCCAGAGTGCTAGGATTACAGGTGTGAATTTTTTTGTTTGTTTGTTTTTGAGATAGCATCTCACTCTGTCACCTGTCACCCTGGGTAAAATGCCATGGTATCATAGCTCACAGCAACCTCAAACTATTTGGGGCTCAAGAGTTCCTCTTGCCTCAGCCTCTCAAGTAGCTAGGACTACAGGTGTGCGCTGCAACATATGGGTAGTTTTTCTAATTTTGTAATAGAGACGGGTCTCGCTCTTGCTCTGGCCGGTCTGAAACTCCTGAGTTCTGCCTCCCAGAGTGCTGGGATTACAGGCATGAGACACCACACCCAGCCCCAGCCCTTTCTTTTTTAGATGAGAATAAAATGATTTTTGTAAAACAGTATTTTAAAACAGTTACCTGCACCTTCATGTTTTCTAAGCTTTATGCAATTGTAAAACAAGTATAATTTCCAGTCTTGGAGAACACAACCCAGATGAGCATGGCTTGTGATGTGCCCCTTGGACAGGAAGGACTGCTGCATATTTTACAAGTTGGGAAGTTA
>NW_003852459.1:10250134-10252896 GCF_000181295.1 Otolemur garnettii
TGAGGTTGCTGTGAGCTGTGATGCCACAGCACTCTACCCAGGGTGACAGCTTCAGACTCTGTTTCCAAAAAAAAAAAAAGAAAGAAAATCAAGTTCCTGAAGCTCTCCTGGGTTCACCACAATGACAAGGGGATTTTTTCAGTTGATAATCACCCTGGTGGGACTAAGTTCGCACCTGGAGGACAAGGTCAGGATTCTGATCTGGAGTATGTCTCCAGTCCTCCCGAAGGAGGAGGAGAAGGATGAAAACATCCCCCATGCTCTGCCACATGGACAATCACTTAGGTATTACAGAGCGGCCCTTTGCAGGCTTGGAGTGTTGACAGTGCCAGGGTGAGCATGCGTGTTTGTAATTAGAACGGTAAGGCCCCCTGCAGCAATAACGGCCCTTGGCCTGCCATCTGAAGGCATAGATCTGGATTCACACCTGCGTGAGTTACTTGGCAGAAGACTCGGCCGCCCACAGAACCATCCTTGGACAGTGCAGCACATGTGAACTGTGTGCGGCGGTGGAACGATGGGATGAATGTAACTTTGGGGGGGAAATGACAAACTGATTATGGTGTGGAAGTGGGCTACATGCATAGGCCCCAGCACCGTGTTCTGCTCCAGTGGTGAGCTTGCTGATGGCAGCAGTGGCAGTGCGTCTCCGGCTTCCGGAATCACTCAGGTGCACTGCCCCAGGCCCTAAGGTTGGAAAAAAAACCAAGACGGCTCCTTTCAGTCCTGATGACAGGATAGGCAAGGTGGTGCCATCAGCACCATGGGTGCCTTGATACCATGGATGTAGCATGGTCCCCCCATGATGCCTGGCTGGCCTTATGCTACGTAGATGGCACTGTTGTCATCTAGAATGTTGTGACATTCCCAGAAATTCTAGCTACTCTTAGAGATCTTTCTGGCTTGGTGAAAGGGCTGACTTGGGACCCTGCTGGTAAATACATAACCTCTCAAGCTGATGACCACAGCCTGCAGCTAAGGAGGACTCTGGACTGGCAGTTAGAGACCAATATCAACAAGCCTTTTGACAAGGGTGGAGGGAAGACCCCTGGGTTGCTGCTTAGCTGGTCACCTGATGGTCATTACCTGGTATCTGCCCGTGCCATGAACAACTCTGGCCCCACCACCCAGATCATTGCAAAGGAAGGTTGGAAAACCAACATGGACTTTTTGGGGCATTGGAAAGCTGTGACTGTCATGAAATTCAACCAAAAAATTCTTCAGAGGCAGAAGAATGAGAGTTCTGCGGAGCCCAGCTGCCCCTACTGCTGCTGTGCTGTTGGGAGCAAGGACCCCTTGCTCTCTCTCTGGCTCACGTGTCTAAAGCATCCACTGGTAGTCATCTGTGAGCTGTTTGGCAAATCCATCGTGGATATTTCCTGGACTCTGAATGGACTGGGCTGGTGTGCTTTATGGACCACTCTGTGACATTTCTTGACTTCTCCCAAGATGAGCTCAGAGATCCCCCCAGTGAGGAAGAAAAGCGTCACTGAGAACTCTTGAAATGCCTAAGTACCAGCAGAGGTAGCAGCAACAGCGGCAGCTGAACCAGAAGAATGCCACAGCCAGAAAGCCAGGCCCAGCTGCCTCCATCTCAGGCATCAGTGGGGAGAGTCTGGAAGACATCAGGAAGAATCTTTTGAAGAAACAAGTTGAGACTCGGATGGCACATGGTCAGAGAAGAATCGTGCCTCATAACACAGCTGGACACCGGGTACTTATTCATTCACCGAGCTTTGTGTGACCTTGTCTGGAGGGGTCTTCCTCTCTGTTTTCACCAATGTATGCTCTCACAGTTAGGGTCGTCACTGAGTGGTGGGCTGACCTGACTGATAGATCATGGAAGTAAGTGAGGGAGTTGAGCCCAGCTTCCCACCAGCCTCCAAGCCCCATGCTCCGTGCAGAGCCCTTGTGCATACGTGGCCTATGTGGAAGACAGGGTGAGGGCTGACACGGCTGGCAGGCTGGGCACCTTTGCAGGGACAGCGCATCTGGGGCACTGCCCTGTTGGCGGGGTGCTAGCAGACACACAGGGAAAACAATCAGGCTGATTGTTCTTTTTCCTTTTCTAGCCACCATTTCCAGTTAGAAAGGTACACATAAACATTTTTGAAAACTTAGAATATAACAAAGCCCAAAGAAGAAAGCATTATCCATAATCCAGTCTTTTAAAATTAATCACTGTTAACATTTTGGTATCTGTATTTCCAGTCTTCTTTCCCCACTTATTAATGTATCTTGACCATTTGTTCATATTAATAAATACTCCCCTAAAGCAAAAAACATATATGTATCCTTATATACGTGTGTGTGTATATATATAAGCTCAACCATAATTACTTGGAAGCTTTTATTGTTTTATGCTGGCTAAATGCTAGTACTTTTAACTCACTCTCAAGGATTCCAGTTTCTCTGATCCATAACTCACCCACTCTGCTACGTTGTTCAGAGTGCCCAAGGGGTAATGGGGATAGAGAAGAACCAGGCAGGAAAACTCTTCATGAAAGACAAAAAGCAAAGGTCCAGGCAGGCAGGCTGGACCACTAGATCCCATCACTCTTCCTGTTTAAGGAATTGCCCCAGCAGTTCTCTCCCCTCACATATGCCAAATTTTCTCTCCCTGATGCATGATCTCCATCAACCTCCAACTTGAGATATAGAATAGTGATTTCAGCTTCCCTTCTCCTTGAATCCACTCTCAACTTTCAAAACAAGCATCCAGGCTCAGCACCTGTAGCTCAAGTGGCTAAGGCACCAGCCAC
>NW_003852459.1:10253110-10255290 GCF_000181295.1 Otolemur garnettii
AACAATCCAACACACACAGGCATAGACTAAGACTCCAGATTGCAAACTGTTCCGTGTACATCTAGCTAGGTTTAAGATAAAAGCACTCAGGGACAGGGTGTAGGTTTAAGATAAAAGCACTCAGGGACAGGGTGTGAAGGTGTGTCATCCGATTGGCCTTCCCTTCCAGAGGACAAAATGCATAACAAGTGGGAAACTGCAGTGGAGAAAGTAAAAAGCACATTTAAAATACCCCACACCACTTCCTACTGCCATCCCAGGGAAAGAATAGATTCTGGAGAAAATCTCCCCAAAAGCGCAAAGGTGATTTTGAACGTAAGGATTGCCAGCCACTTCTCTGGTAGGTGGCAGACCTGGTAGGATGCCCAGTGGGGCATTGGAAAGGGGTCAGCAGAGAGAAGAAGGAGCCAAATTAGGCAGGATAAGGCAGCACCCCCGCTGATTCTATAGACAGCTGAGTCTGGTGGAATGGGGATTGCTAGGATTTTTGTGAATTTGAGAGTAGGCACTTAAAGGTATCTGGAGAGGAGAACAGATCCAGCTTGCTGGCCAAAGAGGCCCCACAAGAGGCCATCCAGAAAAACGAAGGGAATCACAGGGGAGGAAGAAACAGTGCCTCCCTAGGAACCCCTACGGTGCTCTGTGAAGGGCACCAACTGGGGACTGAGGATAGTCTCCTGTGACACACACACAAAAGAGCCAAGACTGGGTGTCATTCATGCCTGGAGACTCAACCATCGATAGCAATGGCTGGACAGCATGAGCATCAGTGTGAAAAATGAGATGAGGGGACTGAACTAACATTTATGTTGCCACGATTGTATACCCAGCCACCTGAAAGGCACCCCCTGTGCCTTGCCCCACCAGCTGATGACACCTGGAGCTCAGTAGAATGGCGTCAGGATCCTGAGGATGGGGAGGAGAAGACTTGGAGCAGAACTTTGAGCAATGACATGACAGAGACAGTAATGTCTAATGTGACTGAATATTTACACAATGAACACTTTTAAAATGTAGTTGGCTGGGATACTTGGTCGTGACAAGATTGTTTTCCACTGCCCAGTGAAAAGAATGGCTCAAATAGGAATTCAATTAGATTAAAGAAATAGAGATGTATTTTTCCCATCTGATTTGTAATCACTTCACTTCTGTGTAGATACACAGAAATCAGAAGAGCTGACCTAGTAAGAAGATGACTGAAAAAATGAGATAATGACGAGGATGAGGTCACAACAATGAAGTCAGACTAGGGCATCAGCGTGATTGAAGACTAATTTTCTATGTCCCAGATGAAGCCAAGGGCAGGCTTTTTCCAACCTAAGGTATACCTTCACACCGGACTCAGAGAGAACCTGATAAAAAGAACAAGCAGGTTTAATGCCTCCTCCCTGCTTCCCGAATCCAGTAGGAAAGACAGGGTGTGCCTCTAGCCACAGATAGGAGATGAATTGTTCCCAGCATCCCAGGCAGGATGTAGCCCAGACTGACGCTTTAGAAGCCATTTTAGGGGAGTGACTGCAGCTCGGCAGCTACTGGTCCTCTTGAGACTGGGCCCCTTAACATCAGTCCAGCCCCAGGAAGTCTTCCCCTCAGCAGGACCCAGGCAGTGTCTTCCCCTCAGCAGAACCCAGCTCTGCCACATTTGTGTCCTACTATACTCCTCAGAGAGTGAGTGTCAGGCCTCTCTTCCAATAGGGCTGCTGAGTTTAGTCTAGGTTGTCAAGAGTGACCAAGCAAACAGGAGGTATCCCAGACACGCAAAGAGAAGCACATCACGGATGGTCAGGAAGACAGAAGCTGAAGTTTCCCAAGGGCACAGGAGAAGGGAGAATGGACAAGCATTTAAAAATATACAATTAAAAGCCAATTATACAATTTTGCTTCAAAAGTCAAAAAAAGTTTTGGTTTTTTTTTTTTTAGACAGTCTCACTTGGTCAGCCTCAGTAGAGTGCCATGTTATCTTAGCTCTCAGCAGCCTCAAACTCTTGGGTTCAAGTGATTCTCTTGCCTCAGTCTCCCGAGTAGCTGGGATTACGGGTTTTTTAGAGATAGGGTCTCCCTCTTACTCAGACTGGTCTCAACTTCACGAGCTCAGGCAATCCACCCACCTTGGCTTCCCAAGTGCTAGAATGAATTTACAAGTGTGAGCCACCATGCCTGCATGCCTGGCTTTCTTTCTT
>NW_003852459.1:10255428-10266842 GCF_000181295.1 Otolemur garnettii
TTTTAAAGATAGGGGTCTTGCTCTTGTTCAGGCTGGTCTCAAAATCCTGAGCTCAAGCAATCCACCACCTCGGCCTCCCAGAATGCTAGGATTACAGGCATGAGCCACCATGCCTGGCCTGATCAAAATGAATTTCTTAGGCAACTTTCACTAGCCCACTTCATGGCTAAGGTCTACAGGCTTCTATTAATCAAAGAAAGAAAATCTTCAATTCTAAGTAAAATTTGCTCAGAAGTGCCTATGGCCCCAGAGGATTGTCTAAGAGATCCCTAACCAAGACTCCTTGCCCTGCCTACATAATTTCTTAATACTCCTTTACTGCATATTACAAAACTTTATCTTAGTACCAAAGGACTGTGGAGGAAGTAAAACTATTTGCACCAATAGTTCCTTCTGCACAGAAATGAAGCATTTTACAATTTCTTCCAATTTATTTATAAAATAAATTTATAAAACTAGGTCTACCACTAAGAGAACCTAGTGTATATTTAGTCAAGTATATAATCTGAGCAAAGAAAAAGAAACCACATAGATACTGGCAAGCCAAGCAAATGTCTATACCATTTACATGGCTCCCGGATTAAAATTACAAAGGGTTGAGAAAGAAAAAAATCTTTGAATTCTGTTTAAGAATCACCCAGAATCTTAATCTCCTTTACAACCTGCCAAAATTTCTAAAAAGATACTTAACTACACTCCCACTTGGCTTTACTTAACTTTTTATAAATGTGTTTACCAGCACGATTATAACTTTGAAAATATTGCCTTATAAATATTTTATCAACAAGAAGTTTTAGCACTCCTCCACCCACTGACTTTGAGAGAAAACAAAACTGTCTTCCTCAAGTTGGGTGAAAGAAAATTTGCCATATATATCCACAAGTTTTGACAAATTTTATCTTGAGTCATTCTGGACGGAAGCTTCTAAATTCCAACTGTGAGAAGCATGTTAAGGACATTTGTTACTGAGCTTTGGGGATTGAATCATCCCCTATTATTTGGTGATACCAATCTTGGTAATATAGAAAAAAATTCAGCTAATGTGCTTGGAAAAGCTATGGTGAGATTGGATAAAAAGGATGTTTATTAGAAATTAGATGTATTTTCTCCTATAGTTAACAGCTTTAAAAAACAGTGATCCATCCTACTTCCTGACACTTGTGTAAAAGCATCAGTAAATGTCTCTCTTTATCTCAGTTTGCCTTTTACGTTTTAAAATTACTTGAACATCCTCATGATGCTAACTTATAGGAAAGTGAGAAAGGGGCATTATGACTTTCTTTAAAAGGTAGTACCAATCTCTACTCTGGACTGAATTATTTGAGCCTTATTTCAAAGACTAAGTAAATGGTACATAAGCACACTGAGAACCTGATGGCTGTAAATCATTTTCTTTCTCTAGGATCTAAAAAACGGATGATAACAGTTCAGAAGAAAAGCCCAAGAACTTGGGGGTGGGGAAAGGGGCAGTGGCAATAACAGTGTATGCCTGTTGAAGTATTTTTTAAACTATTTCCAGAAATAACTGGCAAAATAATGGCTTTAAATGTTTAAGCCAAATTAAATTGCTTATAAACGATCAATATTTATGGTTGCCATGGTTTCAGCTACCCACAATGTGGTATATGGACTCAATACTGCCTTGTAGCAAAAATGCCTGTGTATTAAATGTAAGCCACAGAAAGAAAAACTAGTTATAGTGTTCTCAGGCATTCGAAATTTTTCAAAAATAACAATAATAATGATTCATTATAATTTTTTTAAAGTGTCAGCTCAGCGCCTGTAGCTCAAGCGGCTAAGGCGCCAGCCACATACACCAGAGCTGGTGGGGTCGAATGCAGCCCGGGCCCGCTATCAGCAATGACAAAAAATCAAAAAATATCCCATAGTTGTGGTGGGTGTCTGTAGTCCCAACTACTTGGGAGGCTGAGCCCAGAGAATTGCTTAAGCCCAGGAGTTGGAGGTTGCTGTGAGCTGTAACACTACGGCACTCTACCCAGGGCAACAGCTTGAGGCTTGTCTCAAAAATAAAAAAATAATTTTTTGAAGTGTCAGCTAATCTTAAAATACCTGTTAGTGTAACAGCCATCATTTGTCCCTCCCTGCTCTGGGTCCTCAGCCTTATTCCTGCACTGAAGTCCAAACCCTCCACAGATTTTAGCAGAGAACTGAATGAGTTTATCTGATAATGATAAGGGAAGTCAGAACCAGCCTCTGATCCTACAGTATTCTTAATGCTCTATAAGAAGCCCTTAATTTGCTTAAAAGTTGTTTAAAGTCACTTTTACAAAAGTATCTGAAACTTCATGGTGGATTTAAAGTTGGTTTTGTTTCTTTTTTGTTTCACCAGAAAAGACTCCTATTTTTTCTTCTTTGACCCCGTATTTCTTCCATCCCACTCCAATAAGAAGCTCTTATGAACTTAGTTGGTTAGTAAACACTTATGAAATACATAGGAAACACATAGAAGTACTATGTCAGGCACTATTCAGACATTGAGATTACAAAGATAAATAAGACATAGCTTCTTCCCTCATACAAGAGACTAGTTTGTCAGTCTTATGTTTTAGACCACTAAATAGCTATTTTTAATATACTGTAGTAAAAACATTGGTGAAAATAGGGGCAGGATGTTATGCACAGAAGAGAGGCACAAACTTTGGTCTAGGAAATAAGAGAAACCCAGAAATCTTCCTAGAGTTTACCCTTGACTTAGGTGTCCCTCAGTAGTAAGAGTTAGCCAAGTATAAGAGCAGCTGAAAAAGATTTTAGTTAGAGGGAAGGCAGAGGTCCTGAGTTAGTGTATTCAGGAATTATGACACCTTATGTCACAATGTGGCATAATGACAGGTGAAAGGTGGCAGAAAATTAAATTGGAGAGATGGGCAAAAATCAAATCCACATATTTGTGGAATATTATTATTCTTCTCCTAGTTCCTTATAGAATCCTAGATTCTACTGGCTCTATTTCTCTGGAGTACCAGCCATGTTTAGAAATGTGGACTTTATTCTGGAGTGAATGCAGAGTGACTGAAGGTTTGAGGTACACAAGTCATGTGGTCTGATTCATCTTTAAGATGGGTGACTTTGAAGAGCCTATTTAAAAGGGCAAAACCCCACTACATGGGCACAAGGTAGGGGTGTATGGCACACTTTTGAGGTGCAGGACATAACTACAGGAAGAACTCTACCTAACAAATTCAAATATCATGATTTGGTTGTTTGTACCCTCACATTAACTTGAAATTTAAAAAAATAGTAAAATGAGCAAAAATAAAAACAGAGAAATCACTTAGGGTATCATCTGTAGTGATTAGTTTTATATGTTAACTTGGCTGAGCAACAGGGTGCCCAGATAGTTGGTCAAACACTATTCTTGGTGTTTCTGTGAGGGTGTATGGGATGAGATTAACATTTAAATCAGTGAATTTAAGTGAAATAGATTGCTCTCCACAATGTGAATGGGCCTCATCCAATCAGTTAAAAGTCTGAATAGAAATAAAGAGACCATGAGAATGAGAGAATCCTCCAACTCACAGCCTTCAGATTCAGACTTCTTCTATAACACTGGTTCTCCATGACTCATGTCTTCCAATTGGAAACCTTGCTGTCCCTCACAGAGTTGGGTGTCCTTCACCACTGCCCACCCTGTAGTCTCTGTAATCACATAACTCAACTCTTCATGATTAATTAATTAATTAATTTCCTATTGGTTCTGTTTCTTGGAGAAATCTGATGGACACACTATTGTTGTGGGCCAAGACATAGATGATGAGAGCTTAAATTGGAGTAATGAAAATAAAGGTGGGAGTGGATATGATGTAAGAAGGAAAATCGGCAGTGCTAGTGATTAAAATATAAGGAGGTAGGAGGATAGGAGTCAAAGATCATCACTTAGCTGGAGTGCTTAGATGAATCTCTGTACCACCATCTGAGGTAGAAACCCAGGAAGAGGCAAGGCCCCATGCAGGGGTGGTCCCAGTCATTAGTTTTAGGCATGTTGATTTGGGGGTACCCTGAGCATCAGAACTGAATAAATGAGTGAGTCTAGAGCCCAGAGGAGAGGTTGAAGCTGTAAATGCAGATTTGGAGTTCATCCTCTATCATTTTGACTTGCACATATAAAACTAAATACAATCACCCTGGTATAGGATGAATGAAGAGAATAGCAATGAATCAAAGGCAGAACTTTGAGAACCATTCAACCAAGGTCAATGGGTGAGCAAAGAAATTAGACCAAGGAGAGTCATATAACAAAGTGTCATATACTGTTAAGAGTCAAATTTTATTCAACTTGTAGAAGACATGAGTCTCCAGAGTTGGAGACAAAGGAATTTATTATTGACAATAGTAGCAATAGTCAGAACATCAGCATTTTCTTGCATTGATTTCACAAATGCAAATTCCCACAGTGTAGTATTTTACCATGTCTCTTTCTTCTCTTTTAAAGAAAGGGTTGAAATGAGCCCAGAGAGGAAAGTCAGCCACATATCAGCTCAGTTTTCAGCTCAATATTGCCCACTTTGAAGCTCAATACAAAGAAGTCTTTAAGAATCCACTAATTGTTGAAAAGATCTCCACAGACATAAAACACCAGAAAGTGAAGCATCAATGTTGACTCTCTGAGAACTCTTGCTAAGAATGGCTTTAGATCCTGGAACCTCATTTCAGTGGGAACCATCTGGGAATGATCTTGGATCAGAAAATCTAGAGTTTGAACCAATCCAAAGACTTGCTATCCAGAATGTAGAAGGAATTTCTGGGTTTTCAAGCACTCTACTCAACTCATTTCAAAACAGCAATAACTCATGTGCAAGGCAGGAATTGCAAAAAATCTACAAGATTTTTCCCTTGTGGCTGCAACCAGAAAAGCACAGCAAGGATGAAATTATTTCTCAATTGGTCCTTGAACAGTTTGTAATTAGTGGACACTGTAATGACAGATCCACTTTGAAAGAGAAATGGGAATCAAGTGGCAGAAACCTGGAGAAATTCATGGAGCATATGATTGATGATTGCATGAAGGAACCTGTTTTAGTCCATGTCTGCATGCCAGGACAAGAGGCTCTCTTTTCTAAGAATATACCCTTCAAAGAAGTCATCGTACATCTTACAAAACAGTCACCATCAAGAACCCTAACAGAAGAGAACATGGAGTTCCCCTTCCAGACTCCTCACAATACCAGCTTGGAAACAGGACAAGGACAAGAAGATAAAGAATATGGCTGCAACATTTCTTTGAAAACTACTCAAGTCATTGACAGTACAAGTCAAAGCAATCAAACATCTTCCCTACTCATTCTTTGGGAAGAGAATGGTCCTAGGCCTGAAGATGAAGATGTCTTTTGTGAAAACCCACAAAACTTCAGAAGAGCAGGGGTGGGCATTCCAGGTCCCAGGAAGGGCCCCTAAAGGGATCCTTTTATCAAGATGTCCCTATGGAAGTGGGACCAGAGTTTCTCTCTAAGCTTGACCAGTCTGCCCCTGAGACTGAACCCATCAGAGAAGTGAGGGAAACTTCACATATGGAGTACACCAAGAAAGATCCCCTGGAGCCCCCAAATCATATAAATGTGAGGAATGTCCCAAGATCTTTAAGTATCTCTGTCATTTATTAGCCCACCAGAGAAGACACTGGAATGAGAGGCCATTTGTTTGTTCTGAGTATCACAAAAGCTTCTTCCAGACATCAGACCTATGTGTGCATCAGAAAATTCACAAAGGAGAAAAGCTTTTTGCATGCAGCATGTGTGAAAAGTCCTTCAGCCACATAACCATCCTGTGGGCTCATGTGAGAATCCACACAGGAGAGAAGCCCTGTACATGTTCCCTCTGTCACAGAAGCCACCGCCAGTCATCCACATACCACTGCCACCTGAAGATGTATGAAAAAATTCCCCTGAAAAATGTTTCTTCCACACCAGAAGCTCCTAAGCTATTGATCTGATGTAATGTGCATAAACATGTGTATGAATATGCATCCCTCCATAGCACTTACCTACTTAGAACATAAGGTATATTTTTCTGACTATGCTTTCCATTTATTATCTCACACCACTAAAATGTAAGTCTAAGGAGGGCATGGAATTTGTCAGTTTTGTTCACTAATGTATCTCCTCAAGTGCTTAGAAAAGTGGTGGGCACATATCTAATGACCAATAAAAATCTGTTGAATAAAGGAATTAATTCATTTTAAAAAAAAAGAAGAAGAAAGTGTTGACACTAGGAAGGAGTGTGGTAGACATGTAAAGAAAAGTTATCACAGACAGTAGCACTAGAAAAATTGGCCAAAGGGAATAAGGTCATTCCAAGGTGACCAAAATCACTTCCCAGCATGAATCAGAGCCATGACATCCACCAAGCAAAATAAATTTGCTATGCCTTTTAGTCATTTATGCAGACTACCACTGCACCTAGATACTTAAGAACAAACAAAAATCAAACCATTATGGGAAGACACCCTAGATTTGGCTATAGCAACACCAAAGAATGACAAGGAATCCTACCCAGGAAAATATTGCCATCATTCACTACAATAGCTCACAGGATCCCCATGCCACAAGTTCAATAATATATTTTCAGCACAGAGAAACCAAAAACAAACTAACAAAGGATCAAAGTTCTGTGTTGAGGAAAGCTAGTCATAAGAGCTCTAAGCTCAGGGGTGCAAATCATTATTTTGTTGAGACCTGGCATGACCTTCCTTAGATAAGTAGTTCTCTGGGAAAGCACTTATAAATTTGTTTGGGAATTTCAAGCATGTTTTAAGTACCTACCATAAGTACCTTTAATTACTTGAGCATATGTGTTTTATGTATTATAACATCCTTTTATGACTTTAAAGAAACTTACAGACCTTACCTCTTTACAAAATATGGTTCCTCTCTGGAGACCTAAACAGCAGTTTTATTTTGCAAATGAAGAGAAACAAATGACCAACAAATAAATGAAAAAATGCTCAACATCACTAATCATCAGGAAAATGAAAATTAAAACCACAGTGAGACCTGGAGCTATGGCTCACTTCTGTAATCCTAGCTCTCTGGGAGACTAAGGCAGGAGAATTGATTGAGCTCAGGAGTTTGAGACCAGCCTCAGCAAGAGCAAGATCCCATCTCTACCAAACAGAAAAACCAGCTGGGAGTCACGGCAGGCACTTGTAGTCCCAGCTATTCGAGAGGCTGAGGCAAAAGGATCACTTGAGCCCAGGAGTTTGAAGGTGCTGTGAGGTATGATGACACAAGGGCACTCTTCCCAGGGTGACAGAGTAAGACTCTGTCTCAGAAAAAAAAAGAAAAGAACTCAATAAGACCACAGTGAGATACCACCATGCCCCTATCAAAATGGCTGGTATTTAAAAAGCTAAAACAAAGTAAATGCTGAAACAGATTTAATGAAAGGAAACACTTAAACACTGGCAGTGGAAATATAAATTAGTCACAGCTATATGATTTCCCAAAGAACCAAAAGTAGATCTATCATTCAATCTAGCAATCCTACTACTAAAGATCTACCTAAAGGCAAAGATGTCATTTTACTAAAAGGACCCCTATACCCATATGTTTATTGCACACAATTCACAGTTGCAAAGATATAGAACCAACCTAAGTGCCCACCAACTGATGAGTGGATAAAGAAAATTTGGTTTATATATATATATATATATATATATGCCACAGAACACTACTTAGCTGATAAAAAGGATGAAATGTCTTTTGCAATAACTTGGATGGAACTATAGGTCATTATCCTAAGGGATGCAATGCAGGAACAAAAAACCAAATACCACATGTTCTCACTTATCAGTGGGAGATAAGCAATGGATACATATGGTCATACAGAGACATAATGGACACTCAGAGGGGAAGGGTAGAAGGAGAGTGAAGGATGAAAAATTATCTTACAATTACAATTTACACTATTCATGTGACAAGTATATTAACAGCCTAGACTTCTCCACTATGGAATTCATCCATATAAATAAAAACATTATGTACTCATAAATATATTAAAATTAAATATATATGAAAAATAAATAAATAAAAAGTATTTTTAAAAATGAGAAAGAATCCAATTGTAAGCAATGAAATGTGTATTTTATGATTATATGCATACATTTTAATTATATGAATTATATACTTCAATTGCTTAAAATCTAAATATGTCCAATTAAATAACATTATAGTCATTAAGGCAACAAAATCGAGGGGGGAGGAGGAAGATACTGGAGCCAGCTTTCAACAGAGACTCCTGTCCAGAGGGACAGATAATGGCCAGAAAGAACCCAATAAAGCTGAAGGACAGGAGCTGAGCTGAGAGAGAAGATTGATAACTACAGATCATCTCATCTCTGCTGAGGCAAGCTGAAACTCTAAGGAAGCAAATTTCAGGTACAAAACCCATCCCAAAGTAGACAAACGTCTGTCCCCTCCCCCAAGAGAGTGGCTTGCTGCAGCATCACTACAAATGAGCAGTGAACTGAAGACCTCTTGTCTCATCCCACTGGAGAGAGTCACTGGAGACTGGGACTCCTTCTCCAGAGAGACCCTGCTGTGAGCCTGGGCATTCTCTTGCCCGGCATGAAAGTTGAACAAACATTTTACCTGCCATTTTGAATTCCCAGGCCACCCTTCCCCCCTCACCTGGGGGTCTAGAAGCCCAACCCCTGCAGAAATAGGAATGTCTGCAGTTCTTTGCTAGGACCAGGCATTGCAAGGGCTGTGGCAGCACAGCTGCACTGAAATACTGAATCCAGTAGCAGTGCAGAAAGGCACAGGGGAGGGTGTCTTACCTGGCTCTGGAAAGTGCAAATCAGTGGCAGGTGGAGGCTCAGGAACCTGCACAGAAGCACCTCCCACACAGCATCAGTGATACTAGAGTGATCCCACTAGGGTCAGATTTCAGAAAGAAACCTACCCAATTCTATGGACTGCCAGAGGGAGCCAGACCTTGCCCTACAGGGGTACCAGAGGAACAATGTGGCTGGGGCAGAGGCTCAGTCTCTGAGTGAGAAAAACATTTGCTGCTTTGTTAACCTCTGGTTTGGAACAAACTCAGAAGGAACACTCCCCAGTTTCCATTGAGCACCCAAGGTAGTCAGGTTTCAGGTCCCCCTGCCAGCTGGTGGCAGAGTATAGCAGCCTGGCTGAGGAGGCATTGACTCCACTTTGACTCTGGCAGGTGCAAATCCCTGGCACATTTGCTCACTGGTGGGAACTGGGCCACAGCCCTACAAGGTTACCAGTGTCTCAGTGTGATGGAAGTGCAAGGTGGGGAAGGAGGCACCAGCCACCCTGGACTAACTCTTTTGCTGAGTGGGCCTTTCTGACTCTGTGGAGCACTGGAGCAAGTCACACTTGAGCTGCCAGTGGACCTCTGCTGTCTAGTTGCTAAAGACCTTTTGAATTCTCCTACTTGGTCTGCATTTGTGCTGACTAGGACAATTGGTTTTGAACTCTTGACCTGAGCTGATCACCCAGAGACCCTCCAATGTTGTACCCTGCTTGTGTTGTAGTGGGAGGGTCTGATTCTCCTCTTCCAGTTGTTGCCCATGCAGGGAGGGGTGTCTTACAAATATAAGTTGCTTCTATTTCTCCACAGCTGAGATTTCAGCCCAAAGCCACTGATACACTAGTATTGACAGAGACTGTCTGAATACAAGACAGAGCCACCTAGCCCCATCACACCAAGCAGGTCCCCAGAGTCTCAGACTCCAATACTGAACAGGACCTTTGTAAAGCTGTAGGGGAAAAGCTGCAGTCACCAGTCACAGTTCTTTGATAAAAGGCTTGTTAATTATAACTCCAGGAGCCCCCAGTCCAAATTCACCTTACCAGCTTCTCTAGTTAAATGGTGAAAAATAATCATGAGGCAGAATCAGCAGAATAACTCTGGCAACATGAATAATCAGAGTAGATCAACACCCCAAGGAATGACAAAGGAGAAACAACAGAAGATCCCATTCATAAACAAATGGCTGAGATGTCAGAAATCAAGTTCAGAATTTGGATGGCAAATAAGATTAACAGAATGGAAGTAAAGTTGGAATTAGAAATTCAAAGAGTAATTCAAAAGCTGTCTCAAGAATTCAATGAATTCAAAGACAAAATCTCCAAAGATTTATTCACAATGACATAAGAAATTTCAGTCCTCAAAGATCTGAGAAATAGAGTACGATCCCTCAGCAACAGAATGGAACAGGCAGAAGAAAGGATCTCTGACATTGAAGACAAACCTTTTGAACATTCCCAAATGCTCAAAGAGGCAGCAGAGTGGAGAGTGAAAATGGATCATTCCCTGAGAGAGTTGTGGGACCACTCCAAAAAGAGTAAACATTCGCCTTATAGGAATTCCTGAAGGAGAAGAGTTTGTTCCTAAAGGCATAGATGCTCTACTCCAAGATATAATTAAGGAGTACTTCCCAATCATGGTAAAAGATACTAAAATTCAGAAAGCACACAGTTTCAGAACCCCAGAAAGACTCAATCCAAATAAAGCATATCCTAGACACATTGTAATTAACTTTGCCAAAATTAATACAAAGGAGAAAATTCTGCAAGCAGCCAGACATAAGAAAATTATAACCTACAAGAGGAAAAATGTTATAATGACTGCAGATCTCTCAGCTGAAATTTTCAAGCCAGAAGAGGATGGTCATCGACCTTTAATCTCCTACAACAAAACAACATTCAGCCTGGAATCCTGTATCCAACTAAACTGAGTTTCATTTGGGATGGAGAAATCAAATACTTTAATGACATATACATGTTGAAGAAATTTGTCTCAACTAAACCAGCAATCTAGGATATTCTCAGACTCATCCTCCACAATGACTAGCACAATGCTCTACCACCAAAGTAAACTCACTCAGAAATTTTTGATCAAAACCCAACTTCCACAATGGCAAAAGGGTTAAAAAAGTCCACTGGACTTTCAAAAACTTGACGCACAAAATATTACCAGGCTTATCAATTCTCTCAATTAATGTGAATGGTTTAAATTGTCCTCTAAAGAAACACAGGTTGGCTTACTAGATACATTAACTCAGACCAGATATCTGTTATATACAAGAATCTCATCTTACCTTAAAGGATAAAAATGGACTAAAGGTGAAAGGATGGACATCTATAATTCAGGTAAAGGGAAATCAGAAAAAAGCAGGGGTTGCAATTTTATTTGCAGATACAATAGGCTTTAAACCAGAGGTCCTCAAACTACAGCCCACAGGCCACAGGCAACCCACTGAGGATGTTTATCCAGCCCACCAAGTGTTTTTGCCACCGCTGCCTGTCTTGCTTAGCAGCCAACTCATCCTGGGCCCACAGTGGGCATGTGTGGAATGTACACGGCACTCTTTGACTCCCTTACTTCTCTCTGTCTCTCAACTCCTCCTCTTAGTCTCAGGTGTGATCAGA
>NW_003852459.1:10266958-10269691 GCF_000181295.1 Otolemur garnettii
AGGTCTATTTTTTTTTTATTTTGCAGTTAGTAGGGCCTTTTTTTGCAGGGGCCTTTTTTTCTGAAGTTAGGAGGTCTTTTTTATTTTACAGATGGGGGTGCCTCTTTCTTTTTTGAAGTTGGGAGAACTTTTTTTTAAAAGTTGGTTAGTTGGTTGGGGGCAGTTTCTGGGGGGTTGCATCACAGTGATAATGCAAATAGTCAGCCCTTGGTGCTTATGCAAATTGTCAGGGCTCAGAGGTAATGATTCAGAGTGGTAATGATAATTGTAAGTGCTCAGTGTTAATGCAAATGGTCAGCACTCAGTATTAATGCAAATTGTCAGCAGTCAGTGTTACCACAAATGGTCAGCAGTCAGTGTTAATGCAAATGGTCAGTGCTCAGTGTTATCGCATGGGGGCCCCAAACTAATAGTCTGCCTAGGGCCCCATGGAAACTTAATATGGCTCTGCAGAGAGTGAAAGAGTAGGAAACCCAATTTAATTGACAGTAAGTGCATTTATATTCTGATTGCTATTCAGTTGTGTATGATATTATATGTTGTGTGCTGTGTGAGCCCCAGTTCACACTGTTGCAATCTCTGAGCAGTGCGAGTTTAGCCATATGCTTGTATGGCTGAAATCGCATTAGATTCAGAAGAAAAAAAGTATACGTGCCTTCTTTTTTTCTGCAATGGAATCTGATCACATGGGTCTTCTCACCCATGTGATCAGATTCCTGTGTGAGTTCACAGATCATAGTGCAGTTCGCACAAGGTAGTGTGAACTGGAAAGGTGGTAGAAGAACCAGCTCTGTAATCATGCTAGTTCCCGCACTGCACCAGTGTAAACCTGAGGTAAAAGTGGAGTTCCACCAATATGGGCACTGGTGAGGCTGGAATGATGTGAACTGGCAAGGCTGCACTGATGGACACTGATCAGACTGCATTGATGGGCAGTGCAGTCTATATGTCTCTGTGTGGGCAAAGTTATTGCTGGTATATTGTTTTTGTAGTGCTGTATATATATATAGGTATTTTACTAATAGCAATTTGGAATCCCTAGGAAACAATGATATCAAGAAAGAGAAAAGTAGACTCAGAGTGTAGGATATTCAAAGAACAATGGACTTATGATTACTTTTTCATGCAGTACAAGGAAAGAACTATGTGTTTGAGATGTCAGAATATAGTGTCTATGTTCAAAGAATACTATTTGCATTGACACTACCAAACTCATAAAGTTTGACACTACCAAACTCAAAATCATACTTATCTTTATCTTTATCATAAAGATAAATATGATTGTTTGATCAAAGAAGTGAGAAAAGATAAAATATTAAAACTGAAAAATGCACTGACAACTCAGCAAAATACTTTTGTGAAGCAGAAGCAGCTAAATAATTCATCACTGCGAGCAAGTTTTCAAGTTGCCAAGCTAATAGCCTGCATTGGCAGACCATTCATGGAGGGAAAATTTGTTAAAGAATGCCTTCTTTCTGTTGCCAAAAAGATGTGTCCAGAGAAGGCCGATTTATTTAGTACAGTGAGTCTTTCAGGACCTATAATTACACGAAGGATTGAAGAAATGGGAGACAATTTGCATCAGCATTTGCAAAACTCCACAAAAAAAAAACTTTCCTATTTTTCCTTGGCACTCAACAAAAGTAGTGATGTTCGTGATTCTGTACAACTTCTAATTTTTATTCGTGGGACGAATGACTATTTCGAAGTCACAGAAGAGCTTGCTGCACTGCAAAGCATCAAAGGAACAACTACAGGAGAGGATATCTATGAAAAGGCTTGCCAAACTGTGAATAGTTTGGAGCTGGACTGGGCTAAACTAGCCAGTGTGACAACTGATGGTGCTCCTAGCATGGTGGGGTCTAAGAAAGGAGTAATTGCTTACATTAACCAAGAGATGGACAAACATAACCATTCTCATCCAACAGCCATACACTGCTTCATCCACCAACAAGCACTGTGTAGCAAATCAGTGAAGTGGGACTCTGTCATGAAAATTGTGGTATCTTGTGTTAACTTCATTAGAGCTAATGCACTAAACCACAGACAATTTCAGGAATTTCTGTCTAAGCTAAATGTTGCCAATGAAGATGTTCTGTACCACACAGAAGTCTGTTGGCTGAGTTGAGGGAGAGTTTTGAAACATTTCTATGACTTACTTCCACAGATTACAGATTTTCTGCTTTTAAAAAAGAAGTACCAGAGCTCAACGATGCAGAATGGAAATGGCACCTTGCCTTTCTGACAGATGTAACAGAGCTACTCAACAGTTTCAGTGTGCAACTTCAAGGAAAGGGGAAGCTCATCTGTGATATGCAATCACATGTGAAAGCATCTGAAGTAAAATTAGGCCTCCTCATCAAATAAGTGAAGGAGGAAAATTTCTGCCATCTCCCCACAACTCAAAATCTGTTAGCAGAAAAACCATTGGTTGCATTCCTGAACAAAACATGTGTGGATTCACTGGAAAAGTTGCAAACGAAGTTCCAATTTAGATTTAAAGAGCTTCATCTCCATGAACAGGACATACAGCTTTTCTGTAACCCATTTTCTATTAACATTGAAAATGTGGATACAATTTACCAAATGGAACTGGCTGAACTGCAGAATTGTGACTCTCTGAAAGATACATTCAAGTAAAGCAGCCTTCCTAATTTCTATGCATCTCTCCCCTCTGAGACACATCCTAATCTCAGGAACCATGCACTCAAAATGGCAACCATCTTTGGCAGC
>NW_003852459.1:10274025-10276748 GCF_000181295.1 Otolemur garnettii
GCCTGTAGTCCCAGCTACTCGGGAGGCTGAGGCAAGAGAATCGCTTAAGCCCAAGAGCTGGAGGTTACTGTGAGCTGTGATGCCACAGCACTCTACCAATGGCAACAAGATGAGACTCTATCTCTAAAAAAAAAAAAAAGAGCTCATCCATGACTTCATACCTCCTTTGAAAAACTTAACCAGCCATAAAAATCAACTGTTACAATAGATTCTCTCACCCCACACTTAAATTATGGGATTTTTTTAAACTCATGAGTCCTTCATGATCCTTCTAGCCCCATGCTTCATAATGGAGTTTGTCTCTCAAAACTCCAATCAGACTTGATTTGCCCTAATGTCACACCCAGTTCACCACTCCCCCATAATAGGGCTTGTCATTCTCCCCAGGATTGATCCTGACTCTGTCTATTATTGTTCTTACATTACTGGATGGTAATTTATCACTCAATCATTTGCCTTCCCAGTAGACTTCTTAGTGGGCTGCGCTTCTGTCTTGTACATCTTAGAAAGGGATGGGAGAAAAAGTGCCAAATCATTTCCAAGCCTAATAAGGTGAGCAAAGAAATCCTAGTGAAAAAGAGCCCTGCCATCTCCAAGTAAGCTTTTAATAAGATGCTTTCTCCAACAGTCGTCAGCTGCCTCTGGCCCTGCTTCCTTCAAAATCTGGGAGTTTTTGCTCTTGTTAATTTGTTTGGAATTGAATCTCTCCTAAAGGAAGAAAATAGTAGATACTATAACTACATCCCAAGAGAAAGAGATTAGAAATTCTGGAATATAACTAGACACTTGGAAAATATAGTGAGACTATCACTTGACTCAGTGGCACTTGATTCTGGGCCACAGAATTAGACAGCCCAGACTGTCCAAAATCAGTGAGGGAGGCCTTCTCTGTGTGTCTCAGTGCAATTTTAGAGGCTTTGATAAAACACTATAAAATGAACAATCCCCATAATCACAGCTGGAAGGCTTCTCATAATCTGGAGGGAGGGGCAAAGAAAATCTTAGAAGTCATTTAGGTATTTGCTAATCAATCAATAAAGAAAGAGACACTCATTGGACCCTTACTAAGCACCTAGCATTCAGTTAGATGCTCATGGAGATTTTTTTTTTCCTTTAAAGTCAAGATGCTTCTTTATAAGTAACTGAGAGTTAAATTGTGGAATAAAGGCCAAACATGATGGTTCATGCCTATAATCCCAGCATTCCAAGAGACTGGGGTGGGAGGAGCCCTTGAGCTCAGGAGTTCGAGACCAGCATAAGTAAGAGCAAGACTGGGTCTCTACAAAAGACTGGGTCTTTTCTCTACAACTCTAGAAAAGTTAGCCAGCATGGTGGCACATGCCTGTAGTCCTACTATTACGGAGGCTGAGTCAGGAGTTTGAGGTTGCTATGAGCTATGGTGACACCACTGCACTCTAACCTAGGTTACAAAGTGAAACCCTATCTAAAAAAAAAAAATAGAAAACAATGTGGAACAAAGTATGAACTCACAGAATAACAATACCAGGCAGTACACCATCAATGCTGAAACTGAATAGATGAGTACACCCTAAAAGATATCTGCATATCACAGTTTATCCTGGATTGTTCTGGTTTATGCCTTCGTTCCTGCTTAGATAACAAAGTATACAGAACAGTGTTATTCAAAAGAAAGAATTTCCTCTTTTGGGGTAATGACATGCATTGTTAAACCTTTACTAGGATAGAAGCTAGTAAATTTTCTGCCCTTCGAAATGATACCTAGAAATCAGACATTATAGGAATTTTCCTGGGTTTCAGTTTGAATCCCTTAAGCTCAGAAGTTTGAGACCAACCTGGGGAAGAGTGATATCCAAGCTCTACTAAAAATAGAAAAAATTAGCTGTGCATCATGACGTGGTCTGTAGTCCCCACTAGCCGGGAGGCTGAGGCAGGAGGAGAATCACTTGAGTCTAGGTGTTTGAAGTTACCACCAGCTAGCCTGACACCACAGCACTCTAGCCTGGAGCAAGAGAATGAGTCTTTGTCTCAAAAAAGAGAAGGAAAGGGGAAGGGGAGAGAGAAGAGGAAGAAGAAGGGGAAGTGAAAGGAGACAGACAGCTCTCTTAGAGCAAAAGTGGAGATGAAGAACAAAATTTTACTTGTTTTTTCTTTTCTGTAATATTCTAATTTTTTCTGTGTGAATGTATTATCTTTTGCATGATGGTATGATTCAGATGTATGATTTTTATTGTGACTTTATTGTCTTTGTGATAAAAAATATTTGAAAAGCAAAAACAGAATGTAGAATATAATCCATACAAATGTTGACTTTCTGTTGACATTCCTTCTACATTCAACACAAAACAAAAAAAGTCTGTAAGAAGGCCTGAGAAGCCTGACACACTGACGCATAGATGTCAAGACTTTCAAAGGCCCTGACAAGCCTGAAGTCACAGCACGCGCCGTGCAACATGTGTTGCCACAGAGAAAATGTTTTTACAGACTCGGTTTGTTTTATTTTACATTGACTTGAAAAAGCTAAAGAAAGCAGTGGGAAGGTTGGGGGAGATTAAAGGTTCATAATAAATTTTACAAGCAGAAGCAATGAAGAAAAACTCCACAGTGTTATGAGGTGTTAAATAAATTGAATTGACTAAACTTTCTGCCCCGTTGTCATGATGGCCTTGACAGGTCTCACAATGTGGAGGCAATTAGCTGTTAGCCTGGTTTAAAAAGATAAATTCCAACTTCCAGACAAGAGC
>NW_003852459.1:10277522-10282936 GCF_000181295.1 Otolemur garnettii
AGCCATCATTGACATTTTCATAGGATATAGCCTAAGACCTTTGAAAATCTAAAAATCTGTGAATACCATGTGAGAATAAAGTTCCTCATCTCCTAAAAAAGAAAAGAATACAAAAACTTAAGTAAGCCAAAATTTCTATTGGGGAGAAGAACTTGTTTTGGTCTCCTTTTCCACAATTTTCTAGTCAATTTTTTTTCTACAAAGAATTACATTTTTTAAATGGTTATTTGGCATTATTTTGTTTACTTTATTTAAAAAATAGAAATGAATAAACCAATCAGGTAAACATAAAACTGAATATTAGAGAAGACCAATAAAATGGGCAAACCTTGGTAAGTCTGATTAAAGAAAACACAAATAATATCAGCATGAGATTAAGAAAGAAAACATAATGATATATACAAATTGTTGTCTTCAATTTTCAGATAATATGGTATATATAACTTTATATACCATAAAAATCTGAAAAAAGTTGAAAATCTAAGTAAAATGGAAAATATAGGAAAATAAAAGTTAACAAAATGGACTCAGGAAGACTTATAAAACCCAAATGGATCTACAAATATAGAAGACAGAAATAATAAGAAAAGAAAAGTTGTCCCACAGCAGAGGTATTAGCTCAAGATGGTTTTGCAAGGAACAAATCATTCCTCAAGGAAAAATTCATTTCTATTTCATATGAACCACATAGCCTTTTTTCCCAGTAATATAAGAATAGTCAATGTTAGGAAATCTACTTATATAAATGCCTACATTAAGAGATTTAAAGGAGAAAAAATATGAGTTTCTTTCAAAATATTCGATAAATTTAACAGTAATTTCCAATTTTTAAAGACCCTGTTAAGCAAGGAATAGAAGAAAATGGCTTAAATTCTAATGGCTTCTACCAATCACCTACAGAAGACGTGATACTTAATGATGAAATTTAAGAAACATTCACATTCAAGTTAGGAATAACACAACTACCTCTATGACCAATCCTCTTCTACACTGTTTCTGCTTCACTTGCCCAAGGTTAAGGATTTGTTATGAGCCTTTGTTTTATGCACTTAGTAATTTATGCAATTGAAAATACCTAGTCAAGGCTCAGCACCCATAGCACAGTGGTTACAGTGCCAGCCACATGCACCAAGGGTAGCAGGTTTAAGCCCAACCTGGGCCAGCTAAAAAACAATAACTGCAACAATAAAACAGCCAGGAGTTGTGGTAGGTGCCTGTAGTCTCAGCTTCTTAGGAGACTGAGGCAAGAGAATCACTTAAGCCCAAGGGTTTGAGGTTGCTGTGAGCCATGATGCCATGGCACTCTACCAAGGGTGACATAGTGAGACTCTGTCTCAAAAAAAAGAAGAAGAAGAAAATATCCAGTCTACATTATGAAGGTCACAGATGGATGGAGAATTAGTTAGAAAGTGCAAACAGCAAATTTATTTTTAAAGAAATACTCAAAATTTAATAGCCAGGTGTTGTGGTGAGCACCTGTAGTCCCAGCTACTCAGGAGGCTGAGGCAAGAGAATCGCCTAAGCCCAGGAGTTGGAGGTTGCTGTGAGCTGTGTGATGCCATGGCACTCTACTGAGGGTGATAAAGTGAGACTCTGTCTAACCCAAAAAAAAAAAAAAAGAAAGAAATACTAAAAATTTAACATCTAAACATTTTGAGGATTGTTTTCATTTGTATAAGTCTGCTCAAGAAGCTCTGTCTACTCAAAATATAATTTTCGGCTGTAAACTCATTTAAAAATTAAATAAAATATATTTTCTTACACATACTGCTTGGCAGGAATATGAGTCTAATGACAATGAGTACAGTAAGAAGCATTTTAATGCCTCAGGTTCCATAGTGGCTCCGTTAACTACAACATAAATTCATCTCTAAGACCCCATTCAGGAGAAATGCCATTACAGTAAGTGAACAGATCGTAAGCTCCACAGGCCCTGAGCTTTCCATGGAATGGTTTTCATTGCTAACGGAGAAGGCTGACTGCATTTATTTTAATAAAAGTCTGTGACTTGTGTACAAGTAGAAGAGCATTTTTTCACTACATTAATTTTATGTGTTTTAGGATCTAGACTAAAGGCTATAAATTGGAAGAAAGACAACCAGAATACCCAGGGGTCTTTGGTACACAGCACCTCTGAAGTCAGTTTTACAAAAAGCAAGCACAACAAAATAAATATAGTAATATTAGATTATAAGGAGTCAGTTCTGGTTTAAATAAATGGTTGAACAAATAAATAAATAAACAGAAAAAAAATCTACCATGCACAAGAATTCCACCCTCTTTGAGGCGCAGCATAACTCCCACCTTTAGGTGTGGGCGCACAGAGGGATTTCCTTTCAGTGAGTGTAGTGAGGAAAAGGTTGGGAAGAGTAATCCAACGGTGGAGAACCCTGATAAGCACTACCTCAGCCAAGGGTCAAGGTAAACATCAGCTGGAGAAGTCATGTGGCTAGCATGTACCCTTGATACAATGTGATGGGACCCTCCCCCAAAACTCATAACCCTAGTCTAATCATGAGGAAAATGTCAGACAAGTCCCACTTGAGGGACAGTCTATAAAATGTCTGACCAGTACCCCTCAAGTTCGTCACAAAAAGAAAAGTTTGTGAAACCATCAGAGCCAAGAAGAAGCTAAGGAGATGGGGCGACTAAGTGTACAGTGGTCTCCTGGATGGAATCCCGAAACAGGAAAAGGACATTAGGTAGAACTAAGGAAATCTGAATAAGGTATAGACCAAGGTTAATAATAATGTACCACTGCTGGCAGGGGGTGGGAATGGATAACTGTTCAATGGGTATAGAGTTTTAGTTTTACAAGATAAAAAAGTTCTGGAGATTTGTTGCACAACATTGAACAGTCTTAAATGCTTATTGTTACTGAACTCCACACTTAAAAAATAGTTACGATGGGAAATTTTATATTATGTGTTTGTCACCACAATTTAAAAATTTAAGTTTTTTTAAAGGCGATTAGAAGGGCTGAGCACAAAGGTGGGGCTTGTTCACCGTGAGCTTCAGTTCCAAGTGGTGAAGCAAACTATTTTGCTAAAGAATCCGTCAGTTAATGCCACTAGATCTTTCCTTTTGGAAAGCCGTGGGCTCCTGGGATTCCCCAGAGAATAATCATCCAAAGTCCTCTCCCGCAGGGTACGGAGCTGCAGCCAGACTTCTGGGAGGTGGGGGGGAAGGTAATCTGCTGTTTCAGACCTGAGTAACTGTAACTCACTCCTCCTACTTTTGATCAAGTCCCCTGTCCTTAACTATGACTTGGGATCCTCTGATAACTTTCTACATTACCCTTTCTACTTTACATTTTCAGAATATACCTTCAATCTTCTTCCAGGATGAGGGAGAAGCAAGCCAGTGTATAACTCTGGGGAGCTGGCTCATGGATCTGCCGAACCTAACTGCAGACTGCTTTCCATGCACTCACAGAGGTATCTGCTCTTACAGAGCCTTGGGGGTTCAGTGGCATAAGTCACTTTCCACTGTTAGCTGGGAATTCAGTTATCTCTGGCCTGCTTTGTCCATTCCCACTTTTCCATCTACTTCTCAATTTCTCAATTTTTTTGTATTCATTTCCCCTTCCATTCTCTCGTCCTCAAGTGTTTATCCCTTTAAAAAAAAATCACTATTGTATTAAGGGGGCCTGGGGTTTGACAGAGAGTGGTAACATATAGTCAGTCCACCACGTTCACCCAAACCAAGGGGCTTGTCTTCTGCGCTTTCAGAATCAATATTTCATTTTCTGCCTTGGAGGTAGTACAGTGGAATGAGTAGGAGACTTAGAAGCAGTTAATTTCAGCCTGATTCTGTATCTGCCACTTTCTTATGTGACCACATGGGCTTATTTTGAGGATAATGTGAAAAAAACATATGAAAGACATAGGCAAAATAATATATGCAAAGTTCATGTGAAACGTAATACTTGCTTAATAAATTTTAATTCATCTTCCCTTTCCAAGATCAGTTGTTGAAGGTAAACTTCCACTAGCAACGGCAACATTCTGGTACATGCATAATAACCTTATTCCATGCTGGCGCTATAATACCCCTCAGATCATTCACAAGCCATCCTCTCCTGGCTGTCCTCACCAACCTGAGATCCACCACCTGATTATGGCACTCAGTCCCATTTAGGTGTTATGTCAGGGCAAATAGGGCAAATTTTAAATGTTTTAAATTATTTTATAAAAACAAATGCCCTTTAACCAAATCTGCTTTTACCTTGCTCTGACATTGCTGTTTTCAAATTTTTCTTTAAAAAATGAAATGGTCTTTGGTTAGATATCAAGATCTGGAAGATCATATAGAACTTTAACCGTCTGAGCCCAGAGTTGTGCTCATTTCCTTGGAGGTGGAGAGCAGCTGGTTACCATCCTCCATGTAATTACATTTCCTCCCAACTCACACGGTGTAACACACCAAACCATCTGCAGCAAAAACATGCCAAGGTTTTACTGAACTGAGCACTAAGCCACATAGACAATCAAGAGATCAAAACTCAGTGGCTTAAAACCTTTATAAATTATTCACACACATTTCTTGAGTGTCTACTATGTTTCAGGAATTTTCCTAGGTGCCTGGAACACAGGCTCAAAGAAACAAGTTTGGGGGTTTCTTTTGGGGGGGGGTTGTTTTTTCTTTTTAAGAAATGATCAAGTTAGGGCCGGCACAGTGGCTCACACCTGTAATCCTAGCATCTGGGAGACTGAAGCAGGTGGATTGCCTGAGCTCACGGGTTTGAGACTAGCCTGAGCAAGAGTCAGACCCTGTCTCTAAAAATACCCAGGCATTGTGGACAGTACCTATACTCCCAGCTACCTGGGAGGCTAAGGCAAGAGAATCACTTGAGCTCAAGAGTTTGAGGTTTCTGTGATCTATGACTCTACAGCACTCTACTGAAGGTGACAAAATGAAACTCTGTCTCAAAAAAAAAAAAAAGAAAGAAAGAAGAGAAATGAACAAGTTCTTCTAGTGACAGGGGCCAAAACAAAGGGGCTTGTCTTCTATGCTTTCAGAATCACTCTTTCTTTCTTTCTTTCTTTCTTTCTTTCTTTCTTTCTTTTTTTTGGTGAGGGTGCAAACTAGGTTATAATCCTTGCAAATGTTAGGTAGAGCCCCTCTTGTAGTTGTGTCAGGCACCCAAAAGATGTGCCAATACCTTTACATTGTGTCCATTAAGTGGGAGCACATCAATCCCCACTCCTCCACTCTTCTCCCCTTTCTTATTCCCCCTCCCCCAACCTGAATTGAATTGAGTTTTTCTCTTATGTGGCCTTGTGTTAGATCATCTACTGGCTACATATTACTATTGAATACATTGGATATTTGCTTTTCCATTCTTGTGATACTTTACCAAGAAGAATGTGAAAGAAACGTTTAAATAAAAAGAGCCTTTAGGCTTGGCACCT
>NW_003852459.1:10288332-10304525 GCF_000181295.1 Otolemur garnettii
GTTTAAACTAATGATCATTTAACATCCATCAAAATTAATATGAATGTAAAAACAACAGTAACATTTCATTATAGCCAATATTTATATTCTTTGAAGGCTTAGGTATTTCTGGCTAAAAATATATAATATGGAAATAGTCCCATAATTTGATACATCAGGATAGAGAAAAATGAAATGGTTGAAATGGATCAAAGTGGCTTTATAAAATATCTGTGTTCATGTGCATGTAATCAGGAATCAATTACTATGCAAGCAACTATACCCCACAGGCCAACACCTCTTACGCCCTTGCGATCTTGTGGTCAATAAGGGCTTCTTACCTTAGGAGATTTGGGCACTAAAATCCCTTTCAGGTAAAATTCCACTCCTAAGTGTGTTTTAGAGAAAATCGATAAGTTCCTTCCTACTTATCATCTCTTCCATAGCAACAGAAGCAAGAAACAAAATAGGCCTACTTAATGTGCAAAATATGTGCCTGGCTTCTAGATGCTACGAGTGCAAAGAAGTCATTTTTATTTCGGCTCTTTCAATTCTTTTAACATTTTCTTGCCCCATTGTACATAGCAGTTTATATCCTTCCTACATGAGGATTTTGCCTATTATCCAGAGTGGATATCACCAGAAGTCAATTGTTTAGCATAAAGATAAAGAGCAAATACTTTCAAGTGTCTTTGATAGCCTGGATTCAAATCCTCACCACTAAACAGGTGTTTAATTTTATGTGCCTTAGAATAGTCAGCGAAGTACATTAGATATGCACATAAAATGAAGGCAATAATAACACTAAGACCTTTCTCCTGGGCACATTATTGTAAACTGACCTCAGTTAAATCGGCCATTCAGCAATTGTCAGGATTTTTTGGTAAATATCAAAAGCTCCCTGGCAGACTCACAGTCAGAAGTAGGTGGGGACATCTTCCTCGACTCCACAATTTCCTTCTTGGTGGCATATTATAATGAAAACAAGTCTGAGAAAAAATTTGACCAAATGCACAAATAATTAATAGTAAGCAAGCACACAGAAAAGCTGCACGGTGGGCTTACAGATGAAGCATTTAAAAAATAAAAAGCCACATGGTCCCTTCCTGTTAGCTTGAGAACGACCCCGTCTCTGTGTTCAGGCCCTCCAAAATTCAGTTTGTATAAAAGGCTCCTCACAAAGGCTTTTTTTTTCCCACAAAGGCCTTCTTTTTAAGTACCTCATCATGCTAAGGCCTGGCTGGAGAGGTCCCTGTGGAAGATATCAGTAAATATATTTTTTGACTTATCCATCCGCCCATTTGCATGGGTCAGGGAAGAGACTTTAAGCAGGTGACCTAAAAATTTAAGTCCTAAAGTATAAAATGAGAGAATTTAATTTGTCTCTATCAGATACTGTGCCATAGTCAGAAAAGAGCCAAATTTTAGATTCAAAAAAACTATAAGAATGGAACAGATTTTCATATGTAAACCCAGTTCAGAAAGACAGCACATCATACATAAAATTCTGACTTCCTTTGATATGGTGTTTGCAATTATCTTAATATATGATGTATCAGATAATAATACATAACTACTAAGCATAGATCACCATAACTACTAAGCATAGAAAAAAACACACTCAAATTCATAGTATCAGAGAGAATGGGGAATGTTGCTTTCAGTTATAACTACTAGACTGGTATAGTCTTAGCTGTCACACTCAATTTGTAATAGATTTTAATGTTATAAATAGCATGCTAAAGCTCTCCTCCCCTCTGGCCCCAAACCTACCTGGAAAGAGGCTGAAATCTAAGTTTTAAAAGGATGGGAATATTCAGCACCCTCTCGAGAACACTGGAATTTGCTGGAGTATAGTCAGTTGTTTGAACAATGAGAAAACTGAGTGGTCTAGAACTCAAAGCAGGAACTGAGGTCACTGACCCCCCCAGGCTGTCGCCTTGGGTCAAAGTGAATGCAGTCCAGAAGAAAGTCTACTGTTGCTAAGCTGTGACATGACATCTCAAGAAGAATTGCTGGGCGTAGAATTGAACATTTTTATGCTCCTTTACTTAACCCATACCTACTCCCTGACCTATTACCAAGTGTATTGCAATGATTAAATGAGACGTTACACGTAAGACACTTAGCACAGTGGTGGATACAGAGTAAGTGCTCAATAAGCAATAGCAAAATTGAATCTTGTGATAATGATGATAAGTATTGCCATGAAGATAAAAGGTCATGACTGGGCCTTGAGTAAATTAGACTTCCCCCTGACAACCTACCCCAGCAAGAATGAACTAAACCCAACATGAAACTTCCATGATGGCTGTTGGTCCCTGAGACCCAGCTGAGCTCAGTGGAGGCAATAGGGTCCATCATAAGTTGGAAAGGACATAGGACCAAACTGAGTGCCAGATCTCAAAGAGAAGTCACTTGGAATAACGAAGGCACTAGATGTGAGTCAGCCCTGATCACAAAACTGAGGAAGTTTGGCGATGAAGATTATCAACCCGAGCCTTTAAAATGCAAATGAAGAAGAATAGGTTTGCAGTGGATTGTAGAACAGCTATGAGAAGAATCCCCAATTGTTTCTTCATTAGATGGCAAGTTGGGCTCTATTTTCGTATACCCTAAGTGACAGTCTCTGAAAATCATGCACCTCCCCAGACAAGGAGCCAAAGGAGTCAGCGAGCAAATAGTTGGCGTTATGTGCCTAGAGTTGCACGCTTGGCACCATGCTAAGTATTATTCAATATGCAAAAGAAATGTGCCATTTTTCTACTTTCCAAGAGTCCATAATCAAAATGAGGATGCAAAGAAACAAAAAATGAAATAATAACAAACAGCCAATATTTCATGTAAACACATAAGTATAATACATCTTGCAAAGGCTCAGAGCCTGTGGCTCAAACGGCTAAGGTGCCAGCCACATACACCTGAGCTGGCAGGTTCAAATCCAGCCCGGGCCCGCCAAACAACAATGATGGCTGCAATCAAAAAATAGCCAGGCGTTGTGGCAGAAGCCTGTAGTCCCAGCTACTTGGGAGGTGGAGGCAGAAGACTCACTTGAGCCCAGGAGTTGGAGGTTGCTGTGATTTGTGACACCACAGCACTCTACCCAGGGAGACAGCTTCAGGCTCTGTCTCCAAAAAAAAAAAAAGCCCATGAATGCATTAGAGCAGCAGTTCTCAACCTGTGGGTTGTAACCCACAGGAACTGTATTAAAGGGCTGCAGCATTAGGAAGGTTGAGAACCACCACATTAGAGGATTATGAAGAGAGAAACCAAAGCAGGCAGACTTTTCAGGGGAAATCTCAGCTCAGAGGCAAGATTTGAGCATGAACCTTGAATGATGAATAGGACTCACATGGATGGAAGAGTGGGCTCCCTGGGCTAGTCTATCACGACAGAGGTTAAATGCAAGAAAGAAGTCAGGGCTAAAATTAGGGGAAAGGGGGGGAGATTTCAAATAGAAAAGATTTTCTTTTCTTTTCCTTTTTTTTTTTGAGAGAGACTCACTATGTCGCCCTCAGTAGAGGGCCATGGTGTCATAGCTCACAGGAATCTCAAACTCTTGGGCTCAAGCGATTCTCCTGCCTCAGCCTCCCAAGTAGCTGGGACTACAGGTGCCCACCACATGGCCTGGCTATTTTTTAGAAGGAACCTTATTTTTTTTTTTTTTTTTTTTTGCCTGAGCCAGCAAATGGTCACCTGTATTTAAAACACAATTTCAATACGCATGCTTATTCTCTGCGACGGGGTCTGGCTCTTGCTCAGGCTGATCTTGAACCCATGCACTCAGGCAACCCACCCACCTCGGCCTCCCAGAGTGCTGGGATTACAGGCATGAGCCACGGCACCTGGCCATATAAAAGCATTTCTTAAGCATTAAAATAAATATGGACTTAATGCAAGCACCATTGAAGATGTCTGTAAGAAGCCAGTTTAGTCAGGAAGCACATGAATGGGTAGGTGGCAAGCTTAAAAACAACTCACTAAAGAAGTCTGCGTCCCAACCTCTGGAACTTGTGAATATATTACCTCTCTTTGCTACCAAAAGAGCAAATTATGTGTGATTATGTTAAGGATCTGCATGTGTGATTATATTAAGGCTCTCGAGATGACAGAGTTTTCCTGGATTATCCAGGAGGGTCCTATGTAATAACCAGGGACTTTATGAGAGGGAAACAGGAGTGAGAATCAGAGGAAAAGATACAAAAAAGGAAGCAGAGGTCAGAGGAATGCTGTAGTAGCTGGCGATGCCAGGGCCTGAGCTCTCTCCAAGACTTTCTTAAAGGAACCAGTCCTATCAACACTTTAGCCCCATAAGACACATTTTGAGCTTCTGACTTCCAGAACTATAATACATTTGTGTTACTTTAAGCCACTATGTTTGTGGCAGTTTGTTACAAAAAGAAATAGAAAACTGTCCAAATGAGGTGGCTCACACCTGTAATCCTAGCACTCTGGCAGGCCAGGGTGGGTGGATTTTGCTTGAGCTCTGGAGTTCAGAACCAGCCTGAGCAAGAGCCAGACCCTGTCTCTACTAAAAATAGAAAAACTAACTAGGTGTGGTGTCACGTGCCTGTAACCTCAGCTACTCAGGAGGCTGAGGCAGGAGGATTGCTTGAGCCCAAGATTTAGGGTTGCTGAGAGCTACAGTGATGCCAAGGCACTTTCCCCGGGATAACAGAGTGAGACTCTGTATAAAAGAAAGAAAAAATTAGCTGGGCATTCTGGCAGGTGCCTAGAGTTGCAGCTACTTGGGAGGCTGAGGCAGGAGGATCACTTGAGCTCACGAGTCGGGGGTTGCTATGTACTAGGCTGATGCCATGTCACCCTACCTGGGAAACAGAGTGAAATTCTGTCCCCCCCACCCCCCAAAAAAATCTACAGGCAAGAAACAGGCTAATAAATCTATCCATCTGCAAATACATGTGATGCTCCATGAAGAAGGAAAGATGGCTCCCAGGAGAGCCTCACGCCGGAGGGCAGAGCTGCAAAGCACAGAGGATTATCCCCAAGCCTTAACACCTAATGCTCTTTGCCTGGCTGCATTTCAAATTTTTCTTGGGGCTGGTAACCCCTTGATTCCTTCCATTTTCTCCCCTTTTGAACTAGAATATCTGTATCTGTTATCTACCAGTGTATTGGGGGAGCAGACAAGTTTCCTCTTAAGTTTCCCAGGTTCACAGATGGAGATAAATTGTACCTCAACCTAGGCTATGTGCAGAGCCTCACCCAAAGCAGATGATACATGGGACCTTTGAGCTGGTGAAATTCATAGATCTGGGACTTTGAGCTGATGCTGTACTGGATGGAGATTTTCAGACATGGGACGGGGTGAATATATTTTATATGTGTGTAAAAGTAAAGCTTTGAGGGACAGAGGTAGATCTTAGCAGGTAGAATAACAGTCCCTAAAGATGTCCACATCCTAATCCCCAAGACCTGTGAGTATTATTAGCTTATAAACATATGGCAAAGTGGCTGCAGACTTTCTTATGTTAAGGATTATTTGCATTATTTTTCCGTGGACCCAATGTAATCACAGGGACTCTAGAAGCAACAGGAAACAAATACAGGTGCCCGCCAAGGACACTTTTAAAAAATATTACAGTCTGAGAGGTTTGTGTTAAATAGCGTTGTGACATCATTGATTTCTCTATATGAGTCACATTTTCTTCACAGAACCTACTTTAAGCACTAAAGCGTTAAAACCTAATGCAACACTCTGAGTACCTAAGATTAATTAATAGATTGCATCTGGATAGGAAGCCTGCATAGATCTGAGACTGCAGTTATGCGCTCCAAACCAATTCTTGGTAACTTACCAGCACCCTACTGCTTCTAGAAGGAGGCTAATTACAAGGCTGGACATCTCTACCCAGGTGTTTGGAATCTAACATCCAAGAGCAAAAAGGCTTGAGAAACCAGTTCAGCATGGAATCATTGTCAGGTTCTCCCAGGAAAAGGCACAGCAATTTATCTTCCTCTCCTAGTCAAAATACCAAAACCATCCACAGGGGGAAAGGAGCTTCTGGGTAAAGTAACTTTGTTTTTTCTTACAATGTGGGAGAGGAATGTGGCATTTGATTTCCTTTTCACTCTGAGCAGCAGACGCTGGCAATGAGCATCCAGAAGCTTGTCCACTACAAATTGTTTGGTTTCTTTTCTCCTGTTTCATGGGTCATGGTGACGCTGTACTCTTGTAATTCCCCTTTCTTCTACATCCTTCCTACTTGCTTATGAAGTAGTTCATAAAGGATGGGCCGCACGGGGGATGAAAGTGAAGCATTCATTTAACATATCCTGGGAATTTGAGCTTCATATACCTCAGAGTGGATACCAAACAGAGAACTTCCTAAGTTCAGTGCCTGGGGCTTCACCTGAGCTAATAACTTAGGAAGTAATAAGAGAAAGGTTAATAACCAGATGCAAAAATCGCATAAGGGACTCTTCTTGCTTTTGTTATTCTTAATAACAAAAATGGTTGCCATTTACAGGTTTTATACAAAGGGCCAGACTCTCTGTGTGCACTTTGTATTTTCTTGTCTAACCTTCCCCCAAACACTACACGGTAGATATTATTGTGTCTGCTTTATAAATAAAAATTGTCATTTAAAACTTTAATTAATTTGTGCATGATCCCTACTAAAAAGACACAAAGGCAGAATTAGAACACTGGTCTCTATAAGCCCAGGGCTTATATTCAAAATCGGTATTTATGGGTGGCACCTGTGGCTCAGTGGGTAGGGCGCCAGCCACAAACACCAAGGCTAGTGGGTTCAAACCCGGCCCAGGCCAGCTAAAACAACAATGATAACTAGGACAAAAACATAGCTGGGTGTTGTGGCAGGCACCTGTAGTCCCAGCTACGTGGGAGGCTGAGGCAAGAGAATCGCTTAAGCCCAAGAGTTTGAAGTTGCAGTGAGCACTCTACCAAGGGCAATGTACAGACTCTGTCTCAAAAAAATAAAATAAAAATCACTATTTACTACTGCTTCCCAGTTTATTTATGTATAAGAAGCAAATGTTAAGTTGTGAATTAAAATTATTCAAAAGGATGACATTTTATTATGTTAATTGAAGAAAAATGTTCAATATTCCTATGAACCCAGGACCTTTCTCTGTGTTCACAGCTTTGAAGGACTTTGGGCATATTTAGGACATAAACAATAATTATAAAAGATTATGAGTGGGTGCCTGTGGCTCAAAAGGGTAGGGTGCCAGTCCCATATGCTGGAGGTGGCAGATTCAAACTCAGCCCCGGCCAAAAAAAAAAAAAAAAAAGATTATGGGCGGTGCCTGTGGCTCAATGGGGAGGGTGCTGACCCCATATATGAAGGGTGGCAGGTTCAAACACGGCCCCGGCCAAACTGCAACAAAAAAATAGCCAAGCATTGCAGTGGGCACCTGTAGTCCCAGCTACTCGGGAAGCTGAGGCAAGAGAATCGCCTAAGCCCTGGAGTTGGAGGTTGCTATGAGCTGTGACTCCACAGCACTCTACCGAGGGTGATAAAATGAGACTCTATCTCAAAAAAAAAAAAAAATTATGGGCTAGGCCTGCCCACCAGGCCAGACACAGACACTGCAGCCTTCAGAGAAAGATATTGGACACTGAAGTGTTTGCTTAAGAAGGTGGCCTGTGTACATCCTCTCCTCTGAGGATGTTCCCAGATTTGCTAAGGGATTTGAAAGTAGGAAGCACCTGCACCTGTGTTCGCAAACCTGAAGAAGTGACAAATGTACTAAGAGAAGTCCTCCAGGGTCTTCCACAACACATGGCTCAGAAGAAGTGGAGCGGAAATGGCTAAGCAGGCAGAGCCGGGAGAGCAAGGCTGAGCAGATGTTTCCCCATCCCCAGAGAGGCCTGGCAAGACCAGGGAGAGGCCTATCTGGAGAGGCTGAGTGGATGGTCATCGGACAATATGCCTGTCACCTGCAAGGACAGAGGGACCTAGGAAAGGATCACAGTTGTCTTAGCAGGTGTCTGACTCCAGAGGCCACAGGCAGGAACCAGCCCTGACTCGCTGCCACCTCCTCCCACTCCCTTGCTTCTACTCAGCAACGCTGTTGGCAGATGAGGTGGGAAAATCCAGCATTGACTATAATTATCTTGGATTAAGTTTTTGACTCCAAGCAATGTGAGATTATGCTGAATTAAATGATATTTAGTGTCTGACAACTGATAGAACAGAAGCTCAGGCTAGAAATTAAATTCAATTATGGGGGAAAGGTGATATTTTCTTGCACAATTGAATTTGTAAATTAAGAAATACACATCAGCCATAAACTAAAAGTGATATCACAAATACATTATAAGAATATAATGTCCATACTTTTATTTTCAATTTTCATGGCAAACTTAAAACACAAGAGTAGAACAAATAATGGCAATGAACTCCATTTCCAACAATTACCAAGATGTTTTTGTCAATTTTGTTTCTATTATTTCTCTCTCTTCCCCACACACACATGCTCATTTTATTAGAATATTTTATAATGAAATATAGGTATCATATAATTTCATGCAGAAATTCTTTCATATGTACCTTTATAAGAAAATTTTAACATTACCGATATATTATTACACCTAATAAAATTAACAATGATTCCATAATATAGCATTTAGTTCCTGTTCAAATTTCTACTTGTCTCGCAAACATCTTTTTGAGGCTGGTTTGTTTGACTCATGATATAAATGAAGTCCATTTAGGTTTATTAAGGTCCCTTTTGACCTGAAGTATAACACTTTATTCTCTGCCTTTGGTTTGGGGCGTAGGGCCCATTTTATTATTATTTTTTTCTTTTTTTTTTGAGACAGAGTCTTACTATGTCACCCTTCGGCAGTGTCATGGAGTTATAGCTCACAGCAACCTCAAACTCTTGGGCTCAAATGATTCTCTTGCCTCAGCCTCCAAAGTAGCTGGGGCTACAGGCACCCACCACACCGCCCAGCTCTTTTTGTTGTTGCAGTTGTCATTGTTGTGTAGCAGGCCCCAGGCTGGGTTCAAGCCTGGCAGCCCCGATGTATGTGGCTGATGTCCTAACCACTGAGCAACAGGCGCCAAGCCAGCCATTTTAGATATCTAACACATATTAGATATTTACGTATAATCATGTCTGGGTACTAAGGCTGAGCACTAAATTTACAAGCCTGCAGACTGACCCAAAGGTGGGCTTAGAGCTGCTGTAAACAGCTATAGAACAAAGAAGAAATCATAAGAAAGGAATCTGGCTCCCTCTGGTGCTATTTAGTTGTTATTGCCTCTGATTCTCAAACCTATTTAGAAAATAATCCTGATGTAAATAGTCCCAGGCTGTATGTCCCTTTTAACTGTGTATCTCTTACATTACGCTATTCAAAAATGAGAAAGAAATTACCTTAACCTCTTTAATGATGAAATATATCAACTATTAAGTGCTATGATCAGAGTCAGAAGCTAAATGCTTGTTTTCTGCTGGATTCTGCATTCTATGGTGGAGGGTGTCACATGCCTTCAAAGTAACATCATTATTGTTTAGCACCTGAATGTCTTGTTGCTGTTTCCCCATTGTTCTAATCCCTCTTTTAATCCTCATTGTTTAACAATGGAACCTTAATCCCATTGTTAGTGTTTCATTTTATTCATTACCATATTGGGATTAGGAATAAAACTGGATAGACAGGGGTTTCTCTAAAATAAATTAATTGTCTTGAGATTGTTTCTGACAGCACAGAATGATGAAAAATAAAGACCATGGGTGGCACCTGTGGCTCAATGAGTAGAGCGCCGGCCCCATATATTGAGGGTGGCAGGTTCAAACTCAGCCCCGGCCAAACTGCCACAAAAAAATAGTCAAGCCTGTGGTAGGAGCCTATAGTCCCAGCTACTTGGGAGGTTGAGGCAAGAGAATCGCCTAAGCCCAGGGGTTGGAGGTTGCTGTGAGCTGTGTGATGCCACAGCACTCTACTAAGGGCGATAAAGTGAGACTCTGTCTCTTAAAAAAAAAAAAAGAAAGAAAGGAAGAAAAATAAAGACCAGCCCATAGCATGAGGTGGTAATAATAGGGAAGAATAGAAAGTATTATAAATAATTGGCATGTACTAAATTAATATGTTTTAAAATATAATTGATTATACAAAGCAGTGGTTCTCAACCTGTGGGTCACAACTCACAGGAACTGTATTAATGCTCCCGGCATTAGGAAGGTTGAGAATCACTGATATGAAGTGTTCTAACTAGTATTTTTAAAAAGAGAAAGCAAGGGCAAAAAAGGGTACACCTAATCAGATGAGATTTGTTTACCTTGGGAGACTTCCACATCTCTGAGTGTAATGGAAACACCTGCACTTTCTGTCAAAATGTGAAGTTTTAAGGAGAGTTTTGTCTTAAAGTCTTTTTTTTAGGGCAGCCCTGTGGCTTAGTGAGTAGGGCGCTGGCCCCATATACCGAGGGTGGCGGATTCAAACCTGGCCCCGGCCAAACTGCAACAAAAAAATAGCCGGGCGTTGTGGCAGGCACCTATTGTCCCAACGACTTGGGAGACTGAGGCAAGAGAATCGCTTAAGCCCAAGAGCTGGAGGTTGCTGTGAGCTGTGACACCACAGTACTCTACCAAGACAAAATAAGACTCTGTCTCTTAAAAAAAAAAAAGTCATTTTTTTAAAAGACACACCTCTGAAAGAAGAAATAAAGCTGAAGCGAAGTCAAGAGAGAGGCAAGGTGTAAGTTGAGTACTGTCTCTGACATATCTACGAAAAACACTCAAAGTCCCTTAGATAGGAATTCCCAGGGTAGCAATAACATACATGGCTCTTCAAGACTGCTCTCTTGCACATGTAAGAAATCTGTTCAACTGTGTCAAGAGAATGCAAATTCAGGAGAACATGGCCACCACTGAATTCTTCACCGAAAGGTAAGATTCAGCAGCAAAATTCATTATAGTCTTGATTGAATACGAATTCAATCTCCAGCCCAGCTCACACCTGACTTGACCATGGGTAGTGCTGATATACTCCTCACTCACCAGTGAGGCCAAAGATTTGACCCTGGGAGTGACACAGACAGGACCCACAGATAACTGTTTCCATCACTCTCTCTCACAGTGTCCTTGGCTACAACTGGACAGCTCAGATCTGGGAGTGTGTACAAGTGTCAGACTGTTTTATTTCTACAATTATATGTTGGGGAGATGAAAGCAAGATGGCAAATATTCCCACTACAGATCAGTTTGAGGCCAGAATGAGGAATTTTATTCGTATCTGGGCCCAAAAGAGAAACTCCAGAAGTAAGGCTGGAAGAAGACAGCCTGAGGTGGGCCAGGTGAGTGACACAGTCCCATTTATGGCCCCCACCTCCTTGTGCCACACCCGCACCCACCCCAGCTTCATGGCAGTGACAAAAAGGACAGAGTGCCCTTGTCTAGGGAGTACATGTATGTATGAACCAGCCTACTAGACAGCAGCCAGAGGGAGAGGGATGACTCTTTGGAAACTAGGAGGGTCCAATCCTTCCATAAGTTTTCACCCAATAGTTTCCAACTCATCCTCCCGACATTATGGCCACATCTTAGGGAAGTTGCTGTATGCACAGCTGATTGCTGGCACCTACATCCTGTGAAGACTTCAAGAACAATGAGTTAGCAAACACATTCACTCCTGGGAGAAACACAGGCTGAGTTTCCTACAAGCCTCTGGTCCCATGTCTGTCAACTAAACAATATATTACCTTGTTTTATGTTTGTTTCTATTCAAAAACATCTTTAATATATGTTGTTGACCAGGTATGGTGGCTCACACCTGTAATCTTAGCACTTTGCGAGGCTGAAGCAGGAGGATTGCTTGAGCCCATGAGTTTGAGGTTATGATGAGGGGTAGTGATGCCACTGTACTCCAGCCTGGGCAGGAGAACTGGTCCATGACTCTCTCTCTCTCTCTCTCTCTCTCTCTCCATATATATATATATATATACATATATATATATATATGAGTTGATTCATTACAATATGTATTCATTACAACTATATAGATGGTTGATTCATTACAATGAACTCACAGCCCACAGCATTAAAACTCATATCTGGATGAAGCTTGTCTACCACCAAGACATTCCTCCATAAGGCACATCACACTCTTCTTGAGCTTGGGAACACTATTCAACACTTCAGCATGACTCACCAGGCTCACTTTAAGTCACCAAGAAAAAGCACAAAAATGTGGAAAACGTGGTGTTAAATAGACCTAAAACAGGACACTTGTTTGCACTAAGAAAGATGAAACAAGAAGGAAGACAGTCACCTTGTTCAGCCTTAGCGGGGAACATGCAGGTCACACAAGTTTTGTCATTTTGTGCAAATCTGCAAATGGGGGTTAAAAATAAGTGTCAGCAATTGGACAAATTCACAAATACGGAATCTGTGAAAAGGAGAACTGTCTCTGTGTAAGAGGACAGAGCTCTTTCCCCAAAGACGCATGTCTCTGAGAGCTGACTTACCTTGGTATATAATGAACACTGCTGGAGAAGTTTAACTGGGGAAGAGCCTTCTGCAACAACATAAACTACTACCAGATAAGTGATGGCTACAGGACTAGATAACCCTGATGGCAAGGACTGTACTAACATGGTAGTCCTCTAAAGCAGAATGGCAGGCTAGGCAGGTTTAACAGATTTTATTTTCCTACAGGAGGCCTGAACCCCTCCTACTAAGTATCCCTGGGACTTTACAGGGATACATCAAAAAAGAAGAGGCCAGCCAGGTGCGGCAGCTACAATCCTAGCAGTCTAATCCTAGCACTCTGGAAGGCCGAGGCAGGTAGATTGCCTGAGCTCACAGGTTCAAGACCAGCCTAAGCCAGAGTGAGACCTCATCTCTAAACATAGCCAGGTGTTGTTGTGGGTGCCTATAGTCCCAGCTACTCAGGAGGCTGAGGCAAGAGAACCGCTTGAGCCCAAGAGTTTGATGTTGCTGTGACCTATGCTACTATAGCACTATATCACAAGTGACAAAAGCCATAAATAAATAAATAAAATATAGCAGGATTTTGTAGCAGGTGCCTGTAATCCCAGCAACTCAAGAGGCTGAGGCAAGAGGATCACTTGAGCCCAGGATTTTCAGGTTGTTGTGAGCTATGACTCCATAGCACTCCACCCAGGATGACAAAGTAAAACCCTGTCTCAAAAAAAAAAAAAAGAAGAGGACAGACGTGATGGCTCATGCCTGTAATCCTAGCACTCTGGGAGGCCCAGGCAGGAGGATCTCTTAAGTGCTGGAGTTCAAGACTATCCTAAGCAAGAGCAAGACCCCCATGTCTGATTCCAATTTTTCTAAGAAAAATCAGCCAGATGTTGTGGTGAGCGCCTCTAGTCCCAGCTACTTGGAAGGCTGAGGCAGAAGGATCCATCACCTAAACCAAGGAGTTTCAGGTTGCTGTGAGCTATGCTGACACCATGGCACTCTATCCTGGACAACAAAGGGAGATTCTGTCTCAAAAGAAAGAAAAAGGAAGAAACACCTTTTTACAATTAGAAAAAAATGACTAATAAAGATTAGTCATTGGTCATTTGTTTAAATTTCTTTTTAACTGTGACCTTATCTTGTGCCTCGATGTGATATCAAATAAAATTTGTAGAAAGCCATTGATTTGAAATAAGCTAACTGACCAAACCCAGATGGGGTCCCTGGTGCCGAAGTCTCTCACTAGCAAGAGAACACTAAGTTGTTTATCTGACCTTTGACAGAACAGGCAGGCCTCAGCTGGCATGATTAGGAAGTCACCTGCTTCAACCTTTAAGTTTGAAACAACTAATCCCCTTTTGTTTTCTGTTTGTGCTTTCCTAAGCTCCTTCCTAAACCAGCCTCCTCTGCTTGGTTCTTAGATACACTCATTCTATCTTCTAGAATGAGGTGTTGCCCAACTTCACAAAGCCAATTAATCTCTTTAACTTTATTTGTTGTAATTTCGTCTTTTGACAGTGGTGAAACAGTATAGATCTATTAAAAGGTTATAAAGCAATTTCCTGGCCACTCAGCATGGTTTACCACATACAGCTCCTTTGGAAAAGTACACCTCACCTCGCTACTCCTCTGTCCCACTAAAATAAAAGAATTCCCAGGGGAAATTTGAACATTGAAAGAATCTATTCCAAGCTGGTCTGAAGCACCAAAGAATCCTGGAGGCAGAACATGTAGAGCCAGTGGAGCCATCGTTGTGCTTTCTTTAAGATAGCCCAGACTTGACTCAGCGCCTGTGGCTCAAGCGGCTAAGGCGCCAGCCACATACACCTGAGCTGGCGGGTTCAAATCCAGCCCAGGCCCACCGAACAACAATGACGGCTGCAACCAAAAAATAGCCAGGCGTTGTGGCAGGTGCCTGTTGGGAGGTGGAGGCAGGAGAATCGCTTGAGCCCAGGGGTTGGAGGTTGCTGTGAGCTATGATGTCACAGCACTCTACCCAGGGGAACAGCTTGAGGCTCTGTCTCAAAAAAACAAAAAAAAACAAAACAAAACAGATAGCCCAGACTTGGAGAGAGTAAAGTGCAGTGGAGTTGGCCGTTGTTTCCACCCAGGCAGAGAGGTGGCGTCACCTACGTGTCCAGCCCAGACAGAAACCTCTTCTCCCAGGCATGAACAACACCAGAGCAGAACTCTGATATTCGCTCTTGAAATGAGGTTGGGGGACAGTGAACCCTGTCTCCGTTATGCCTCTGTAGGGGAGGAAAGCGCTTGGGAGGGCATTCTCTTTGATAAAAGATACTGTATATTAGCGAGCATGGTGTTCTCTCCCTCTTCCTCCTATTGCAGAAAAGGGCCTGGAGCAAAGCAAAGCCTCTGAGTGTAGTACTCGGAGACTCGTCACATTCTTTCTTTAGACTGACAGGAATGAGAGTGTAAGTGCACCCCAAGGGCCAGTCAGACTATATTGCTAGGCTAGCTAGAGGGAAGCCATTTGGGTTCCAGTATCCCTTTTGGCTTGTTCTGTCTTAAAAGTTTAAAATTAACCTGCTGCTTGCTTTACACAGCTGCCAGGCACAAGATTAGTAAATGACCTTGAGGAAAACACATCAAGAATCTGGAACAGAGCCTGCACGGTGGCTCACGCCTTTAATCCTAGCACTCTAATCCTAGCACTCTAGAGGCAGAGGTAGGTGGATTGCTCCAGACCAGCCTGAGCAAAAGCAAGACCCTAGCTCTTAAAAAAAAAAAAAATAGTGGGGTGTTGTGGTGAGCACTGTAGTCCCAGCTACTCAGAAGGCTAAGGCAAGAGGATTGCTTGAGCCCAGGAGTTTCAGGTTGCTGTGAGTTATGATGCTACAGCACTCTACCCAGGGTAACAGAGGGAGACTCTGTCTCAGAAAAAAAAAAAAAGAATCTGGAATAGGCCAACCATAAACCACTGATGGCAAGATCCACCAGATGACCTACTGTTTGCTGATGAACATTGCACAAGTCGGCTTGGCACCTGTGCTCAGTGGTTAGGGCACCAGTCACGTACACTGGGGCTGGTGGATTGGAACTTGGCCCAGGCCTGCTAAACAACAATGACAACTACAATAAAAAAAACAGCCAGGTGTTATGAAAATGCCAACTTCTTGTCCTGATTTGTGGTTTGAATGCTTTCGGTTATGGTGTCAGCTGGTTTGTTGAACTTTCTGTGTGGCCCATACATCAGGAAAAAGAAGTTTCCTTCTTAAAATTCGTGAAGTTTTACCTAATAGGGCTTTAGGAAAAGAGCAGTTCCCATTTTCCTAATTTTATGGAAGAAAGGAGGATTAGAGGAGCCGAGATGAGTTTAGGACCGAGTCTAGCATAGAGGTAGAAAACAAGAACTTGAAGATACCACAGTTACAATCTATTAAAGGTCCATCACACCTTTGTTTCTTAGAATCATAACTTTTTTTAACTTTGGTCATATAGGAATCTCAGATTCCTAGCAGAGGCTAGGAAGCCAAACCAAGCAGACTTTAAATTTTACTTACAGTCTGAAGGTTCCTGTTCCTGCCAGGAAGTGACAGTTTTTATTTACTTATTGTAAGGTCAGGAACCTCAAAGCCATGCATTTGATGCAGACTTTTAAATATGACATTTCAGGCAAACTCCTGGTAATATAATAAGGTGACCAGATTTTAACATTGGACACCATTGACATGGGGGGGGTTCTTAATTAAAAATTTGGTCTATATGGAGCAACAAAAATTTTCATAGAACACAAAAATAGTATTGTAATATATTTTTTTAAATTTCAA
>NW_003852459.1:10304793-10311018 GCF_000181295.1 Otolemur garnettii
TTTTCACAAGAATTTGTTAAATTATATTTCACACATAAAATGGCTTTCAAAGTCTCAACACTTAATTGTGATTTTTCTGATGTCCACACTTTATTTACCATAGAAAAAATGGGTTCAGTCACAGCATTAGTTACTGGTAAGGACAGCGCGTATCCCATAATTTTTAGTGCATTATTGTATGGAACCTGGTTTGTTTCAAAATGATGAAATATTTCTAACCATTTGTTCTCTATTGTAATTTTTGCTGATGCCCAAGATTTAACCTTTTCCTCACCAATATATTTTTTTAATAATGATACCTCGTAATTTGTAAGTGTCACTTACAAGGCCAGTGCTAGACTTTTTGCCGCCACTATAAAATACAAATAAAATGAGTACTGTTTGCTAAATTCATTAAATAAATTACTTACCTAAATTATCTGAATAGCTGATTTGTTGACATCACTTGTTTAACTAGCACTAGCATGCAGTACGATGTGTATCGTCTGAGAGACGGTTGCAAAATGTTTTCATCGTTGCCAATGCCAAAAAATGCCATTCATTAAGTCCAAACAATGGTGGTCGAATTCTAACAACTGATCAACAATGCGAACTTCGATAAGCAGTTCTCGATAATCACTTCTCAACAATTATTTGTTATTATTACAGTTTAACATTATAAAATTAACAAAAATAATATAAAACTCATATCCTGGTGAAATAGCCACATGGCAGCCGAAAACCATATATTCCCTTCCCGTTGTCCCGCTGTTCCCTAGCTTGTCATACATTCTTTCCAAAAATTAGGACTTTTTAAAAACACTGCAGGATGTGGGACAAATTCTTAAAAATTAGGACTGTCCCGCCAAAAGCAGGACGTCTGGTCACTTTATTATAACCAACATTTTTGATTGTTCTGGTACAACAAGAGAACAGATTTTTACTGGACTTATGCAAGTAAGTATATTGCCATAAGAATGATCACAAATAGAATTTCTGAAGGAATGAAGTGAGGAAGGAAAAAAAATTAAATAATTTTATCTGTATTTATAAAAGTATACTTTACTAAACTGCTGTCATGCCTGGGTAGAGTGCCGTGGCATCACAGCTCACAGCAACCTCAAACTCCTGGGCTTAAGCGATTCTCTTGCCTCAGCCTCCTGAGTAGCTGGTACTAAAGGCACCTGCCACAATGCCCAGCTATTTTTTTGTTGCGGTTTGGCCAAGATTGGGTTGGAATTCACCACCCTCGGTATATGGGGCCAGTGCCTTACTCACTGAGTCACAGATGCCACCTAGAAAATTTTCTTAAATCTAAAAAAATACAATATTTAAGTTAATAACTGACAACTTTTGTTTTGTTTTGCTTTGTTTTTTTGAGAGAGCACTCTGCAGCCCAGACTGGAGTGCCATGGCCTTAGCCTAGCTCACAGCAACTTCAAACTCACGGGTTTAGGTTATCCTCCTGCCTCAGCCTCCCAAGTAGCTGGGAGGTACATGCCAAAATGACTGGCTAATCTATTTTCTTATTTTTAGTAGAGATGGAGTCTCTCCATCAGGCTGCTTTCAAACTCCTTAGCTTGAGGGCTCTTCCCGCCTCAGCTTCCCACAGTGCTGGATTACAGGAATGACCCACCGTGCCCAGCCGTTACATGTGGTCTTAAGGGAAAGTTCATTAGTGTAAGTAAAGCTTTGGGGAGCTGGCAAGCTCTGGTAGATAGGCCACGGCAGTGGGAAAAATTCATTCTAGAATTGCAATATGTTATCTCAGCAGCAAAACATGAAACTACTGTCAGGTTACAGCAAGCAGTTTCAGTTTGGAGATTTACAGAGAATTATATTCTTGGTAGAAACATCCCCGACAACCAGCCCAGGTGTTGCAGTGGGCACCCGTAATCCCAGCTACTTGGGAGGCTGAGGCAAGAAAATCACTGGAGCCCAAGAGTTGGGGGTTGCTGTGAGCTATGATGCCAGAGCAATCTACTGATGGCGACAAAGTGAGACTCTTTATCTCAAAAAATAAATAAAAAGAAAAAAAGAATTCTATTCTTGGAGCAATGTTATATGTCCCAGGTACTTCTTTCCACTGGCTTCTTTGCACTGCTCAAGCCAGAAAAGCAGCTTGCAAGATGGAGTCTGAGACGTTTAAACTGAAGTCTTACAGTGAACCTCGTCTGCCGAGCTCACCTTCCCCACACACCCTTCGCTCTGTCATTGTCTAGTTCAGGTTTCTCTGTGATTTTTGAAGATGGTTATCTCAGGAGACTTGAAGAAGTAGCCATACATAGACAATAAGTGTTGTGATATTGGTATAGTAAAAGTTACTTGGATGAAATGCTGTTTTCTTTAATGATCCCCTGAGATATTTTGTTACAATGAAAATTACCTTTCTTTTTCTTTTTTTTGAGACAGCCTCAAGCTGTCCCCCTGGGTAGAGTGCTATGGCATCACAGCTCACAGCAACCTCCAACTCCTGGGCTCGAGTCTCCTGCCTCAGCCTCCCAAGTAGCTGGGACCACAGGGGCCCGCCACAATGCCTGGCTATTTTTTTTTTTTTTTTGGTTGTAACCATCACTGTTGTTTGGTGGGCCCAGGCTGGATTTGAACTGGCCACCTAGGTGTTTGTGGCTGGCACCTTAAGCCACTTTGAGCCACAGGTGCCAAGCCAAAATTACCTTTCTATTGTTTAAACATTTTGCACTATTAAAGGCTACTTTGCTGTTACTTCCTATCAGATAAAATTGAAATTTTCTAGGTTTCCTTGTATTCCCATCATAAAAACTATTAGAATTGTAACTGAGGCAGAACAGAATTGAGAGACTATTCTTACTATTGTGCAGAATTGCGGGCCTTCTGATAATGAAGTTCGTTGGAGCTAGCCCCCGTCTCTGCATATTGGCCAGACAGTGACAGGCAGCTGGACCCTGTATCCAGTAAAGCTGCTTTAGTTGAGTGTGACAAAAATGAGCCCATTCATATATATGATCAACCTTCACAATTATAACAAGAGAATCAACATTTTATGTAAGCACTTACAAGTAATGTAACTGACTCTATGAACAAATTTCAGTGACCCCTCTATGTTTTTCTATAATCCTCTCCCTTACCTACTTGACATTTTCAGTCGTTTCCCAGAAGTGATGGATTTTCTGTAAGACAAAGGAGCTGAGATTCTGAAGTTCCCTAGGCAGTCTTCTTAACACTAAGATACACCATCTCCCACAACCTGCCTCCTCTCCCCGCCCCCCCCCACACACAGCCCCTTATCAGTTTCACCACAAACTATCCCAAGGCCATGTAGCCCTTCCTTTAAAAGCTTATAGTTTCATTAGTTAGAGAGACAGATTTGAGGCAGGTTCTCCCATTCTCCCAAGACATCTGCTGTACTTTAAAAATTCTCTTCTTCCTTCATCTTTAGTATCTAAATAATTAGATCTTTGTGTTACCAGTGTTCAGCACTTGTCCCCTGAAACCGCATCAGAAAAATGGGGATATGCGATTTGCTGGCAAACGAGGAGGCTGGCAGACTCCCATCTCAAAAATATCGGCATCCCCTCTCTGAACAGAAGCACAGAACTTTTAAATGTTCTGATTAATCCCCATAATTCCATTTTGGGTTAAGATAATGATAATCTTGTGGCCTCTGCCCAGACTGATCTCATCCTTAGGTAAGATGATTCCCTTGGTCAAAAGAACAAAAGACATTCCCCTGCCCCTCCAGACTGCTGTCCTGAGACAGGGATGTAGGTTTTATTTCTTAAAAAAGAGTAAGGGGGTTTTGAAGAGATAAAAAACATTTTTACCATTTTTTTTTCCAGGCCAGGTCTGTTACATTTGTGCACCAAGTAAGTGGACCTAGACCAAAATTTCCTTGAAGTTTTGACCACGGTAATAGTAAAAATGTCCCTCATGTCCAGCAGCCTTGCTAGCAATGGAACTTAGTCAAGTACTGATTACCTGAAGCAGAAATACCTTTTATCTAAGTAGTTTCCTAAGTGATTTCTGCCAGTACTCTAACTCTATATGGAGTAAATGCAAACTTTGTAAATGTTAAAAAATTGCCAATGCTTAGTCAGGCATTGCGGCGGGCACCTGTAGTCCCAGCTACTCAGGAGGCTGAGGCGAGAGAATCTCCTAAGCCCAGGAGTTGGAGGTTGCTGTGAGCTGTGTGATGCCAGGGCACTCTACCAAGGGCGATAAAGTCTCTTCCACAGAGCCTGCAGGCACTAACACTAGGCCATACTCACTGTGCAATAAGCTTTCTTTTTTTTGCTATTTACTTGCTCTTTTGAATTATTTCGACAGCTACTTACAGCCACCACACCACTCTAAAAATAATCACCCAGACTTTCCATATGTTAAGGCTACTTCTTTTTCTAACAATTTAGAGTTACAGAGAAAAAAAAAATCCTTCAAAGTTTGTCGAGTTTTTTTCAAAGTTTTATTTCTTAGATAGTATCTGTAATCAAATAGAGTGGGTTAAGCCCCAGACACATTTCTCATCAGTTGGATAACTTCGGATTAAGTGTTTTAACTTTTACAAAGCCCAATTTCTTCTCTTATTATAATGAAGTACAGTCAAAATGATTAATGAGATAGGCGTGTAAAGCTAGCCTCATATACAGCATGGTCCCAGCTCAGCACTGGAAAGCAACCATTGTCGTTACTACTGCTGAGGTTTTATTAACTAACCTTTTCCCCTGTTAATTTCATGACCTCTTTTTTAAATAGGTAAGTGTCAGAAGAAGATCCTATGATGTCAACATGTGTCTGACAAAAGTTAACCAGAACCTTGAGGTACTTCGACCTTAATTGCTCGCAAGCCATCTTAATCATTCTTTTCTCTCTATTTTCCCTTCCTTCCAACATAAATGTCTCTTTTCTAAGCTGTAAGTGCAGGTTGTGTGACCATTCTTCAATGAGCTTTTTTACATATTTTACATTGTCTGGCTGAGAACACCCTTGAACACTCTGTAGACAAATTGTAGTGATTTCCCCGTCTGCTCTCTCCCGACTTAGAACACAGTATCTGTTCAGTATGCTTTCATAAAGTCCAGACTTTTGTTTCAGGTAAAGAAAAACATCCGTGTCAAACGTAAGCATTTCTCCGCTGCTGGCAGTCTCAGGCACTAAGGTCCCGAGTGACTCTACCGAGTTATGATTTTTCTGTCGATTCCTTGGGGGGCTTTGCCTATTCCACTTTCTCCCCTCACTGGTAAAATCTCCTTTTTTTCCTAAAAGAGACCTTGTTTTTAAAAGCAAAGACTCTTTGAGCTTCTTGATAGCCAGAAATGATCCTTCCACGGAGATTATTCCACTGGGTGCCAAAGGACTGAAACTTAAAGTTGGGATTTTCTTTTTCAAGTCCATTACCAGATTCTCTAGAGTAACTTGACCCCGAAAAATAGAAAGATCAAGGGTAGCATGTACGGAGCTGAAGACCTAAAATTAAAAAGAGAAGTATTAAAGCATCCCCGCCGAGTGGAACAGACTACACAAATACGTTCTTTTCTGCCACTTTGTCTCCACAGCAATTGCCCTAAAATCAGGCCAAACTGCCCAGCCCAGGCTTCCTGGCTTTTTGCCCCAGACATGCCCATGTAAGAGATCCCACGTTGTTCCTTTGGGGATTCACTCCCTCCCACCACATACGCCAAAACAGAAGCAAATAATTTTTAGAGGCAGAATGCTTCTTTGAAACAAAGTCTTATGCAGAATCCATAAATACAAACTGTTCTGGTTCTGCTCTGTGGATATGGGTCCCCCTAAAGTTGCCCCCACCCTCAGTTTAAAGTTCATCAGATGGCTGCACACAGCCCTGAGTTTCTTCCAAAATAAAATAATAAACCAGTGCTTTGAATTTTAACTTTCCACCTTTCCTATCTCTTCAATACTGATTTTTAATGTTCATTCTATTTTTTTTCCTGCAAAATAAGTCTTTGTGTTGGTATCTGACATCATTCGAAACGGTATAAAAGTTTACTCACTTGAAAAGCATCAAGTGGGGCACACAGAAAGACAGGAACAGATGAGGTACAATCAAAATTTCAAGAGCTAGATTTGGCCTGTAACACAGATTCAGGCTAAAGACTTCCTGGAAGTCATGGGGTGAGAGCACTTCCTGTCTCCTTACATATGAGAAGACTTGGGCGGCACCTGTAGCTCACTGGCTAGCACTGGCCCCATATACAGAGGGTGTCAGGTTCCAACCCAGCCCCGGGCCAAACTGCAACAAAAAAATAGCTG
>NW_003852459.1:10311303-10312710 GCF_000181295.1 Otolemur garnettii
TTCTCTGCAACTAAGTGGAAACACTGGCATCAGAAATGTTGTTTGTGGTATGATACACTAATAATTATTTTAATATAAATAATACTATGTGACAGAGATATTCAATTTTATTATTTAGAATGCCTTAGATGTTTTTCTACGTTCAACATTCAAAAGCTTTTTCCTTGCACTATAACACACTAAACTTCATTTTATGTGTAAATAAGAACCTAATCACATTTTTAAAATCACACAAGGTATACACATGATTAGAAAACAAAAACCTAAAAACCTCATTCACAAGTCTGTAATCATGGTCACAAGAGACTTCACCTTCTTTCTATTTTTTTTTTTTTTTTTTTTTTTTTTGGAGACAGAGTCTCAATTTATTGCCCTCGGTAGAGGGCTGTGGCGTCACAACTCAGAGCAACCTCAAACTCTTGGGCTCAAGCAATTCTCCTGTCTCAGCCTCCAGAGTAACTGAGACTACAGGCGCCCCACAATGCCCAGCTATTTTTAGAGACGAGGTCTCTCTCTTGCTCAGTTTGGTCTCAAACCTGTGAGCTCGGGCAATCCACCCACCTCGGCCTCACAGGGTGCTAAGATTCCAGTCGTGAGCCACCGCACCTGGCCCAGACTTAGCCCTTTTAAGCCCCACAAAACACTGTCCTAGTTTCCTCCTAACGCACCAGCTGACATGTGCCGTCTCCTTCCTCAACCTCCTCTTCTCAGTTCTCTAGATGCTGACAAGCCCCAGACCTCGGCCTCATACTTCTTTGATAACTTAGACTCAACTCCTGCGTGATCCCAACAATTTTCATGGCTTTAGACACCATGTCTATTGGTATCACTTTCAAGATTCCTCAGCCTTGATCTTTCTCCCTTCTATCAGGGGAAATCTCTACTTCATTATCCTAACATCCATTATCCCACTGACCAAAGCTCAGCTCTTGATGACTATCCCCCGTTCCAATGTACTCTTTTCCCAGTCTTCACAGACCTCTGAAAATGAACTCTAATCATCAGCAAATCCCAAAGAGCCTCCACTTCCCATCACCTGCCCTGCTGCTACCCTGGCAAAGCCAGCAATGAGCATTAGCTCCTATTCACTGCACAGCTGCTAGACGGGTTGGTCCCCTCCAATCAATCCTTTGCTGGAAACCCTCCATCTCAGGCGGGCACCTGTAGTCCCAGCTACTCAGGAGGCTGAGGCCAATATTCACTGCACAGCTGCTAGACGGGTTGGTCCCCTCCAATCAATCCTTTGCTGGAAACCCTCCATCTCACCCATAACAGAATCCCAAATACCTTGCCATGACCCAGAAGTTACTGAACGTTGTTCCTTTGGGGATTCACTCCCTCCCACCACATACGCCAAAACAGAAGCAAATAATTTTTAGAGGCAGAATGCTTCTTTGAAACAAAGTC
>NW_003852459.1:10312730-10320493 GCF_000181295.1 Otolemur garnettii
CGGGTTGGTCCCCTCCAATCAATCCTTTGCTGGAAACCCTCCATCTCACCCATAACAGAATCCCAAATACCTTGCCATGACCCAGAAGTTACTGAGTATAAACTGGCCCAGCTCCCCATCTGCTCACATCTCCTACCCTCGCCCCTGTTCATCCTTTGCAGCACACAGGCCTCCTTGCTGTCCTTACAGACACCCAGCATGTTCCCCCCAGCAGAAGTACAGGTCCTTCCCTTGGCCTAGAATGTTCTTCCCATGCATCTACATGAACCATTTCCTCACTTCATTCAAGCCTCTGCTCAGATGTCATCTAAGCAGAGCACTGCCCTCTCCTCCCTATCTACTCAGAGTCCCCACCACCTGCCATCTCTTTATTCTTCTTCACAGTTCTTCGGAGCACTTGTATATTAACATATAATCATAAAAATCAACATACACATTCACATGTTATATATAAAGTACCCAACGTATCATATATTCCTGTTTATTATCTGTCCACTCCCACAGATGAATGTTTCATGAAAGAGAACATTTTGCCTATTTCATTCCTTGCTGTATCAAGGTCTGGAATGGTGCGTAGCAAATAATTGGCACTTGAGAAATATTTGTAAATAGATGAGTGAGCCTTCTCTTTCTCCAATTCAATATATAATATATTAACTTCCAGGCTGGGCACAGGGGGCTCACACCTCTAATCCCAGCATTCTGGAAGGCTGAGGTGGGAGGATCCCTTAAAGTCAGAAGTTCGAGGCTAGCCTATAGATAGACCCTATCTCTATATATTTTTTTTAATTAACTTCCAAAAGCATACCATGTCCTCAGAGAAATAATAAAAAGCCCTTCCCACCATCCCTCCCCTGAACACCCCCTTGAGAAGGAATGACTTAACTAAGGGTGACAGCTACAGATGCTGAAGATCCAGTGTCTGGATCTCTCCCTGGACCCTGTCTTGCCTCAAGCAGAGCAAGGTCTCTTCCTGGGTTCCTAACCCCATGTGGTACTCTCGTGCCTACAAGGCTGGCGTGGAGACTTGTATTTCTCTGGTAGTTTATTCTGCCAACCACTAAGCTGTAAAGAAGGCCACCCCTTCATAGCTGGAGGGGTGTGTGTGCTCTGCAGATCCCACTTACCCACCCATGTCAGGGAAGGGCAGGGATATGGAGAGGAAAAAGAATGGCTCAGTCTGACGCAACTGATATTTCTCAACTCAATTTTACCAGATACTATATTGGCATATCCATCTGTTGGTTTGAACAAAGAGAAGCAGAGGGTATAATTATACCATAGCTGAAGCCACCTGAAAATTCCCAAAATAGTTATTTATGATATTATGAATAATTTTTTTTTTTTTTTGCGGTGTTTGGTCAGGGCTAGGTTTGACCCCACCAGCTCCGGCATATGGGGCCGGCACCCTACTCCTTGAGCTACAGGAACTGCCCTATTATGAATAATTTTTATGGGAGTTTTCTTCATTGCTTCTGTACTTTACGAGCTTTCTATGCTACAATAGTATGTATCACTTTTATCTTAAGACATAGACAGATTCAAAATAAATGAAAAGAAAGTTTTCAAGAATCTACCAGTCACTAGCAATTGGATCATGAGCCATTTTCATAACTATTCTTGCTAATGTGTTACTGTGCCACTTTCTTTTCCTTTTTTTTTTTTTTTTTTGTGACACAGAGCCTCAAGCTGTCACCCTGGGTAGAATGCCATGGCATCACAGCTCATAGCAACCTCCAACTCCTGGGTTCAAGTGATTCTCCTTCCTCTGCCTCCCAAAGAGCTGGGACTACAGGCTCCTACCACAACACCCAGCTATTTTTTGGTTACAATCATCATTGTTTGGCGTGCCCAGGTGCTTGAGCCATAGGTGCCAAGCCTACTGTGCCACTTTCATGGAATAAAATAATTTCTTTAAAAAGCTACTTTAAAATGTACCAATCCCATGAATTTCATAGCACTAAAATGCAATTTTCAACTTCATTAAGGAAATATTTCTAAGAGTACAAAAATGTGATTTAGAAATACCTTCTTTGTCTTTGAATATTACATATGCAACTCCCTTGGTTCTTGATGGATATATCACATTTTCAACATCTCCACCTTCATTCTTGATATCTTGGAAGTGCCTCTTCACTAATAAGGCCCAAAACTGATGACTAAGAGGGCCATCTGGAACACCAGCCACTACAACCGTTCTTTCAGGAGCTTTGGATACTTTCACATTCAAAACTGACGCCTGTAAGAGACACAGTAGGATACTCTTCAAAAACTTAAGACTGTACTTAATAAAGACAACAACACACTCCAGAGGGAGAGAACGACTTAGGCAATAAAAGTAGTGCAGCTGGTCAGATACTTCAAAAAAGAAGTGTGGGCCGGGTGCAGTGGCTCACGCCGGCAATCCTAGCACTCTGGAAAGGCGAGGCAGGTGGATTGCCTGAGTTCACAGGTCCCAGACCAGCCTGAGCCAGAGAGACGCCCTATCTCTAAAAAACAGCCAAACGATGTGGCAGATGTCTATAGTCCCAGCTACTCAGGAGGCTGAGGCAAAACAATCACGTTAGCCCAGGAGTTTGAGGTTGCTGTGAGCTATGATGCCACAGCTCTACTCTGTCTCAAAAAATGAAAAAAGAACTGTCTGTGGAGGGAGAAAGTAGATCCTTGCCTCACACCACACACCAACAAACATAAATTCTATAAATCTGGAAGTTAAATGTTAAAATGTGGACCCCCTCGTTTTTTAATAAGTGGAATATACTGCTCAATATTTGTCTTATTTTAGGAAGGCCTAAAAATAATGGAAGAAGTTACCACAAAGCTCAAGAGATATAAATTCTGAATTTTTTTTTAAAGTCAAGCTAACCTAGTAGATTAGAGATGGTCATACGTTTTCTTGATGGTAGAGTCTGAAGCACATGAGTCAGATCCCCAACTGTTATTGTCAGAAAAGGGAAAGGTCACCATAACCAATAACACCCCAGCAGGAACACGGGGAGAAGAGTAAAGTACATCCTGCCTTCTAGCCCATATCAGAGATAAAGTTTAACCACAGTGAGTACATGCAATTACATAACCTGTCACCACCATGCTGGGCACAGAGTACCAGCTGCAAATAGCTCCTTCTCTTTGAACTTCTTATATTATCCAGTTTAAAAGCTTCTATTTAAATTCTTTAATTTTTCCTGCAGGTCCACGTAGGAAACTGGACCTATAACCTTCCCCTATTTCTTCTTTTTTCTTTTCTTTTTTTTTTGAGATAGAGTCTCACCATGTCACCCTTGGTACTGTGCCTTGGCGTCATAGCTCACAGCAACCTCAAACTCTTGGGCTTAAGTGATTCTCTTGCCTCAGCCTCCCAGTAGTGGGGACTACAGGTACCCGCCACAACGCCCAGCTATTTTTTGTTGTTGTTGTCATTGGTGTTTAGCAGGCCCAGGCTGGGTTCAAATCCAGCCCCAGTGTATGTGGCCGGCACCCTAACCACTGAGCTATGGGAGCAAAGCCTGTTCCCCAAATTCTTACAGTTAGTCCAGCCTGATTACACCAGAACTCAAACATAAATTACCCAAAGGAGGACAGGATGACTCACGGCTGGAACAATGGTTAATAGACTAAAAAAGAGTTCGGGCTCTCAGTCCAGAGGGCTCTGTATTCAAGAGTGGGACTCCACTGGAGAAATCAAACTACTTCTGACCTCCCAGGTCAACAAGACAGCCTAAGCATAAACATGTCTTGTCTATCCCAAAAGCCCCTTAAAATGAAAGTGAAACAATAAACACTGTTAAGGAGAGCTATCAGCATAGATTTCAACAAATTTCTGGAAGCCTAATAATATTCAGAAGGATAGGAAAGAGCAGAAGGAAGGAGCTAACTCAGAAGAAGAAACAGAAGTTTGCCGTGGAAAGGTGACAACCTGAAGAGTAGAACATCAGAGGTGAAAAAAGAGACCCCAAACAAGGGTTCACTGAAAGGCTACTGATACAGCAACTGCTCCAGTTGTCTCCCCACCTTCCAAATGCTTGCTTACACACACAATCGTGAACACACACAGAGCACACTCAGATGGTGGCAGCTAGGCCAAAACCACAGAGAAAGAATCTGAGGATTATTTTACTTAAAAAAAAAAAAGCCTGAACACTCTAGGGAGAAGTTGACCTGCTAGTTCCAGACCCTAAAACAAATCCTCTCTACTATCTGACATTTAAAGGAACCCCAGCCTCAAAATCATAAACAAACAAAAGTGTGGCATGATTTTGAGTAAATTAAGGATTGCAAAATTAAAAACAACAGAAAGAAAGAAAGAAAGAGGCCGGATATGGTGGCTCACGCCTATAATCCTTGCACTCAGGGAGGCTAAGACAGGAGTTCAAGACTAGCCTGAGCAAGAGTGAAACCTTGTTTCTAAAAATAGCCAGGCACTGTGGCTGTCACCTGCAGTCCCAGCTACTCAGGAGGCTGAGGCAAGAGGATGACTTAAGCCCAAGATTTTGAGGTTGCTGTGAGCTGTGATGCTATCGCACTTCACCCAGGGTGACAAATGAGACCCTGTCTCAAAAAAAAAAAAGAAAAAGGAAAAATGCGGTTTGGCACCCATAGGTCAATGGTTAGGGCACCAGCCCACACACTGGGGATGGTGGATTCGAACCCAGCCAGGGCCTGCTAAACAACAAAAAGCTGGGCGTTGTGCAGGCACCTATAGTCCCAGCTACTAAAGAGGCTGAGGCAAGAGAATTGCTTAAGCCCAAAAGTGTGAGGTTGCTGTTAGCTATGATGCCACAGCACTCTACCAAGGGCAGCATATGAGACTGTAAAGAAAAGAAAAAAAGGAAAGGGAAAGGAAAGAAAAGGCAAAATAAACATATCATTGGACGAAAGGAAAAAAAGAAATCATAGCACACTATTAGGCCCTGCTATAAACAGTATTTACTGTTTACATAATAGTGTAAACACTTTTTTGTTTTTTTGAGACAGAGTCCCACTTTGTCATCCTTGGTAGAGCCGGCAGGTTGGAATGGAGCCCAGCCAGAAAAACAACAATGACAACTTACAGTCAAAATAAGAGCTGGGTGTTGGGGTCAGCACCTGTAGTGCCAGCTACTTGGGAGGCTGAGGCAAGAGAATCGCTTAAGCCTAAGAGTTGGAGGTTGCTGAGAGCTATGAGGCTGTGGCACTCTACCCAGGGCCACAGCTTGAGACTGTCTCAAAAAAAACCCAGAAAGGTGTAATCTTGTTTTGTAAGAACTAATCGTTGTGAATCTTCTAATGAATTTGTATTTTAATGAACAGCCATTATTCTTCTTTAACTTTCATTCACGGGTTGGAGAAAGCATAGCTAACATAGCTAACCTCAGTAGCCACCCTCATAAAGCACAGCTAACATGTCTAACCTCAGTAATTTTACTGAGGTCTATTAGGAACAGTGAGAGCGTTATTAATCTCTTCTATCCATGTTTAAAAACAAAAGGAAATGTCCTAAAGAGTCTTTTCAAGGATTGTGAAACAAGAGCAGTAGGTTAGCCCCGAGATGTTAAGGCGAAGGCACTTTTCCCTGCATCAATGTTACGTTTTAAGAGACTGGCCATTGTATCATCGTAAGTAAGGCACTAGAATAAAATAACTAGAAGATTAATTCACTGCATCGGTTTATATTTCTCTTTTCAAAATCAGTTATTTTCATGGACGACGGCTTCATTTGCATCTCACAGCTGTTTCTGCATTTCCGGGATCTAGCCTTTTAGATAAGAAATTAAAGACCCTGCCAAGCTTTTCAGGTGCTTGATGGGGGACAGGGAGCTAAACACAGAAGGCTCAATCTTGAATTTGCTAGCTCTTCTCCCTAGCCAGCAAGGAGGTGAAAACACAGGGCGCTCTGTGCCTCTGGAACTGAGACCAAAAAAGAGGAGACGCCCCAGTAAGGCAGATAGAAACCGTCAGTCTGGCTCCCTGACCAGGTCCTACGCTGGCTCCTCGCTAGCCCTTTTCAGAAGGAAGCCATGGCCTCCATTTCTGGGAAACCTGTCCACTTTTGCTCACCCGAGGAGTGGGAGGACAATAGTTTAGCCCGAACACAGGCTGCGAAGCGACTCCTCCAAGAAATAGCATGTCCCTGACGCACCGGAGCCGGTGCGGGAGGTGGCAGCCCGAGGCCTGTGACTTGGGAGCGGGAGCGGGGCGACAGGCTCTCCGCGTCCCCGGCCTAGCACACCGCCCCGCCCCGCCCCGCTGTGCCAGCCCCGCTCCGGACCTGTTGCGCCACGCTCTGTGCCCTTCTAGGGGACTGTGGTGACAGCACCGGCCAAACCTGCACTGCAAAACCCAACGCAAAAACAACTTGCCATGGCGGTGACGCGTCCTCGGCCGCTGCAGGAAGCCCGAAGCCGGCGAAGCGCAGGCACTGGGGACGCGGGTGAGCAGGCAGGTTTTGGTTTCGGTTTTTTGTTCCCAGTCCCTTGGAGACCGTTCGACGAAAGGGCGGCCCTTCAGGACCGGGCCCTTGAAAGGGCTGCTGCTAGCGCCCTCACAGACACCCTGGAAAGTTTTGCAAATTTTCAAAGGATGCTGGGGAGGGGTCACGAGGATTCCCCAGCAGGAATTGGGCAATTCTCTGGGCGATGCAACAGTGATTACAATTTTGGTTTTATGTGTTTTGCTGCGCACCAGCAACAGCAGAGTTGAACAGAAAAGCAAAACAAAAAATACAAACAGATAACAGACATAAAAGGTGGTGGCTGCTGTCTGGATGTTGGTAACTAGGGTCCATGCTTTCCATAACCATGACCTTGTGGTTGGAGAAAGCCCGAGGCGTGATGAGAGTGTGGTCATTTTGAATTGCACGCATTATTATATGAAAGTGTTAAGAATCTTGCATAAATTGCTCTCTTCTGTGTTTAGGTATTCTTATGCCACTCTTGCTATGAAGTTGAAGTGTACGTGAAAGAAACCTTTTACTACATGAAACTTTCCAGCGCTTATGGAAACAACTGAATTTGATTTATGCACAGTGTAATATCTCTCCGGGTATTGTTCAGAATTTCCCACAGACAAGGCTTTCATCCACGTTAAATGTTGGCCTCAACCTAACCATCAGGGACTGTTCTACTAAACAGCAGCCAGATTTTTGCATCTAGTGACCTGACTTTCTAGTTAGAACATATTCTCTACTGATGTAATTGAAACCCACGTCTACTTTATAACAGAGGTTTTTTTGCAACAGCAATCAAATTTTTTCTTTTAAAAAGCAGCAACACCAAATCTGCAGTCAGTGGAATCTGGATGCCTTTCCTGTGCCTTTATTTTCTCCCCACTTTCTGCCCCTTGGCCTGCTCCACACCTGTGGCTTCTCCTCCGCTCACTCCAGCCCCTACCCACTCCTCACCTTCTCAGCCCAGCTCAGGAGGCCTTGCAAGCCTCATCTGGGTGCACAGAGCACAAGATGAAAAGCTGACATCCCTGCCAACAGAGAACTCGCCTTGTTGGATATAGAAGCTTCAACATCAAATCAAAGAATGCATAAAGAAGAAAGGCAAGGCTGGCAGGTATGAAGAGGCTCAACCCACTCAAAGTAATCATAAGAGAAGCCATTTTTAAATCCATAATGAAATCATAATGAGAAGCCATTTTTCCTGGATTAGATTGGTAAAATTGAAAATTGTGATAATACCCAGTGCAAACCTGAGTGTTGGAAAGTGTCAGCATTGCTCCAAGCATAGATAGGTGCAAAGCATTTCTAAGGATTTTGGCCCCTTTCAAACTGTAAAGTG
>NW_003852459.1:10320910-10322687 GCF_000181295.1 Otolemur garnettii
CTTTCTTATAAACTGAGATCCACCTAATTTATCAATGAATGGAGCTATTTACTATATAGATGATGATATGTCTGCAAGGCACAAGGCTATGAAGATTTTAAAATAGAATGAAATAGATCACATGTAATCCTCTAATTTATATGTTGTCTTCAAATTTATATATCTAAGTGCCCACTTGAATGTCTAATGAGCACCTGAAATTTCATAAGATCCAGCAATATCCTCCAGCCTCCCTTCCTCCACCCTCAGGAGATGGCAGCTCTACCCAGCCATGAGCTCAAGTTCATGATTCAGTTGGCTTCTTCAATTTCTCTTTTCCTCATCCTTAATCGCACACCCCATCAAAATAGGACATATAAAAACCCAGGGTCAGTTGCTCTTTCCAACTATACCCCCACCGCTCTGAAGCAGTCCCCATCCTCTCTGGCTACTTAGTGGGTCTTGCTACCACACCCTGGATGATCTTTTAAAAATGTAAATCAGGCTTGACTTTGGCTTAAACACTCATTGTTTTCCCACTACACTCTTAATAAAATTCACATTCCCCACCAAGAGACCAAAATGACCCTTCCTGCCCTCATTCTCTGCCGCAACACAACTTGGCATCAAGCCTGGGAGCTTTGCATCGTCTTTATACTGTGTCCTTGCTTGGAAACTTCAACCCTGATCTTCACTTGACTGACTCCTGCTATCGTTTGGGCCTTCATGATCACCAGTCTTAATTTGTCCTATTAATTGTTATTCTACCATCTTGTTATACCACCTTAATGACCCTGACCCTTTTCTAAAAATATTTAATATTCTTTTCATATATTTGCTCATATTGTCTTTCTCAATCCTCTCCAGGTATTACCAGACTAAGAGGGTCTGGCGACCTGTCACTGTCAGCCATTTTGCAGACAGGGATAGGTCTGCCAAATTTTATTTGTCAAAAGTCTGGGATTCTGAGAACAGTGAGAGTAGCCTCTCTGAGTCTGTTCTGTTCTTTCATTTCCAAAATCACAGTGTTCTTTTGTTTTTGTTTTTGTTTTTGTTTTTTTGTTTTTATGAGACAGTCTCACTCAGTCACCTTGGGTAGAATGCCATGGTGTCATAGCTCATAGCAACCTCAAACTCTTGGGTTCAAGCGATTTTCTTGCCTCAGCCTCCCAAGTAGCTGGGACTACAGGCACCCGCCTCAATGCCCGGCCATTTTTAGAGACTGGATCTCACTCTGGCTCAGGCTGGTGCTCCTTAGCTCAGGCAGTCCACCTACCTCAGCCTCCCAGAGTGCTAGGATTACAGGCATAAGCCACCACCCCGATCCCCATAATTACAGTTTTATATATAAAAGTTCAAAGTAAAGACCGCGCCAAGCCCTATTCCAAATAACAATCAGCATAACTCAGTGACCTATTATAACATTCTAATTCAAAAGTTAATCTCCGAAATCAATCCACCTAAAGATAGGCATCTTTTTTTTTCTTTTCTTTTCTTTTTTTTTTTTGAGACAGAGTCTTACTATGTCACCTGGGTAGGAGTGCTGTGGCATCACAGCTCACAGCAACCTCAAACTCTTGGGCTTAAGCAATTCTCTTGCCTCAGCCTCCCAAGTAGCTGGGACTACAGTTCTGTTGTTGTTGTTGTTGCAGTTTTTATTGTTGTTTTAGCTGGCCCAGGCTGGGTTCGAACCTGCCAACCTTGGTGTATGTGGCCTGCACCCTACCCACTGAGCTGTGGGTGCCGCCCTGTAGTGGATAGTTCTAACCTACAGTGTACAAGAACAGAGCAGAGAGGT
>NW_003852459.1:10324768-10325885 GCF_000181295.1 Otolemur garnettii
TTTCCTTCTGGATAGATGCCCAGTAATGGGATTGTAGGATCAAATGGGAGGTCTAGGTTGAGTTCTTGGAGGTTTCTCCATACTTCCTTCCAAAAAGGTTGTATTAGTTTGCAGTCCCACCAACAGTGTAAAAGTGTTCCTTTCTCTCCACATCCGTGCCAGCATCTGTAGTGTTGAGATTTTGTGATATAGGCCATTCTCACTGGGGTTAGATGATATCTCAGCATGGTTTTAGTTTGCATTTCTCTAATAATTAGGGATGATGACCATTTTTTCATGCATTTAACAGCCATCTGTCTATCCTTTGTAGAGAAGGTTCTGTTCGTCTCTCTTCCCCATTGATGTATGGGATTGTTGGTTTTTTCTTATGGATTAATTGAAGTTCTGTATAGATCCTAGATATCAAACTTTTGTCTGATTCAAAATATACAAATATCCTTTCCCATTGGGTAGGTTGTCTATTTGCTTTGGCTGTTATCTCCTTGGCTGTACAGAAGCTTTTCAATTTAAGTAAATCCCATTTGTTTATTGTTGAGGTTGTTGCTATTGCCATGGCAGTCTTCTTCATAAAGTCTTTCCCCAGGCCGATATCTTCCAGTGTTTTTCCTGTTCTTTCTTTGAGGATTTTTATCATTTCATGCCTTAAATTTAAGTCCATTATCCATCTTGAATCAATTTTGGTGAGTGGAGAATGGTGCAGGTCTGGTTTCCATCTTTGACATGTGGATATCCAATTCTCCCAGCACCATTTATTGAACAGAGAGTCTTTCCCCCCAGTGGATGGTCTTGTTAGGTTTGTCGAAGATTAGGTGGCTGGAACTTGCTGGTTTCATTTTCTGGTTTTCTGTTCAATTCCAAATGTCTATGTATCTGTTTTTGTGCCAGTATCATGCTGTCTTGACCACTATGGCCTTGTAGTACAGCCTACAATCTGGTATGGTGATACCTCCAGCTTTGTTTTTATTACTAAGAACTGCCTTAGCTATATGGGGTTTTTTCTGGTTCCATACCAAACACAGAATCATTTTTTCCAAGTTTTGAAAATAGGATGTTGGTTTAATAGGGATGGTGTTGAATCAGTAAATTGCTCTGGAAAGTATAGACATTTTAACAATGT
>NW_003852459.1:10326088-10329078 GCF_000181295.1 Otolemur garnettii
TGACTTGTGGACATTGATTTTATGTCCTGAAACATTACTGTATTTTTTAATGACTTCCAAGAGTCTTGTGGTTGAGTCTTTAGGGTTCTTTAAGTATAAGATCATATCATCAGCAAAGAGGGAGAGTTTGTCCTCTTCTGCTCTGATTTGGATGCCCTTTATTTTCTTGTCTTATTTAATTGTATTAGCTAGAACTTCCAGCACTATGTTGGATAGTAATGGTGACAGAGGACAACTTTGTCTGGTTACAGTTCGGAGAGGAAAAACTTTCAGTTTTACTCCATTCAGTAAAATATTAGCTGTGAGTTTGTCATAGATAGCTTCGATCAGTTTAAGAAATAAGCCACCTCTGCCTGTACTCCTCAGTGTTCTAATTAGAAAGGGATGCTGGATTTTATTAGATGCTTTTTCTGCATCTATTGAGAGGATTGAAGCCTTAATAGCATCAAATTAATCAACATTTTCCTTAACAATTTTAAGTCGTGATACTATAAAAACAAAAACAAAATCTATAGGCCAGGCATGGTGGCTCAAGCCTGTAATCCCAGCACTCCGGGAGGTCAAGGAGGGTGGATTGCCTGAGCTCAGAAGTTTAAGACCAGCCTGAGCAAGAGTGAGACCTCATTTCTAAAAGTAGCCAGGTGTGGGCAGTGCCCTTAGCTCAGTGAGTAGGGTGCAGGCCATATACACCGAGGCTGGCAGGTTAGAACCTGGCCCTCGCCTGCTAAAACAACAATGACAACTGTAACAATAAAAAAAATAGTCAGGCATCGTGGTGGGCATCTGTAGTCCCAGCTACTTGGGAGGCTGAGACAAGAGAATTGCTTGAGCCCAAGAGTTTGAGGTTGCTGTGAGCTGTGATGTAACAGCACTCTACCCAGGGTGACAGCTTGAGATGGTGTCTCAAAAAAAAAAGGTAGCCATGCGTTGTGGTGGGCGCCTGTAGTCCCCCAGCTACCTGGGAAGTAGCTTCATCCGGCAGAGCAAACAGCAAAGGAGAATTCAAAATGGATGTGCTTCCCGACTGGCTGGGTCTTTCCCTTTTTATCCCCAGTCATAAAGTTCCAGCCCACAGGTATTTTTTTCATTTGCCAGTTTGAATCAAGTGGGAGAAGCTGTTCCAGCCCCCACAGAACTACAGGATTCACAGAGGCGGAAACTTCCAGGTCCCAGGAGGTTAAGTTTCTACAAATTCTTAAGAGCTGAGTCACCATGGGAGGACCCCGCTGGTATATCCTTGGGGTCTCCTTGAGTGTTAAGGTGAAAGAGAAGCAAGCCTAACTCCATTTTAAGATTAAAAATGTTATAATTCCTGTTCCTGAGAGTCAGTGGGGAGGCAAAACAGGCCTGATTCCATTCTGTTGTTTTGACTCTTTTTCTGTTACATTCCATTACCTTCAAAACGGGTTCCTCCTTGTTTGCCCTCCCATTGTATAATTGTGATTGCATTCAACTAAAGTTGTTAGTGCTGTAAATTACTGACTGCACTTGTGATTATGTCCCTGGTGATTATTGCTTTAGGACTCTCCTCGATAAGCCCCCCTCCCTACATTTCCTTAGGACATTGTAGATTATGGTTTGCTCTCGGGATTATAGCATTGTGTAAACTATGCTTTTGGGACTATGTTTACTATATTTATTTGTCCCCTGGAAATATTTTGCCTTATAAAAGCCTAAGCCTCATACGACTTTGGTCTTCTCCAAAAACCCCATGTTGGGACACTGAGGGTCTTCAATAAAGGACTTCTCCGCAGCGCCTGTGGCTCAAGGAGTAGGAGGCCAGCCCCATATACCTACCAGGGGTGGCAGGTTCAAGCCCAGCCCCGTCCAAAACTGCAGAAAATAAAATAAAATAAATGAAAGACTCCTCTTTAATTCGACTTGTCTGGTGGTGTGGTCTTTGGGGAACTCCTGGCGTAACAGAGAAGACCACTGTTCTAGACCTCACCCTTCCTGAGTATCCTCTCTCACTATGATGTCACGGCACTCTACTGAGGGTGACAAAGGGAGACTGTCTCTCAAACAAACAAAAAAAAAGTCTATTATTGAGCAGGCATTTGAGACAAGCCTCAACAGGAGTGAGATCCCCATCTCTAAAAATAGCCAGGCATTGTGGTGGGCATCTATAGTCCCAGCTACTTGGGAGGCAGAGGCAAGAAGAAACTCTTAAGCCCAGGCATTTGTGATTGCTGTGAGCTGGGACACTATGACACTCTACCACAGGTGACAAAGTGAGACTCTGGGCTCAGCGCCTGTTGATCAGTGGTTAGGTCGCCAGTCACATGCACCAGGGCTAGTAAATTGGAACCCAGCTTGGGCCTGCTAAACAACAATGACAACAATAACAAAAAAATAGCCAGACGTTGTGGCGGGCACCTGTAGTCCCAGCTACTCGGGAGGCTGAGACAAGACAATTGCTTAAGTCTAAGAATTTGAGGTTGCTTCAACCTGTGATTCTATGGCACTCTACAGACAGTAACATAGTAAGACTGTTCCCCCCCCCCCAAAAAAATACTACTATTACTGGTGTTTTACCTAAGTCTTTTTTTGAGACAGAGTCTCACTTGGTCACCTTTCCTAGAGTGCTATGGCATCATAGCTCACAGCAACCTCAAACTTTTTGGGCTTAAGTAATTCTCTTGCTTCAGCCTTCCAAGTACCTGGGACTATAGGTGCTCACCACAATGCCCAGCTATTTTTTTAGAGACAGGTCTTGCTCTGGCTCAGGCTGGTCTCAAACCTGTGAACTCAGGCAATCCACCTGCCTCAGCCTCCAAAAGAGCTAGGATTACAGGCGTGAGCTACCATGCCCACCTGAGTCTTGATAATTATTAATTTTCATAAAACTCTGGGATATGTGTATGAAAATTTCCTATAAGATAAAAAGAACATCATTTTTAGAGGACAAGTACTCAATGCTGAAAGGGAGCAATAAAATAGTCCTTTATTGCACTGTTTTTTGTTTGTCTGTTGTTTTTGAGACAGAGTCT
>NW_003852459.1:10329351-10330959 GCF_000181295.1 Otolemur garnettii
TCAGCCTCCTGAGTAGCTGGGACTACAGGCACCCGCCACAATGCCTGGCTATTTTTTGTTGCAGTTTGGCTGGGGCCAGGTTTGAGCCTGCGACCCTCAATATTTGGGGCTGGCCCCCTACCCATTGAGCCACAGGCGCCACTCAATGCCTGGTTGTTTTTTTTTGTTGCAGTTGTCATTGTTTAGCTGGCCAGGGATGGATTTGAACTCACCAAACTTGGTGTAGGTGGCTGGTGCCCTACCCACTGAGCCACAATGAAAGTACAAACCAATGCCTGTCTTTCTGGAGAGAATTCCAGCCACATGTATCAAGACCCTTAGAGAAGATTTTACTCTTCACTCCCTCACGCTATCAATTTAGTAATTATCACCTTGAAAGGATGGCACCGGAGACCAGGCCTCAGAGGACATGTTCAGGTCATTTTTATAGAAAGGGGAGGGTAACCTGCCTGGGCAGTGCAAAGATGACATCTGCCCTGGGGGCAGTTAGAGACCACTTTTATATGGGGCTGTGAGGGTGGGGAGAATTCCACAGCTTACTGGTCAAGTCTTTTGGAGGGAACTTCTCAAGGATGGGCTAGTTAGAGCCTTTGTGTCTTTGTCTTAGGAAGAGAGGAAGGGGAGGAAAAGGGGAAAGGATTTCTGTAGCTGCCTTAACCCTCCCCCCCACCACACACACACACAGAAGTAAGGTCAGAATTGCATTAAAAGACTTGGATAGGTTGGTCAGAGGAACTCAAAAAAATGGGGCAAGCACAGAGCACTCCATTTTGAGCCTAAGGCAGTGTGCCTGGGCCGTTCAAAGACCGCTGTTGAAACCACCCACTTCTGGGACCCAGCCAGGAGAAGCTGTAAATTAGCAAACACAGTGGCTCCAGGAGAGGCTAAACTACAAACTAACAGAGGAGGAAGCCAGCTGGAACCGAACCTGGCCCCAGTCACTAGCACACCAAAGTAACACTCTCCCCCCACCCCCCCTTCACCCAGGTGCCAAATAAGATTTAGCTATTGCTCTACACCTGGATTTTGACTTGACTAAGTGGACCACTACCTTATAGATCAGTGTTCCAAGTCACATGGAGATGCATTGGAACATTTACAAGTGTGAAGAAATTAGAAACAAACTTAATGTCCAAAAATAGAGAAAATATACCCTACTAACATAGGGTAAATTTACTAGATGAAATGGAGAGGTTCTGGCATAGAACCAGGGTGAGAGTCTGCAAAAAAGGACAGGAGGCCAGTCCAGGGACAAGGAAAGACTTTAATAGAGGGGGAAAGGAGAACGGAGACTGACCAGGTGTTCAGCTCCCACAAAGGTGCAAAAAGCTTTTATTAGCCTCACCAGTATAGCTGGAATGGGGAAGTAAGCCCCCTGTACTGCACAGAGCTCTTCTCTCATGCGGGTCAGGGTTATGGGTGTATCCTTAGGGTCAGGATATGGGTAGGGTGTTTCCAGGAACTCTGGTCTTAAGAGTTCAGGAATCTAAGGAGGGAATTTTGGTGTATTATCATTAATATTTATTATTTATTTTTTGAGACAGAGTCTCACTTGGTCATCATTGGTAGAGTGCTGTGGTGTCTTAGCTCACAACAACCTCAAACTTT
>NW_003852459.1:10331408-10334680 GCF_000181295.1 Otolemur garnettii
GGCTTTCTGCCTTACAAGCAAATTAAGAGTGAATTAAGTATATGGCCCTACCTACTATAAAAGAGCCTGGGCAGTAGGACAGGTAACAAATCTCAACCCTGATCTCAAACTTGTGAGGTTAGGCGATCTGCCTGCCTCGGCCTCCCAGAGTGCTAGCTTTACAGGTGTGAGCCACCATGCCCAGCCCAATTCTCTGCTTTCTAACTTCATTCTTCTATCCCTCTGTTCACTTAATTGTGGATAATTTGAGTCCATCAGTATTTAGTAAGTGAGCCTGTAACTCAGGCTGGTCTCCAACTCATGAGCTCAAGCAATCCACTCACCTGGGCCTCCCAGAGTGCTCAGATCACGGCATGAGCCACCGCACCCAGGCCTGATTGTTCAAAACTTTAAGAACATTAGTCCTAAACATTGATCATAGGAAGTGTACTGGAGAGACTTTTCGGATCCAGGAAGAATAGATTTCAAAAGTCCGTTCTAGATATGGCCAAGAAGAATAGCGGAAAAAACTATGTTTAGGTGCCGTAAGGACAATGAGCAAGAGAAGAATTTCCAGGGGGTGGAAGCAGAGCCTCATCCAAATTCCACGGCCTGCGCATGTGGAGAACACATCTGCTCAACAGGATTTCAGAACCGCTTGGGCCAAGTGACTGCTGTGTCTCCCATTTTCCCCTTTCCAAGTGCCATAATTTATTGCACTTACTCATCTTATTCCATTTCCACTACTGTATGTTGGATGTGTGCAAGTCTCCAGATAAAGAGACGTGACATTCAGATCTGATAGGGGAACTTCCACACATCACTTAGAGTTCCTATATTTCTAAGTTCTGTACCACTCTGGGATGGAATTTTCATGTCTTCTCCCCTGGGGGACAGGTAAGTATGGGTATGCTTTCTGTGTGATAAAGAGTGAACTAAATATTGGTGGCCAGTAGGACAGGACAGACTATGCTGGCTATTGTTCTGGTTCACACCATGTCTAATTCTCCTAACTTTTTACGAGACAGAATTTTCTAATTCCCTTATATTTGAATGGGCCCATGTGACTATTTCTTTTGTTTGTTTGTTTTAGAGACAGAGTTTCAGTTTGTTACCTTCGGTAGAGTGCCATAGCATCACACAGCTCACAGCAACCTCCAACTCCTGGGTTTAGGTGATTCTCTTGTCTCAGCCTTCTGAGAAGCTGGGACCACAGGTGCCCACCATAACGCCTGCCTATTTTTTTGTTGCAGTTTGGCTGGGGCTGGGTTCGAACCCACCACCCTTATTATAGGGGCCAACACCCTACTCACTGAGCCACAGGCGCTGCCCTCATGTGACTATTTCTGTGAGTATTTTTTTATTTTGAGACAGAATCTCACTTTGTTGCCCATGGTAGAGTGCCATCGCATCATATAGCTCAAAGCAACCTCCAACTCTTGGACTCAAGAGATCCTCTTGCCTCAGTTTTTCATTTTTTAGTAGAGACGGGGATCTCACTGTGGCTCAGGCTGGTCTCGAACTCATGAGCTCAAGCAATCCTCCTGCCTCAGCCTCCCAGAGTGCTAGGCAACCTCACACTGCCTATTTCTAACTAGTGTGATGCGAGAGGAAATGACTACTTTTCGGTCATAATATTTATTATCTAGTGTAAGACTCTCCAATTTCTCTCCATCCCCCAAATCCCAGTGATTCTGGAAGCGTGTCTCAAGATTGGACCTCTAAGCGATGAAGATAAACACAGTCCCCCTACCAACAGTGCTGGATGTTTAGCATGAATAAGAATTTAACTTTTATTTAGTTAGGCTCCTGAGATTTGGCAGTTGTCACCTGTCCTGACTGATAAATCAATAAAAACCAAGCACAACCTCCAGTATAATTCCACAAATGTGGCTTGGCGCCCACAGCACAGTGGTTACAGTGCCGGCCACATGTACCGAGGCTGGCAGGTTCGAACCCAGCCTGGGCCAGCTAAAACAACACCAACTGCAACAACAACAATAAAAAATAGCCAGGCGTTGTGGCAGGCACCTGTAGTCCCAGCTACTTGGGAGGCTGAGGCAAGAGAGTCACTTGAGCACAAGAGTTTGAAGTTGCTGTGAGCTGTGACACTACCTCTACCAAGGACGACAAAGTGAGATTCTGTCCCAAAAAAATAAAATAAAATAATTCCGCATATGTATCTGTTCCGACTCACCATTTGGCAATGTCTTTTCACACATTAAATGAAGCCGTCTTACCTTGAACGTACATGTTAAGGCTTCCTTCCTTAATATTTAATGTGTTAAAGAGTCCATACAGTACTTTTGGTAAGTTTTCAAAGATAGCTTTCCTCCTACGAAGTCTCTGGAACTGTAGGAATAAGCCGGAGAGCCAGTGCTGGATTTCTGACATCCAGCCAGACTACACTTACGTGGTGGTGAAAGACACCAAAAGTATTGTTCTCTGAGATAAGTCATATTTATCTAAAAGCTTTACAAAAATTTAGAATTGAATGAAATTATCAGTTTTAATAATTGATAATTATTAAAGGCCTGAAGACCCCCAGAAGAAACAAAAATGAGTGTTTCAAACTGGGTCCTAAATATTTAAAAAAAAAAAAATTCTTCCTGATGGGCCGTCTGCCACAGGCTGTAACAACACCCTCTGTACTTGTGAAACCAGCACAATGGGAATTAAAAGGGCACTTTAAAGTTTTCTTCTTAATTTTTTATTTGAGAGCTTTGAATAACAGACCGGAGTAACTTTTTTAAATGGTAAATGTAAGATTGATGATACACCAGTTTTTAAACACCACTCCTCCTTCCTTAAACAACGTGAGGAGAATGAGTACTCTAATTGTAATACAGTGTTAAAACCTGAAAATAAAATATGAGAAGCCAAACCCAAGCTTTCCCTTGGCTTGTTTTAGATGAGAGGCACCACTGGATAGGTTTAGGTTTAGAAGCTTTCTAAAAGCATTTCATTCTGCCAGAATTTTAATAGTGAATATAATTCTGCTGTTCACTGTCAATGCACATACCATGTCAGAATAAAAGCTGTCCAAAGATTCCTTACCAAAAAAGAATTTTACCTTCTCTGAATGGGAACTTTTGACTTTATCATTAAAGTTTCTGTAAGCTTAAAAACAGTGGGATCCTAGTCAGATGGGTCTCTCTCCAACTTACCTTTTTTTTGAGACAGAGCCTCAAGCTGTCACCCTAGGTAGAGGGTCGTGGCATCACAGCTTGCAGCAGCCTCCCACGCCTGGGCTCAAGCAATTCTCCTGCCTCCACCTCCCAAGTAGCTGGGAC
>NW_003852459.1:10334759-10342593 GCF_000181295.1 Otolemur garnettii
CTGGATCCGAACCTGCCAACTCAGGTGTATGGGGCTGGAACCTTAGTCGCTTGAACCACAGACACTGAGCCAACATTTTTTTTTAATTTCAGATTAATATGAGGTGCAAATGTTCAGGTTACATTGTTTCTGGTTCTAATTTAAAGTTCAAGTTATAGTTGAATCCTTCACCCAAGAGGCGTGCTGAACACCCTCACACTGTGCACATTAGGGGAGACCCCTCCGATTGCTCTCCCTCCTCCCCCTCCTTTCTCCCTCTTCTTCCTCCCTTCCCTCTCCCTCCTCACTCCTCCTTGCTAGACTATACTTGTGTTTTCTTTCCTCTTGGCGGGTTAAGAGGTTTATATATTGGCTTCACATTAGTATTGAGTACACTGGATATTATTTTTTTCCATTCTTGGGATACTTTACTAAGAAGAATGTGTTTCAACTCCATCTCGGTAAACATAAAAGTTTTAAAGTCTCCTCCATCTTTTTTATGGCTGAATAGTACTCCGTGGTATACATACACCACAGTTTGTTCATCCACTCAGGGGTTGGGTCCAGCTGAACTTTTAGTGCCCTAGAGAGCAGGTAAACACCTTCCCCAGCCTTTACCATCCTGAGTGCTGAGACACTAACTTTGTATTTACCTCTCTCTTGACTTTAAAGGTTTTTTTTTTTTATTAAGTCATATACAGATAGATCATGAATACATTTACGCATATGTGGGGTACAATGTGTTGATTTTTTATACAATTTGGAGTGCTTACATCAAACTAATTAATATAGCATTCACCTCATTTGATTATTATCTTAAGACATTTATGTTCTATACTTGATAGATTTGACTTGTACCCTTACAATATGCTCCCCTCATTTACCCTCCCTCTGACTTTAAAGTTTTTGATCTTTCATACCAATTATTCCAAATGTTGGTCTTAACAACTTCAACTTGTAGAGGGGATGACTTGGAAGGAATCAGGGGACACTTGGCACTTGGGTGAATAAAAATTGAAAAAAAAGACCACACTCTGCACTGAGAACCTCTGGAGGTGTGGGCTGGAATGTTCACAAAGTAGGGACACACAGAGTGGGGAAGTCACCCCTCTCGGTAAAGTCTACAGAAATCACAAACTGCCGAAAGTAACTGCATTTCCTTTGGAAAATGTTAGGCATCAGGTCTGCATGTGGGTGAACACAGGGCCAAGACCAAATTGGCCCACATGACGGTGACAAGATGAGCCAACACGGGCAGGGGGACATCTGGATCACTTATGGTAGATTTCAACAGACATGGCAGCAGTTCACATAATCTATAAACAGAACTGTTTTTTAATACAGTGCACTTATTGCAGTTGAAAACATTCAGCACAGTTTGAGACAAAAAAAAAGAATCCAAACACATGAAAATTTATTTTGAATCCAAGAATAAATGAACACCAAAAACTTAGAAGTTTCTTTTAAAGGGAAAGGATATTCATTTTTGTCAAACATTTCCAGTGATTGGAGCTCAAAGGCTCCAGTTGTTACTTGATCACATCAGTCTCTTCTTCAAAGTACACGATGTGAGGCTGGTATAGGGCACACTTGACCACATCCACTTCTCCGCCCCCGTTCTTCCCCCGCTGGAAGTGAATGCTAATTAAATCCTCCACCATTTCTTCATCCAGATGAATGTCTTCCATTCCAGTCAGAAGCACTGTCCTCTTAGACAGTCCTGAAAACACCTATGCAGAAAAAGAGATTCAAAATAGGAAAATGTCTAAGAGCTTCGAATTACAAAGCTTCATATTCGTAAGCTCTGCTTAAAGTTTTGAACTTTGTCTTAGGAGAGGCAGGAACCTTAGAAAGATTTTTTTCTGGCAAGAGACTATCAGAGTCAGAACTGAACTTCAGAAAGATGGCTCCAGAGGCATTATGGACAGTAGGGGAAAGGAGGGCAGCTCTAGGGACAGAAGGAGCAGTTACAAGGGTCGTCACAAGATTCAGTGACCGAATGAATGCTGGAGGTGAAGCCAAATGAAGAGTTAAATGTGAACTCCAGCTGTCAGGCTGGTGGACGAGGTAGATGGTGAGGCCTTGTGATACCTGAGAAAGAACAGGAAAGGGAGCAGGTGTGGGGAAAAAATAACGGGTTCAGAGAAAATGAACAGGAATTATTTCTCATGCCCGATGTCAGGAGGCACAGGAGAGAAAGGTAGCTATGTCTCTGTGTACAAAACCAAAAACTGTTCCAATATCTAATTGATTTCTATATAAAAAATTGCATAATAAGTTAAATCACATACAGCTTTGTGTTAAAATTCTCTTGAAAAGAAAATTCGTTCTGTACCATGCAAAAATGAAATGAAGAAACTATTTTGATATTCCTCATTATTTTGATAAGATTTCAATAGCAGCAAACGTCTAACTTTTGCTTTATTTTCTGTGGGATGGGGTTGACAGTGAGTTCCCAAAATAAAACAATGAAAAAGATGACTTTACCTGATACTTTTTCAAGTGTTCTTCTACATATGGAGAAACCAAAACTCTATGGCAGCTGCGATTGATAGTAAGCGGATAGTCTCTCCTTTTCAAAATCTTGTCAGCAACTGAAAGGAAAGCAAAAAGAAAACACTTTCGTTCTCTATATCATGGACATTTTAAACTAAAGTTAAAACTTCCTTCTATCAGAATATTACAGTAAACAGTGAATTGAAAAATTAAATTTTAAGAAATTCCATAGTCCACTTTGAAGACTTCATAGTACATAAATTTTAAAACTACAAGCTCGAGCAACAATGAGGTTTAAATAATTTTTTCTGTCTCAAATTATTCATGCAGTCAATCAATCCACAAAGGGCTGCATGTCCTCAGACAAACCCACCTTGGGCTCCATAAAATACAAGAGTCAGCTACAGAAAGAAACCCACTCTGGGATGTTTCCCAGCTTCTCAATAACAATGATTAGAATACCATATACATATTTTTTAATATATTTATAATTTATAATGTACATATATATACACATACACACAAACACACACACATATATATAGTGAATTACTTAGCAGTGCTAAAACTAATATATGATATTCAGTAAATTGACGTAACAATTCTAACCAAAGGGTGGGAGGGGCATAAGGGGATTGAATGTCATCTAGAAAAAGTGAAGCTGAATAAAAATCCAACAGTTTTCTCTGAAAGAAAGAATAGCCTGATTTTCTTTTCAGCAGCATTTCTTCTCCTAGAGTAGAGAAAGGTAGTGTATCTAGATTGCATAAAGTTTAACAGAAGCAGTTTTTTGTTTTTTGAGACAGAATCTCACACTGTTATCCAGATTAGAGTACTATTGCCTCAGCCTAAGCTCATAGCAACCTCAAACTCCAGGGTTCAAGCAATCCTCCTGCCTCAATTTCCCCAGTAGCGAGGACTACTGGCCCCTGCCACAATGCCTGGCTAATTTTTCTATTTAAAATAGAGATGGGGTCTCACTCCTGCTTAGGATGGCCTCAAACTCCTAACTTCAAGTAATCCTCCCACTGTGCTAGGATTACAGGAGTGAGCAACCACTCCTGGCCAAAGCAGTTCTTGAGAATACCCCACTGCCTTTTTTATCCAACTCCTCTCACTTGAGATCAGCAATATGGTACAGTGATTAAGAAAACAGACCCTTGTTGATGAGGATATGCAGAAACTGGAGCCCTTGTGCATTGCTGGTAGGAATGGGAAATGGTGCAGACACAGTGGAAACCAATGTGGTAGTTCCTCAGAATATTAAAAACAGAACTGCCATAAGATCCAAGAATTCATCTTCTGAGTATATACCCAAAAGAACTGAAAGCAGGGACTCAAACACTTACTCACATGCCAATGTTCACAGCAATATTTTTCACAATAGCCACATGCTGGGGGCAATGCCAATGTCCAACAACACGTGAATAAATAAACAAAATGTGAAGAGATATATATATATATAATATACATGAAGGGATATTATCTAGCCTTAAAAAGGAATGACATTCTGGGTGGTGCCTGTGGTTCAGTGAGTAGGGCACTGGCCCCATATACTGAGGGTGGCAGGGCTCAAACCCGGCCCCAGCCAAACTGCAACAACCAAAAAAAAAATAGCCCGGCATTGTGGTGGGCACCTGTAGTCCAGGCTACTCGGGAGGCTGAGGCAAAAGAATCACCTAAGCCCAGGAGGTGGAGGTTGCTGTGAGCTGTGATGCCACAACACTCTACCGAGGGCAACAAAGTGAGACTCTGTCTCAGAAAAAAAAAAAAAAAAAAGGGCGGCGCCTGTGGCTCAAAGGAGTAGGGCACCAGCCCCATATGCTGGAGGTAGCAGGTTCAAACCCAGCCCCGGCCAAAAACTGCAGGGGGTGGGGGGAGGAATGACATTCTATAACAAAGTGAAACTTGAAAACACTTTGCCAAATGAAATAAGCCAGATACAAAAAGGAGAAACATATAACTCCACTTACATGAAGTACCTAGAATAGGCTAATTCTAGAGACAGAGGGTAGAATGGTGGTTACCAGGAGCTGGGGGAAGAGGTGATGGAGAGTTACTGCTTAATGGGTCCAGAGATTCACTCTGGGATGACAAAAATGTTCTGCAGATGACAGTCATGATGGTTGTGAATGTACTTAGCACTACTGAACTATACACTTAAAAACGGTTAAAACGGCCAATTTTACATTATGTATATTTTATCATAGTTAAAAAAAAAAAAGAGTGCAGGCCCTGAGTCAAATAGACTTGCTTCAGCCCTGGCTCTGCTCCTCCTTCTATGGCCTTGGGTATACTTTTTGACTTCTGGAAACTTTGGTTTCTTTTTTTGCAAAAAGAGCATTAATTACAGCACCTACATCATAGGTTGTTTTTGAGGGGACCCAGAGGGAGAAAAGGAAGTTAGTGGGGGGAAAGAGAAGACAAGAGACCAAAGGGAAGTCAGGAGGGGGCCCTCAAACTCACCTGAAACCACAGGGAATCTTGGGACCCAGCCAAGAAGACTGTGGCTGGCAATGAGCTATACAAACAGAGGAAGTGGGTGAGTGAAACATGCCCCCACCACTGGCTGGAGACCAGAGTTGCTAGGTAAAAGGGACAAAAAACTGCTGCAAAGAGAGAGGGGACCAATCAAGGCATAGGACAAAAATGGCACAAGCTGATGGGAGAGACCCTTAACATTGTGATGAGTCAGTAAGAGAGTTTATGAAATATCTAAAATATTTATCTTTGGAATACCTCCACATTTTTCAGGAGTTGTTATTATAATCTTCAAAACTACTTTTTTCCCCTTCTGGCTGGACAAAACTACTGGGAGGATATCCCCAGATAGGATAAGAGGCTGGGTTCTCAAGCTATTATCTCCTCTCACTATAGTTTTAAATTGCAGCCTAGTTTGTAAGTAACTCTCTCCTGGAGTTGGTTTTTTGTTTGTTTGTTTGTTTGTTTGTTTGTTTGTTTTGAAACAGAGTCTCACTCTATTGCCCAGGGTAGAATGCCGTGGCATCAGCTTAGCTCACAACCTGAAACTCCTGAGTTCAAGAGATCCTCCTACCTCAGCTTCCAAAGTAGTTGAGAGTACAGGTGCCCACCACAATGTCTGGCTAATTTTTTTATTTTTAGTACAGGCGGGGTCTGGGTCTTACTCAGGCTGGTCTCCAACTCCTGAGCTCAGGCAATTCTCCTGCCTTGGCCTCCCAGAGTGCTGGGATTACAGGTGTGAGCCACCACACCAAGCCTCATGGATTTTTTTTAAATTTAAGAGATGGACCATCCAACACTAACTGAATATATGAATTTGAAAAATTAAAATCTGGATCCTTGACTATGGAAATTCCTGCCAAGTTATTGTCCACTTCTAAGACAAAATATTAAGGCAGCCCTCAAGACCTCTCCCTTTTGTGGCTCTTTCTAACTACAACACACCCTGTTAGGATGCCCTAAACATCACCTGAAGGCCCAGGTCTAAAATGTATATTTGAATGTGCCCAGAGAAACGTCTGGAAAAATGTCCAACTAACCATCACTAACTACATGGCAAGAGAAAGGGAAATTTGAGGAAATGCCTCATTTTTCACTAAATTTATGCTCCTCTATATTATTTCAATTTTCTTTAAAAAGCATGTATTGCTGTGTTATGAAAAAATCTACTCAGTGTTTTTTAACAGTACAGTTGAATTTCTATCATATAAGTCCAAGAAAAGAGCAAGAGATTTTTACATGGAAAATCACTTGGAAATTTTAACAAAAGCAACCACAGAATCTTGTATTTTCAATTATAGGAGTGTCTACCACCCTCAGATGACTTAGTAAAAGTCCATCTCTACCTGAAAAAAAGAACAGACATCTGGCTGTTTTTCTTCAGTTTCCTCATTAAGAAAATGAGTACATCGCCTACCTCCAGAATTGTGCAGAGGATGAAAGGAGATGAATATATTGACACCTAGTAGCACGCCTGGCTGGGGATTATAACACTCTGAAATTCACATACTATTACTTGTAGTAACGTTACCATTCTCAGTAGCATTCATGGAATTATTTTTTCTAGGCTCTACCATTTTATAAGGATTAAAAACAACCCCAATTACCATGCTAGTAAATGTCAAGTAAAATAGAAATACTTTCAGAAACGGCAGAACACAATGAACTAGAATAGTATTTATCAATTTTCTAAATGTGTGAGTACCTCCCATTTCCACAAAGGAGATGACGGCACTGCCGGACGGCCTGTCATACTCCACCCATTCCACTTCTCCGCCACCGTTTCGCGACTTAGAAAAGCTCAGTTCTAGCTTGTCTCTCATCTGATCTTCAGGCAGCTCATCAGGAATTCCAGTAACCTTGATTTTCATTTTAGAAACTTCTACATGAACCTGGAAAATTGTTTCATAATCAGAAACATGTATGATAAAATACGTGAGCCCATGATTAATAGAAATCTAAAAAGCTTTTAAGCACCATGTTACCTGGAATTTGACTCCTGAGTTTAACGGCACTGGCTGGGCTATGACCTCCACATCTACATTGTCTATCTGTACAAGATGTTTCCTCATTCTTATCACATTTTGGGCAACTGAAAAATAATTTGAGAAGAATTAATTTTTTTTTTTTTTTAAAGACAGAGTCATACTCTGTCACCCTGGGTAAAGTGCCATGGCGTCATAGCTTACAACAACCTCAAACTCCTAGGCTCAAGCCGTTCTCTTATCTCAGCCTTTCAAGTACCTGGAACTACCAGCACCCACCATCATGCCCAGCTAGTTTTTGAATTTTTAGTAGAGATGGGGTCTCACTTTTGCTCAGGCCGGTCTCAAACACCTAAACTCAAGTAATCTACCTGCCTCAGCCTCCCAGAATGCAGGATTATAGGCATGAGCCACCATGCCCAATGGAAATATTAATTTCTAATATTTTAAAAAAATTGCTTTAAGAACAAATTATCCTGAATGTTTTTAATTTTCTTTAATATTAAAGGACCTAATTTTAAAAGTTTTCTTGGGATCACCAAGTAATAATTGTCTTACCACCAAAGAAGGACATATTAATCTCATAAAACATTGGCATAATTGCCAAGACATGGAAGCAACCTAAACGCCCATCAGCTCATGAATGGTTTAACAAATTGTGATATATGTATACCATTGAATACTATTCAGCTATTAAAAAAAGATGGAGACTTTACATTTTTTTATGTTTCCCTAGATAGAACTGAAACACATTCTTCTTAGAAAAGTATCTCAAGAATGAGAAAAAAAGTGTCCCATGTACTCAATACTATTATGAAACCAATATACAAACACACACTCAAATGAGTAATAAAACACAAATATAGACTAGCAAGGGGGGGAGGGGAGAAGAG
>NW_003852459.1:10343052-10347448 GCF_000181295.1 Otolemur garnettii
GGTGATGGCTATGTTAGTCTGATTTAAACATTCCATGTTGTATATCAAATCAGTACATTGTACCCCATAAATGTATACAGTTATGATTTTAATTAAAAACAATAAAAGGAACACATTGGCAAAAATTGCAATATAGAAATTCTTATCAATCTTAAGGGATAAGCCTTATAATCCTCCAATTCATGTATCATTTCAGTTCAGCCACACACCCTTTCTTTCCACTGTTGACAGCATCACCAGAGAATTCCCCTAGGACAATAATGTACAGCCAGAAATTCTTCCGTGTTGAGTAAGCTGGGAAAACTTCTGTGGTTAAATGTCATTTTTACACTTAATTTTACTTACTTCTATCATTTGTCATTCCTCCTTCATACGTTACGAGTCCCACAGGAATATATCCATTTTCATCTCTGTCTGCTCAAGAATTACAAATTAAAGACCACCTATCAAAGAATCCTTTTTTGGCCATATTTACTGAGGAATCCTACTTTTGCCAAAATGCTCTTGAGCTCATTCTTTAAAAAGCTGGTAGTCCTACTATCCCAATCACAGAGCTGTCAAGTCTAATATATACATACAAACAGGAAAGGCTCGGTAATATAATTGTGCCGAAAGTCATTAGGAAGCCAAAGACCAAGTATATATCAATTTGAAATGTACGTGGGTGGGTATTTATTTTGAACTGTGTGACAGGACTTTATAACACTTCAGTTGTTGATCTGGGGAGCTGCTATTCTAACTTATCCTGAAGATAAGGGATGTTCACACTCTATCTTATAAACTTCACATGTGTTTACGACAACCAGATAGCACACCACAGCTGGAAGAGAGAAACAGTGCCAGACAGGGCATTTTCTTGTGGGAATTCAATTCTCTGTACCACAATATAACTCTACAACTTGGATGACTTTTTTTTTTTTTGCTAATGACAACCGACAATAATAACAGAAAATATCAATGAGTAATACTCAGATGATCCTCCTTTCCTTCCATTCCCCTGAAAACCCCCCAACATCTGGTGATCTGACGCAGCTGAGAAAGATCATCTGTGTTTTAATTATCATGATTCTGACAATCAAAAGCCAACTCCTCTTTAACTTAAACCTATCCCATTATCCCAGGAGATCAGGACCTCAGAGCCACGCCAAAGGCAGAACCAGTGACATAGCTGTTTCTGAAAAGAATCCCATTCCCACCACTCCCAGGTAATTGCTGTTCAGAAATTCTGCCTCCCAAAGCCTCATTAACATTTTACATCTTTCGGTTATATCCCCACACCCACAGCCAACCATCAACGTTGCCCTTGGCCTCCTCTTCCACCCTCCACTGTGGCAGTGGCTGGGAGTAGAGGAAAGCCCGCTGGGGAAGAATGCCTTGTCAGTGAATATACTGATTTCCTGGAATGCCTTTCAACTTTTCTTTTTATGCTACAGGGAAGGAGCAGTTTTCAGGAGAGGTGAGTGACAATCATAGGTTCTCAGAATCTGAGCACTAGAAGGGCTGTGAAGACCACGTGGTCCCACCCCATAACTCAAATGTGAGAACAAAGGCCTGGGAACAGTGGCCTGCTCAGAGGAACGTTGGTCCAGTGGGAAGTGCATGGGCACTCAGGAGCTGGCTCTCAGCTCGGCAACTTATTAACCATATGGACCTTGAGCAAGATACTCATCTTCTCTAAGCTTCTGATACTTTACCTGGAAAATTCCTAATATATAGCAATAAGAACAGCTAACATTTATGAAACACTGATTATGTGTCAGACACTGTGCTGTTCTGTCAACAATTCTCATTTAATACTCAAAGCAGCCTCATGAAGGAGGTACTATCACAAAATGCCTGTCATAAAAGCCTAAGGTTTATAATGTACCCATTCTGAATCAGGCTTCCAGGAAGGGACGAAGCTGGCATTCAATGTCCAGTCCTCCTCAAAAAAGCAACCCCAGGTCTGAGCAAGGACCATCCATCACCTTGGCAGATTTAGTAAACCTCAGATCACATCCCAAATCGCCAACTCTCCAGCTCCTTCCATTCACTAGCTATATTCCTTTAGGTGAATTTCTTAAACATCCTCAGAATCTGTTTTCTTGGCTATAAAATGTCTATATTTAATGTATAAAATAATAACTATCTGGGCGGCACCTGTGGCTCAAAGGAGTAGGGCGCCAGCCCCATATACCGGAGGTGACAGGTTCAAACCCAGCCCTGGCCAAAAACTGAAAATAATAATAATAATAACTATCTTATCCTCTGTGTTTACGGAGGTATGCAAGTATAAAATGGGCATACTGCCCTGAAACATTATTAATATCATTACACTTTTTAGGTAGCACGTGGAGTAGAAGAGGCTGGTAATGGAAATCACAACACCTGGACCGGAGTCCCAGCGTGATCCTTGTCTGAATCAGTGATCATACTCAAGGTGGTTAATGTCTCAGAGTCAGTGTTCTCATCTGTAAAATGGCAATTACCAGATATGCCTCAGAGTGTCACTCCAAGGATGAGAAGAAATGACACATGTACAAATCGTGAAGTAATAACCAAATACAAAAGGTCTTTGAAAGTCCAAGTGCTTTCCAAATATCATGGTCATATTTTTTAACATTAGTCATACCTTCTTCTTCTTCAAAGGTGATAAGTGCGTGTCCTTTTTGTAGCTTGTAAGTGACTTTTGAGTTCACTTGAAATGAACAGGAGACATTTGAAAACTGGTTGTCATTCTCAGGAGTCTCAGCAAGTGAGAATTTTATCTTTGTTTCAGGAAGATCCTCTTTAATCTAATTCAAACAGAGGCAGTTGATTAAAATCAAGTCAAGAAATAACCTGAGGGGGAGGTGAAGGGAGCAGATCGGGGGAGGGAGGGTGATTGCTGGGGTCATTTCTATAGTTTATCTTACAAGGGTACAAGTGAATCTTTCTAAAAGAGGAGTATGAACGTTTTAACTCAATAACTAAGAAAATGACGTGAAGGTTATGTTAACCAGTTTGATGAGAGTATTTCAAAATGTATATGAAAACAGCACACTGTACACCATGATTGCATTAATGTACACAGTTACGCTATAAGAAATAAAAAAAAAAAGAAATAACCCAAGTCCTTCCAATAATAATGTGATATGGTCATCCAATAATTCATTCTCCACTGATCTTAGAACCTCACAGAATATTGAGTGTGGTCTTATTGACTGTCTTTAGTAATTGCTTCCTTCTATGTAAGGACTCAGTAATGTAATCAAACGCTGATCCTTTAGTATCATTTCACAGATGAAATTATAATATTTCACAGATGAAATTATAAATATTGATTCTAGCCAATATTTAAACTGGTCACTATTGTATGGTATTTGATTCTAAAGCCTACAACATTCATGCAGACAAGCACTTTTTAAACAACAGTGCAAATAATAGACTCTCACAAGGGGATCATTAGATAGCATGTTTAATTTCACTGTAAAAAAATATGAAATACAGAGTTAGGTATACTATAATTATTTTAATGGAAAACCCAGATAATTTAATTTATTTTTTATTTCAGAGTATTACAGAGATATGAACATTTTGGTTACATAATTTGTATTTGTACATTTGAAGTCAATGTTGTGTGTCCTTCACGCAGGATAAGTGAATTGCACCCATTAGTACGGGTTTACCCTAGCCCTCCTCCCTTTCTCACCTCAAAGCTATATAATTTAATCCATAAAGAAAAACACCTGAATTAGATTTATTAAATGTATTCATTGATCTTTTGAGACAGACTCTCACTCTGTTCCCCAGGCTAGAGTGCTGTGGCATCAGCCTACCTCACAGTAACCTGAAACTCCTGGGCTCAAGCAATCCTCCTGCTTCAGCCTCACAAGTAGCTCAGATGACAGGTAACACCTGGCTTATTTTCTGTATTTTTAGTAGAGCCAGGGTCTTGTTCCTGCTCACGCTGGTCTCCAACTCATAAGCTCAAGGGATCTTCCTGCCTTAGCCTCCCAAAGTGCTAAGATTTCAGCTGTGAGCTACCACGCCCTGCCAAATTTACCAATTTATTTTTATTTATTTATTATTTTTTTTTGAGACAGAGTCTCACTTTGTCACCCATGGTAGAGTGCCATTACATCATAGCTCACAGCAACTTCTGGGTTTAAGTGACTCTCTTGCCTGAGACTCCCAAGTAGCTAGGACTATAGGTGCCCACCACAATGCCCAGCTATTTTTATTTATTTTGTTTAAATGTCAGTGATGTTTTATTTACCCTTTTTTTTTTAAATTAAATCATAGCTGTGTACATTAGTACTGTCATGGGTACAGTGTGCTGTTTTTATATATAATTTGAAATATTTTCATCAAACTGGTTAACATAGCCTTCATGTCATTTTCTTAGTTATTGTGTTAAGACATTTATATTCCACAT
>NW_003852459.1:10347716-10359617 GCF_000181295.1 Otolemur garnettii
TGGGTCAATGGGCACTTGGGCTTCTTCCATGACCTAGCAATTATGAATTGGGCTGCAATAAACATTCTGGTACAAATATCTTTGTTGTAGTGTGATTTTTTGTTTTCTGGATATATACCTAGTAGAGGAATTATAGGATCAGATCTATTTTTAGTTCTCTAAGGGTTCTCCAGATATCTTTCCAAAAGGAACAGAATAGAGAACCAAGAGATGAACCCAGCTACTTACCATTATATGATCTTTGACAAGCCAATTAAAAACATCGAGTGGGGAAGATTCTCTGTTTAACAAATGGTGCTGGGCAAACTGGCTGGAGACCTGCAGAAGACCGAAACTGGACCCACACCTTTCACCACTAACTAAGATTGACTCTCACTAGATTAAAGATTTAAACTTAAGACATGAAATTATAAAAATACTAGAAGAAAGTGTAGGGAAAACACTTAAAGAAATCAGCCTGGGCAAAAATTTTATGAGGAGGACCCCCCGGGCAATTGAAGCAACATCAAAAATACACTACTAGGACCTCATCAAACTAAATAGCTTCTGCACAGCCACGAACAGTGAGTAAAGCAAGCAGACAGTCCTCAGAATGGGAGAAGATATTTGCTGGTTATATCTCCGACAAAGGTTTAATAACCAGAATCCACAGAGAACTCAAACATATTAGCAAGAAAAGAACAAGTGATTCCATCTCAGGGTGGGCAAGGAACCTGAAGAGAAACTTCTCTGAAGAAGACAGGTGTGTAGCCTACAGATATATGAAAAAATGCTCATCATCCTTAATCATCAAAGAAATGCAAATCAAAACTACTTTGAGATATCATCTAACACCAGTAAGATTAGCCCATATCACAAAATCCCAAAATTACAGATGCTGGTGTGGTTGTGGAAAAAAGGGAACACTTCTACACTGCTAGTGAGATTGCAAATGAATACGTTCCTTTTGGAAAGATATCCGGCTATTTTTAGAGATGAGGTCTTGCTCTGACTCAGGCTGATCTCAAACCTGTGAGCTCAGGCAATCCACCCACCTTGGCCTCCCAAGTGCTGGGATTACAGGCATGAGCCACCGCACCTGGCCTCAATTTGCCAAATTTAAATTCCACCACCCCCAATATCCACTTGTAAACTTTTACCCACTACCACAACTTAGGTTTATAAAAAAGTGAAGGGTGGCTGGACACAGTGGCTCACATCTGTAATCCTAGCACTCTGGGAGGCCAAGGCAGGTGGAAAGCCTGAGCTCAGAGACCAGCCTGAGCCAGAGTGAGACCTCGTCTCTAAAAATAACCAGGCATTGTGGCCGGGGGCTGTAGCCCAGCTACTCGGGAGGCAAAGGCAAGAGAATTGCTTAAGCCCAGGAGTTTGAGGTGCTCTGACACCACAGTACTCTACTACAGGTGACAAAGTGAGGGAGAAACATTATCAATGAGAATTATAATCTAGAGGATAAAGATAAGTGATTATAGTTATTTCCTTAAAAATCATTGAAATTGGCTGGCACCTGTGGCTCAGTGAGTAGGGTGCTGGCCCCATATACCAAGGGTGGTGGGCTCAAACCTGGCCCCGGCCAAACTGCAACAAAAAATAGCCAGGAGTTGTGGCAGGAGCCTGTGGTCCCAGCTACTTGGGAGGCTGAGGCAAGAGAATCACCTAAGCCCACAAGCTGGAGGTTGCTGTGAGCTGACACCACAGCACTCTACAGAGGGTGACAAAGTGAGACTCTGTCTCAAAAAAAAAAAAAATCATTGAAATTAGCAGATTTACACTACCCATAGATGCACAAGTGAGTTAAGTATTTGCATTTCTATTTCCTGTGGTCATTTTATATTGCTGAAATAAAAGACATTTATCACAAAGAGATCAGAAGTAATCAATGAATTATTTGATTTAATCTTGCATTTATTTTCCTATCTTTCCATGTAACTCCAGTAAAATTTCTTTTTTTTTCGGTTTTTAGCCAGTGGCTGGGTTTGAACCCGCCACCTCCAGCATATGGGGCCGGTGCCTTACTCTTTTGAGCCACAGGTGCCACCCTAAAATTTCTGATTAAGGTTCAGAGTGACTTCAAAATAATCTGCAATGCCTGAGAAAAGGCAGAGTGTTTCCCAATAATGTGGAAATATCTGGTACACCCTAAGAAGCCAAGAGCTTCCTGGACTTAGAGTAAGAAAGCCTGATTCTATTCCTGATCACACTGTGACAGAGAGCAATTCACTTAAGCTCTCTGGATGACAGTTTGAGTCCTGCAAAAAGCAGGCCAACTGGGCTGGCTGGTTTGTAAAGGCCCTTTGAATTGTAAGACTAAATGATTCTGCCTCTTTGCCTACTTGCCTCGGCAACCCCATCTATTTGCTGTCTAAGGCAAAAGTATCTTTAAAACTTCTTACTCCATAAACCTATCTTTCTCTTCCTCCATAAACTTTGTTTCACGCTTGCCTTAGGGGAACAAAAGACTAAATGATTCTGCAACTATTTCAAAAAAGACCAAAAAAATAGCAGACATTGACAAGGATGCAGAGAAAAAGGAACTTTTATACACCGTCAGTGGGAATGTAAACTACTACAGACACTGTGGAAAAAAATAGAAATTTCTTAATAAAAATAGAATGATCATTAAATCCAGCAATCCCACCACTGGGAACCTACCCAGAAGAAAAGAAATCAATGTATCAAAATAATACCTGCACTCACATGTTACGTTTATTGACTGAAGCACTATTCACAACAGCAAAGACACAGAACCAATTGTGGTGTATATACACAATGGAAAACTATACAGCCATGAATAATGAAATCATGTCATCTGCAGCAGTGAAATAAGCCAGGAACAAGCAGACAAATATGGGACAGTCTCGCTTATATGTGGGAGCTACCAAATGATTTGATCACATGGAGATGCAGAGTAGAAACACTGGTGACAGAGACGGGGAAGGGTGAGTGGAGGAGAAGGATGAGGATGAAGAGAAGTGGGATAAAGGGCACAAACACACAGGGAGGCAGAAGGAATAAATTCCATGTCCGATGTCAGAGAAGGGTGACTATGCTTTAAAAAATAAACTGTAATAAAGGTGATGGACACCCCAAATACCCTGACTTGATCACTCTGCATTATATATGTAACAAAATTTCACATGTACCCTATAAATTTGTACAAATAAGAAAAAAAGACCAAATGATGCTGGCTCTAGCCTGAGAATTAACCTGAATCCAAACACAGTCTTCTGTAAGAAGTCACTCAGTTCAAAAACACTGGGAACCTGACTTCCTGATGTTCAATATCCTGTCTCCCATCTCAGAAACAAAAAGGGGCAATGCTTTAAATTTTATCAATCTGGGTTAATAAAAAGAAAAAAAGGGTGAAAGTTATGTACAATTAGAGCATAGGAAAATTGAGGAGACAATTGAGGAGACAATGATGAGAATTAATATAAGTCAATTTTTTTTTTTTTAATTTTGAGACAGAGTCTCACTCTGTTGCCCTGTGTAAAGTGCAACCTACACATTCCTGGGCTCAAGTGATCCTCTTGCCTCAGCCTCCCAGGGAGCTGGGACTATAGGTGCCTGCCATAACACCTGGCAAATTTTTTTATTTGTAGTAGCGACAGGCTACTGACTTGCTCAATCAAGCCTCGAACACCTGAGCTCACGAGATCCTCCCACTTTAGCCTCCCAGAGCACTAGGATTACAGGCAGGAGCCACCACACCCAGCCTATTCAATTTTTTTAAACTGTAAAATTCATTTAAATTACCATAGTACTTTGGATGAGGAGAATTATGACTCAATGAGAAAACCAAGAATTTGATCCCAAAGTGATTGATAATGACTTTTTTGTTATCTTTTTTAAAAAATTAAATCATAACTGTATACATTAATGCATTTATGGGGTACAATGTGCTGATTTTATATACAATTTAGAATGCTGTTTTCTTTTCTTTTCTTTTTTTTTCTTGACCACTGGGCCACCAGGGAGATAATGACCATTTGGGGGGGAGCAAATTTTATTAATTTTTGTTTTTGTGAATGGTATCAAAGCGTATATAAATAATAGAAAAGCACATATATCCTAAGTGTAAGATTAAATGTTTACATTAAATCTTACAAAGGTAATACATACGTGACTAGCATCCCAACAATAACAGAACATGACAACACCCCAGAAACACCCCTGGGCTCCCTCTATGTCCCACTATTCAAGGGAAACCACTATTCTGAATTTGAACATTCTGCTTTTGCACTTTATTTAAGTGGAAGCACACAGTACGCTTCCTTCTGTCTTTTGAGAGTCAACATCTGTTTATGATATTCATTCAGGTTGCTGTATATAGTTGTGGTCTGTTCAGTCTCATCACGATGGACTATTCCATTCTGTGAATAGACCCCAACTTATTAGATCATTCCATATGGAGGGATATTTGGGTTATCTTTCATTCTGAGCTATTAAAATGCTTGTGACTTGGATGACCAGAATGTTTTAAAGCTGAATTTTGTATAATTAAATTGCTTTTTTTTAAAAAAAAAAAAGTGTATATCCATTAAATATGTGATAAATAAAGAATTTAAATGAGTACCTGGAATGCTCTGGCAGTCTCTTGTAGCTCAGCTTCAAGCTTTTGGATCTCTTCCTTTAGCTGAATATTTTCCTTTGTAATTTCACCAATTAATCCCTAAAAAGCATCAAATAGCACCAAAAGAATTAAACAGTCCTAAACTCATTTTTACAAATGAATTAAAGACAATACATTTCTCTCATCCTGAACAAGATCCTAAACAAGGCAAAAAGAGACATTAGACAGTTTCAGAATAAATATGACTTTGTAAACAATGCATTTTTAAGTATTTTTTATTTTTTGAGACAGGGTATTACTTTGTTACTTTTGATAGAGTACTGTTTCGTCATGGCTCACAGCAACCTCAAACTCTTGGGCTCAAGGGAGTCTCTGGCTTCCCAAGGAGCTGGGACTACAGGTGTCCACCATAGTGCCCAACTATTTTTAGTGAGGGGGGTCTCACTCTTGTTCAGACTGGTCTTGAACTCCTGAGCTCAAGCAATCCACCTGCCTCTGCCTCCTAGAGTGCTAGGATTACAGGTATGAGCCACTGTGCCGGCTTGCATTTCTTAAAATATTTTATATCATCTCTTGTCTAGTCTAACACTGCCAACTATCAACATCTCCATTATATAAACCAGAAAACCACTTTTCACACTGGATCAAAGTCAGAAATTTTTATAGTAAGGTTAGGATTGAGACTCACGTATTCTGAATCTTAGTTTAGTGCTCTACCAACTCCCTTCCTAGCTATTTGTAAGTATAAGCTGACATTTATTTATTTATTTACTTACTCACTTTTTTATTTTTGAGACAGAGACTCACTCTGCTACCCTGGTGTTGAGTGCCCCATCATAGCTCCCACCAACCTCAAACTCTTGGGTTCAACCAATCCTTCTGCCTCAGCCTCCCGAAAAGCTGGGACTGTAAGTGCCCACCAGAAAGCCTGGTTAGTTTTTCTGTTTATAATAAAAACTGGGTCTTACCAGCTCAGGCTGGTCTCAAACTCCTTAGGTTAAGCAGTCCACCCACCTCAGCCTCCGAGAGTGCTAGGATTACAGGTGTGAGCCACTGTGTCCAGCCATAGCATGACTTTTAAATTGCACTATAATTGAGGACATCTTACTCTGGGACAGTTTAAAAAAAATCAGCTGTGATTCCAATAGTATAGCTGCCTTAAGAAGCCAAACATATGGCCTTAGGTAAGTGGTTTAAGTTACCTGAGTTTTTGTTCCCTCTTGAGTCTGATCAGATAATTGCTAACTAAGCTCTTAATTTTAGGTGCAAATACAAGAAATGGGAAAGTGAGTGAGAAAGCAGCCTTGTAAGAGAAAGAAGAGAAATATAACTCTTCTTGTAAGGCTTCAATAACATAATGGAAGTTAATTTTTTTTTCTTTTTGTAAAGACAGAGTCTCACTTTGTCACCCTTGGTAGAGTGCCGTGGTGTCACACAGCTCACAGCAACCTCCAACTCCTGGACTTAAGCGATTCTCTTGCCTCAGCCTCCCAAGTAGCTGGCACCACAGGTGCCTGCTACAGCGCCTGGCTTGCAGTTTGACTGGGGCTGGGTTTGAACCCACCACCCTTGGTATATGGGGCCAGGGCCCTACCCACTAAGCCACAGGTGCCACCTAGAAGTTATAAATGTTTGAAAAGGCTCAAGGCCCTCCAAATTCAAAGTAATATTGGATATATAAAACATTCCTAACTTAATCTGTCATGGGATTTGTTTTTAAAAATGCCTTACTGGGCTCAGCAACTGCGGCTTAAGCGGCTAAGGTGCCAGCCACATACACCTGAGCCGGTGGGTTCGAATCCAGCCCAGGCCCGCCAAACAACAATGACGGCTGCAACCAAAAAAACTGCAGGGCGCTGTGGTGAGCACCTGTAGTCCTAGCTACTTGGGAGGCAGAGGCAGGAGAATGGCTTGAGCCCAGGGGTTGAAGGTTACTGTGAGCTGTAATGCCACGGCACTCTACTCAGGGCGACAATCTAAGGCCCTGTCTCCCCCCTCCCAAAAAATGCCTTACTGCAAAACTAATAGATACAAATTAATTTTTAATAATACCCAGTAATTTTCATTTTTACCTCATTTTGTTCATCTTTCATAACTTCATTTGGCCAATTCTCCTTAAGAACTTGGTTTTTGTTATCTTCATCAGCTGCCATGATTTCCTAATTATTATAAAAAATAAATATTGTAGAAATAGCATACATGTAAACAAATTCAAGACAAAGGAAACAACAGCTCTGGTTACAGAAGAAACGTCTCTTCTTTGCTCTTTTTCCCTATCATGAAAGCCTTTATTATTAAGTGGCTTATATCCCAAAAAAAGGTCTGTATTTCAAATACATTTCACACCTATAAAAATAATGGGCATTACTACTCCTTTGTAGTTCATACACCAATCATAATACTATGTTCAATTGTAAAAGACTACTATTTTGGTATTCCAACCTTTTTAAAAATTTTGATTTAAATTTTTAATTCTCAGTATTTTACTCCACAAATGTAAACAAAATCAAAAGGTCTCCTACACAGAGTTTCTCTCCAAAGGTATCTTTACCTGGAGTTTTCTTTCACAAATGTTCCCCCTAGGTCCATAAATTAGAATGGGGAAAAAATTACATATTTATTTCTAATAACCTCTAACTGAAACTTAGTATTCTCTTTAATTATGAATATGGCAACAAACTACAGTAGTATTCACAGCATCTGTGACAATGACAAGTACAAAGCATAGATATTTTCATAAAACAATAAATACTGCAAATATGCTGAAATATTGTTTGTATTTGACCTGGCTTCTACATTATTTATTAAACATTGCTAGGTATTATAATATATTGTAGTATGTTGATATATATTACTTATTACTATTTGTAAAATTTTCTTTTTAAATATTCTGATAACCATATTTAAATTGGAGCAGTCTAGCGAAGGAGTCCGTGGCACCAAAAAAGTTAAGAACGCCCACCTATATATACATTTACTGAGATACAAAACTAGGACAAAGGAGACCTATCATGACTCTTTTTATGTTTCTAAGTGTACATTTATAACCCATCTGCAATATAATTTTCTAAGGTTTCAAGTGGCTAAGTTCTCTTTATCCTTGAAAGAAAAAGATTCCTATTCTTCTTTAAAGATAAAACAGAAGACTAGCAAAGATTAGTCATATCTTAGTTTACCCAGTTTACCCAGTGCCAATAAGAGTGTCAAAATCAGAGGGTGTCACATAACACCCAGATCTTGGTTTCAAAGCCTGTTCTCCAACTAAATAAACCAGGGTTCCCTGGAGCAATGGCTGATTCCAGGCCTGGGACAGAAAATATACAAAGTAAGTCTGGAGTATCTTGTAGCGCCAGAAAATTAAAAAGCACTCAGAAAACATACGTACACACACTGATGGGAGACTATGAAAGGGACACAGGAGCCCACTGAAAGAACTCCCAGTGGTCAAAGGTATACACAGAAAACTAATGAAGTAAGCAAATAGCTGACCACTTCCCTACATTAACCACCTCCTTAAGTTGACCTTGATTTTCATAAACTGGACATAAACTACATGTACCTATCAGTACAGTAGGCCAATTCCTTATGTTGACCATGTCCGTATGTTGACCCTGGGTGGTCAACTTATAGAGGTAATAGGAGCCAGCTATTTTACTGTCAGAGCGGGTAACTATAAATAAGAAAGGGAGTAAACTAGAGTGAATCCTGTTGATTGGAACTACACATACCATTTCATGGTTTACAAGAGATATTAATGTGCACGTGTGTGTTTTGTATATAAACAAATATGTAGCAGCCCGGATAGCCTATGGCTAAGAGGAGCGAGAGTTATAAGTAACACCTGTAGCTGGATAATGGCATGCCTTGGTGAAAAGGGAATGGGGAGGGATTTAGCTCTCCTAACAAGCATGAGAGCTCTCGAGATGAGAACATTAGTGAATTGGCAGTCTCTATACCTGTGGAGTTAAGCGCCAGGAGATCAGCTCTATATTAGGCTGCAGGAGAAGGCAGTCAGGAGCGTGCGGACGTTCTATCATGGACTCGCTTTCTCTGACTCTGTCATTTCTCCTGTCTGCAGAATGCCAGCATGGTGTCTCTCTGCTAAAGATTACTAAGCTCTGCTAGAAGACTGCTAAAATCTATTCTTCTAAGACTGCTTCTCCCTCAAAGACTCTCTCTCTCTCTCTCTCTCTCTCTCCCTAATGCTAAAGTAAATAGCCCGCAGGCACCTGAGTGAGCTAACAGCATAGTGGTCTGAGCTTAGAGCCAGACTTTGGTTTGTAAGTCTCCACAAAGAATGAAACAGGGCAACTTGGTGCCTGTGGCTCAAGCAGCTAAGGCGCCAGCCACATACAGCTGAGCTGCTGGGTTTGAATCCAGCCTGGGCTGCCAAACAATAATGACGGCTCCAACCAAAAAATAGCCGGGCATTGTGGTGGGCACCTGTGGTCCCAGCTACTTGGGACGCAGAGGCAGGAGACTCGCTTGAGCCCAAGAGTTGGAGGTTGCTGTGAGCTGTGATGTAACAGCACTCTACCCAGGGTGACAGCTTGAGGCTCTGTCTCAAAAAAAAAAAAAAGAAAGACAGGGCTCATTGGAGAAATGGCTGGCCCCAGGCAGGACAGAAAAAAATATCAGATGAGCCTGGGACATCTTATGATGCCAATAAAGCAAGAAGACATATCAAAAGGACATAGAATCCACCTTGAGTTGGTTTTCACTGGCCAAATCTGGGAATAAATTAAAGATTAAAGTAATGGCAGTAATAATTAAATCCACTGAGTAAGGCTAGGCACGGTGGCTCACGACTGTAATTGTAGCAATCTGGGAAGCCATGGTAGGAGAATCACTTGAGCTCAGGAGTTTGAGACCAGCCTGAGCAAGAATGAAACCCCGTCTCTACCAAAAATATAAAATTAAACTGGGTGTTCTGGCAGGTGCCTGTGGTCCCGGCTACTCCAGAGGCTGAGGCAGGAGGATTGCTTGAGCCCAGGAGTCTGAGGTTGCTGTGAGTCAGTCTGATGTCATGGCACTCTAGCCTGGATGACAGAGTGAGACTCTCTCTATATATTTTAAAAAAAAAATCCATTGAATCAAACAGAAAACTAAGGCCAAACAAATTGGAGATTTTGACAAAGAAAGAAATATTCAGTCAGTTTCAAAATACTTGCCCACAAAATACTAATTTCAAAAAGAGAAAACAAGCAACTTTACAGTGAAGAAGGCTGGCAGACGCCACAATAATGAGATAACTGAGTAAATAATGGGATACATCAAAATCATGTCACAAATAATAGGATTCACTAAGGAAAACGCAGCATGACTTCAGTAATATTCCTGCCAAAGATGTGTAATCTGAATCTAAGCATGAGGACACAAACCCAAACCGAGGACACACAACTGGCCTGTTCTAAAAGTTTCAAGTTCACGAAGGCCAAGGAAAGACCAACAGCCTGAAGGAGATTAAAGAGACGTCACAATTAAATGCAAAGCATGATTCTGAACTGGTTCCTTTTGCTATTGTCGAGACTCAGAAAACAATACCCCCAAATATGATCCTTTGACATGCCGAACTGAAGAAGCCTCCAGGTCTCTCGACTTTCTCCTCTTCCTCCTGTCTCTCATTTCTCTGTGTCTCCAAAGCACACATGAAGTTGTTCTCTTAAGTTCCCTTAACTGTCTAAAGCCCTGACCTGCCAAGGAAGAAAACAATTACTTCTGGTCCCTTCCCTGAGTTTTCATTAACTAAACTCATATCATAAGAAGAAAGAATGAAATCTGTCAACACACCGAGACAGACCTGCACAAACCAGTCTGCTCTGCAGGCCCAACAGACTTTGCCCCAAGTCATTGTGTGTTCTTCAAGCTCATTAAATTCCCCTAAATCACTACCCCTAAAATCACCCATTCTCCATCTCCCTGTCCCCTAAAAAGTAGTGTATTTGCCCCATTGTGTATGGGGTAATCACTCAGTAATTTTCCCCCATGCACAATAATAAATTTGTATGCCAATAAATTTGTATGCCATTTTCTCTATTAATCTATCTTTCATCCATTAACTTCTTTAGGAAATCTTCAGAGGCCAAAGTGGAAATTTTCCCTTGCCTCTTACACTATACAAAGTATGATTGGGAAAACTGGTGAAATTTGAATTGGACATGATTAGTTGACAGTAACATGTCACTATTAATTTCCTGATTTTGACGACTGTGTTGTGGTTATGTGGGAGCGAGCCTTTTCCTGCAGAAAATACATGCTCAGGTATTCCAGGGTTGTGGGTCATCAGGTTGGAATTTATTCTTAAATAATTTAGGCAAATGAACAGTTGTTTTACAGTACTTACAACTTTTCTGTAAGCTTGGGATGGTTTGAGATGATATGTATGAACGAGACACAGAGAAAGGGGCTTCAAGGAGGATGGGAGGAAAGCCTGGCCTACTGACTGAGGAAGTCTGGAGGGTCCATAGGAGTATGCACCACTCAGCCATGCTTGACAAAAAATGAGAAAAGAAGCAAGGCGCCTGTGGCTCAAAGGGGCAGGGCACCAGCCCCATATACCAGAGGTGGTGGGTTCAAACCCGCCCCCGCCAAAAAATGAAAAAAAAAAAAAAAAAAAAAAGATAGAGAAAGAAAAGAATATGGATATGACATAACCAAGGTAACCAATGACCAATAGAAAAGGGCAATCCTGCCTGGAGGTGCAGTGAAGCCAATGAAAGATGAGCAATTTCAAACAAAGAGGAAGAGGTCTTCATACCTCTGCACTGCCGCTGTGTCTCATCTGTCTCGCCCCTTCTTCATGAGAGGGACCCACTTCCAACTCTTTTCGGAAGTGCTCTAAACTTCCTTTCTTCTTCTTTTTTTTTTTTGAGACAGAGTCTCACTTTGGTGAGACTTCGGTAGAGTGCTGTAGTGTCACAGCTGACAGCAACCTCCAACCCATGGGCTTAGGCGATTCTCTTATCTCAGCCTTCCGAGTAGCTGGAACCACAAGCACCTGCCACAACACCCGGCTATCTTTTGTTGTAGTTTGGCTGGGGCGGAGTTTGAACCTGCCACCCTCGGTATATGGGGCCGGCACCTATTCATTGAGCCACAGGCGCAGCCCAACTTTGTCTTTGTTCTTAAATAAAATTTCTCTTTGTTACACTTAAACTTGTGCAGGTCACTTTTGCTTTCTGTTCACACTGCCTGTGCTGCTCCAGTTTTATTTTCAGTTTCCACTCACTTTTGCTTTCGATTACCACCATGTCTGGATAAACTTTCTAGCTTAGCTGAGTAATCAAACCAGGTCAGCGGGGATTCGGGGAAACGGGGTCCTTGACCTC
>NW_003852459.1:10360553-10366512 GCF_000181295.1 Otolemur garnettii
GAATTAAGGTTGCTCATCATCTGACTTTAACATAGGGAGATCATGCTAGGTTATCTGTGGAGGCCCAGTGTAATCAGGAGGATCCTTATAAATGAAGGAGGAAGACAGAGAGAATCAGACTGAGAAGTGACCACAGAAGAATAGCTGAAGCTGGAGGAAGGGACACTGAGCTGAGTAGCGTAGGCCACTCACAGAAGCTGGAAAGGGGATTCACCCCAAGAACTTCCAGAAAGGAAGGGAGCCCTACCAACACTTTGATTCTAACTCAGTGAGACCTGGGTAGGACTTCTACAGAATACTACAATAATCGTGTGTGTGTGTGTGTGTGTGTGTGTGTGCGCGCGCGCGCGCACGCGTGTGTGTTTAAGCCACTACGTCTGCTGTAATTTGTTACAGCAGCAAATAAAAAACCAATACAAATCACCACCACTTATTCCCGTAGTACACTCATCACTGTAGCGCCAGGCCCTACAGAATGAAATCTTCCTAGATGCAGGCCTGGCAGCAAGAAGGAAACGGAACTGTACGCAAGGTGCATAGGCAGAATACATACGATTCTCCTTCAAGAAAAACCTCGCATATTCTGAAAACCGAGGCATGACGGCCCAACTCTGCGCCTGCCCGGGGTAAGTCTCCTTAGGAAATCCATTTTTCTAAGAACTCTGTCTAGAGAACTCCAAGAAACTGTGGGGAAACATATCCCTTTAAGTTTCAATTTCCCGAATGAAGCAAAGCACATAGGTGACAGGGTCAAAAGTCAGGAAGACGCAGGGGACCTGGGGACAGCTGCCCCCTCGGCGCCGGTGTGGCCTCAACTCGGGAACCGCGAGGGGGGCGAGGGCCCTGGGCTGGGGACGCCGAGCCGCCACCTCCCCGCCGCGGGTTTCCAAGCGCCCCTGCCCCGCGGAACCCTCCGCCCTCCTCCCCACCTGTGGCTCTCCAGCCCGAGACTGCTAGTGGCCGGGGTGGCAGCCGGGGACGGGACACCGCACTCACCCGCGTCTGCCCGCCGAGAGCGGCACCCGAGCCCAGCGGGCCTTTCCCGGAAACCACCAGCGCCGGAACCCCCGGAGGCGACGGGGCGGGGACCGCGCCGGGACTTGGAAGAAGCGCCTTGGGAGATCGGAAGGGTCCTGCACAGACGTGAGCTTCCCTTCTAAACAAGTGTCTCCCGCATTAGCAGCTCAGTGCTTTGCAAAGTTCTTTAACACTTGAGCACTGCGAGGAGTATCAAACCTCACGCGCCCAATGATCAGTCCAGAAACAGGTCGTAACTAATTTCACTTTCGATTTTTAAAACGGAGTTGTTTTGCGAGGATTATCTCAAAAGCATTCCTGAAGTTTCCATAAACACTACCTTTAGGGCATGTTTTTAAAACCACTCTTTTGGGGGTGTATTGTACAGGACATGTTATTGGGAAAGCAGATAGAACCCAAATGAAGAAAGTCAAAGAGTGAGTGCCTGGCTTTAGATTGCACCTCTCACTGTAATGTATTAGTCATTATAACTTTCGTTTCCAAATTTCTCCAGCCAGCGCAGGATCAACGTTTCTGAGTCTTTTGCAACGTCCCCTGGGCGATGAAGTTGGGCAAGTGCAGTGTTGGTGTTTCGCTTGGTTTCTATGACCCAGATCCCTTGAAAGTTTTCTTATTATCTCTTGTTTTGTTGTGAAGCTTGTAAATAAATACTTCACTAGGTGTGAGCTTTTCCTGTGAAGACTCAAACATCTGGCTTGTTTCAAGAACTGCAGTGTTTCTTCATCCTACACAGAGAGCCACCACCCCACAGCTGCGCTCGCTCATAAACAGAGGTGTGGGAAGGGGATGGATCAGAATTACTTCAAGGGATAAATTCTAGTTTATAGTACTATATAGTCACTTATGATAAATGATACAGCAGTTGAAAATGACAGATTAGCAGAAGTAAAATTCCTTTATACAAAAATGTTGGTAGGAAACAGTTTAAAGTGGCATTTCAATGTGAAAAGAAGAAAGTGGTGAGTGATCAGAATCTTTCTGTGCTCAGCAGCCCAAAGTACGAAAACTCTATTTGCTACAGCTTGACAAAGAATCACTTCTCTTTACCTTGGAATTTTAGAGGAAGTATAGCTCATTTCTTCATCTTTTATTTTATTTTTATTTTTTGTAAGAAGAGACTAAGGGGCAGGACCATGACCAGAACAGGACCAACCTTATAATACTCAGATCCTGTCAAAGGAGCACCCAGTGTGGTTCCTCCAATGTTAAAGAGGGAGAAAGGGCTGGCATAACTTTCCAAGTAAGTTATACCTTGATGAGGGAAGCCTATTTCTTATTTATTTAGGGTACACTCTCAATCTGTTCCCCAGGCTAGCACACCCTGGTGTCAGCCTAGTTCTCAGCAACCTCAGACTCCTGGGTTCAAACCATCCTCCTGCCTCAGCCTCTTAAGTAACTAGGACTACAGGCACCCACCCAATTTCCACCTGATTTTTCTATTTTTAGTAGAGCCAGGTCTTTCTCCTGCCTAGGCTGAGCTCACATTACTAGGATTATAGGCATGAGCCACCACTCCCGGTCAGGGAAGCGCTTTTAGACAACTATATTCCATTACTGAACCATGTGCTAACTGTTTGGATTCAAATCAGCTTCACATCTGGTACTGTACAGAGTGCTGGGGATCCAAAGATAAATAGTTGGATCCTGGATAGATACACACACACAATATATATATATCGAGAGAGAGAGACAGAGTCTCACTACGTCACCCTCGGTAGATTGCCATGGCGTCACAGCTCACAGCAACCTTAAACTCTTGGGCTTAAGAGATTCTCCTGCCTTAGCCTCCTAAGTAGCTGGGACTACAGGTGCCCGCCACAACATCCAGCTATTTTTTGTTGCAGTTATCATTGTTGTTTAGCTGGCCCAGGCCAGATTTGAACCTGCCACCCTTGGTATATGTGGCTGGTACCGTAACCATTGTGGTATGGGCACCAAGCCTGGACATATTATTACTAATCATAATTGTTAACATTCACTAAGAACTCTTGGGCATGTTATAAACCTATTCACAACAATATTAGATATAAATATTATTCCCATTTTGCAGATGAAGAAACTAAGGCTTAAAAGGGACTCAAAATCAGCTACGTATGGTGGCTCTTGCCTGTAATCCTAGCACTCTGGGAGGCTAAGGCAGGAGGATTGCTTGAGCTCAGAAGTGCCAGTGAGACTCGCCTGTTCTAAAACTAGCCAGATGTTGTGATGGGCACCTGTAGTACCAGCTATTCAGGAGACTGAAACAGGAGGATCACTTGAGCCTAGGAGTTTGAAGGTGCTGTGAGCTAGGTTGACCCTATAGCACTCTAGCCTGGGCATCAGAGTGAGATTCTGTCTGCAAAATAAAATAAAAAAAGGTGACCCCAAATCAAACAGTTAATATATGGTGACATTGGTATCATACTCCACTCTCAACTTATGTCTCCAAACTATTCTATGGTACATGGGGAAGATAAAATTTTACAGCCAAATATGATTAGGAAATGCTGCATACAAAATTCACTTTTGGAGATTCACAGTGTACATCAGCACATTAAGAATTACAAGTGCTGGGCGGCACCTGGGGCTCAGTGGGTAGGGCGCCAGCCCCATATACCCAGGGTAGCAGGTTCAAACCCAGTCCTGGCCAAACTACAACCAAAAACTAACCAGGAGTTCTGGCAGACACCTGTAGTCCCAACAATGATAACTGCAACAAAAAATTGCCAGGTGTTGTGGCAGGAGACTGAGGCAAGAGAATCACCTAAGCCCAGGATTTGGAGGTTACTGTGAACTGTGACACCATGACACTCTACCAAGGGCAATAAAAGTGAGACTCTGTCTCTAAAAATAAATAAATAAATAAAAGAAAAAATAAAAGAATTACAAGTGCTTCAGGGAAAAATTTAAGTATGCATTTAAAAGGTTAATTTTATTTGACTTTAATTTATCAAACTAATTTAACCAATACATTATTTTTTCAAGGAACAGCTATTAAAATCTTGGAGAGTTTCACTATAGCCCAGGATGAAGGAGAGAAATGGAGTGGGAAGGGAGGGGAGGGGTGAGGTTTGACAAAGGAAGGGTAAAAGGCGGAACCACACCTATGGAGCATCTAACAAGGATACAAGTCCAATCTGTGAAGTGTAGAACATAGATGTTTTGGCACAATAATCAAGTGAATGAGGTGAAAGCTATGTTGATTGGTTTAATGTAACCACATCAGATTGTATAAAAAAAATCAGGACATTGTACCCCACATATGCATGAATGTATTCATGATCTATGTGCATTTGACTTAATAAAAAATAAATAAATAAAATACAACCTTGGAAAGCTTCTAATGGGGCATTTCAAGTAACGCTTTACTAAATTATACCATCTTCTAATATACAAATTACTTATTGAGTGCTCATCATGCACTCAGTATATTATGTTGCATGTGAGATGCTGTTGAACATTTCATGTAAATCTACATAGATATGAGATATAAATTATATTATGCATTTGTGTCCCCCACCAGATGGCAATGAACTGTTCCTAGAATACCCATAAACACACACGCGTGTACACACACATCTGTGTTACACACAGTGTATTGGATGCAATGAAGGGATAAGATGCCAGGAGTAGTAAAAGATAAAGGAGAGAGTAGCCCTCTCTACCAGAGGAGGTCAGGAAAAATTTCCTTCACAGAAGAAGCAAATATTGAGTTGATTCATTCCGGTAAAGGAGGTAGGCTGAGAAAAAAATAAGGTGAAAAGTCCCAGAGGCACAGGCAATGAACATTTAGGTTCACCCAAAATTTGTTTGTTAAAATCCTAACCCCCAAGGTGATGTTTAGGACTGAGGCCTTTGGGAAGTAATTAGGTCACAGGGGTGGAGCCCACATGAATGGAATTAGTGCTCTAAAGGCCCAAAGGAGCTTGTTAGCCTCTCCCACCAGGTGAGAATACAGAGAAAAGGCAGCCTCTGTGAATCAGAAGTAAGTCCAGAGCAGACACTGAACGTGCCAAAGCCTTCATCTTGGGCTTCCAGCCTCTAGAACTGTGAGAAATAAATTCCTGTTGTTCGTAAGCTATCAGTTTTTAATATTTTGTTATAGTAGCTTAAATGAACTCAAAGAGATTCGGAGCCACCAAAAATTTAGTGGATATGCAAACATGAGAAAGTTACCCGATAGCCACTATACTATACTGTCTTTTAAAAAAAGGTCTCGTAGTACACCGAACTTATGCTGCTATTGCTAAGGTTTTGGTGATAGGGTTTATAGTTCATCCCAGGGAAAGCTAGAACTTATATCCCAGCATTGGGCAAGATCCTGGGAATTAGGTAATATCATTCTCATTTTCAAGAGGTTTGCCATTGAAATATATGAATGATAAAAGAAAATAGCTTACTCTTTATTTAGCATGAAGTTCTATACAGTTAAAAGCATTGTTTTGATGTCCAAAGTGATTGTAAATTCCAATTTTAAGTTACTGACATTTTCTCATCTGTAAAATAGAGCTGTGGCGGATAAATTAGAGTCACACATCAAGGACGGAGCACAGTGCCCTGCGTGCAATAGCACAAGGAAAATGGTACCTGTTAGCCTTCCGTACTATGGTGAGGTAGGGTGTTTTATTTTTTCTAATTTTTCTTGCACATTTCTTTTATGTTTGGTTTTCCTTCCTAGGACTTTTAAGAAAAAAGTCATTTCTCTTACAGCTCATGTATCACTTGACATTAGGAGTTCGAGCCCGAGAAGAGCACGATCTAGTCTCAACAACAAAAAAATGAGCCAGGCATTGTGGCCAGCACCTATAGTCCCAGGTACTTGGGAGGCTGAGGCAAGAGAATCACTTGAACCTGGGAGTTGGAGGTTGCTGTGAGCCAGGCTGATGCCATGACACGCTGCCTAGGATGATAGAGTGAGACTCTGGCAAAAAAAAAAAAAAAA
>NW_003852459.1:10366693-10375148 GCF_000181295.1 Otolemur garnettii
AAAAAAAAAAAAAAAAAAAGAGTCCAGTGTGGTAGCATGCACCCTTGGTCCCAAGTACTTGGGAGGCTAACATGGGAGGATTACTTGAGCCTAGGAGCTCAAGACTATATAGCAAGCTATGATGGCCCCACTACATTCCAGCCTGGATGATAGAGTGAGTCCCTATCGCCAAAAAATCAAATAAAATAAAACAAAAAAAGACCATAAATTTCTTTTATGTCACCTCATAAAAGGAAAGTACATAAACCTGCAATGACCTAGTGCATGCTATATAAGTAGTTATTTCTAACGAGTTTGTTAAATATCAGAGTCAGAGTCAGATACTCCAGGCCCGTTGTTATAACCCCTTTGTATAGGTTTTTATTTTTGTGTGTGTGAATAAGTTCATATAAGTGAATAAAATATTGTGAAATAGATCAAATATTTAGAAATAGACATAAGTCCGAGCAAAACAATAATAATAACATGAAAGAATAAGGGACTTTATCTTGTTGAATCCTGTCTGGGCCACCGGTTTATTACATAAACATGATTGATCAGTCAGAAACTTCTGTTGTGATAATGAATGAAGCTATTGTCTTTGACAGTGCTATAAAAGGGGAACAATTAAAGTGTTTTGCTCATGTACTAAAGGCTGAAAAATAAACATTACCAATGGTATTCAAACCTGTAGGATCAAGCAGTGAACCTCAATATTATATTAAGAAAATTATTTTAAACAAATCTGGAAATACTGCTGCTGTGTTCCTGCTTTGCTTATCTCATTGCAGACTAAAGACTGCTCTGATAGGACTTTTATAGGATGAATTGATGGTAGAAAAATCTCAACTGCTTGGTTTGAACTTAAAATTACAAGGAAGAAAAAGGTCAAAGAATCTTGAGAGTCTCAGAGACTCAAAGAGAATGTAGGCTTGGAATGTTGGAAAGATAGAAATATTACCTTCTGCTTGTTTTATCATCCAAAATCCCAAGGGAGAAAGAATCAAGCAAAGCATCTGAATAAGACAATTTAGCTTCTCAGGGAACTCAGTTTATAAGAAAACATGCATAAACATTGTGAAAACAGCTAAAGAAATAGTAGGAGAAATTTATTTTGCTTGACTACCTTTGTTTGTTTGTTTGATTTATTGTTGAAGATTCATTGAGGGTACAAGAAACCATGTTTCACTGATTGCATTTGTTAGGTAAAGTCCCTCTTACAATCGTGCCTTGCCCACCCCCCTTTGTGTTTTCTTTTTTTTTAATTTCCTTGCTTATTTTTTATTTTTAAATAAAAATATTTTGGATTATTTGAATTATTTGGATTATTTGAATTAATTATAATTATTTGAATTATAAGGCAAAAATAATTTTATTTTGCTTTTTTTTTTTTTTTTTGAGATAGAGTCCCACTCTAAGCCCTTGAGCAGAGTGCAATGGTATCATAGCTCACTGCAACCTCAGACTAGGGCTGTGGGCATCCTGCTGCCTCAGCCTCTGGAAGCCGCTGGGATTACAGGCGCTCACTGCAGTGCTGGGCTGGGTTTTCCCTTTTTTTTTTTTTTTTTTTTTGTAGAGACAGAGTTTCACTTTATCGCCCACAGTAGAGTGCTGTGGTGTCACACAGTTCACAGCAACCTCCAACTCTTGGGCTTACACAATTCCCTTGCCTCAGCCTCTCGAGTAGCTGGGACTACAAACAAGCGCCCACCACAACACCCAGCAATTTTTTTTGTTGCACTTTGGCCAGGATTTGAACCCTCCACCCTCGGCATAAGGGGCCAGCGCCCTGCCCACTGAGCCACATGGGTTTTTCCATTTTTTTAGGAGTCAGGGTCTCATTCTCCCTCAAGCAAGCCTTGAACTCCTGAACTCAAGCGATTCTCCCTCCTCAGCCTCCCACAGGGCTGGGATTACAGGCGTGAGCCCCTGCTCCTGACTTGACTACCTTTGTTTTTTGATTTGGGAATTTATAGTTTGTTTTTGCTGAAGGAGCTGTAAGAAGCATTCTAAAAATTGCCAAAAAGCAAGATCTGAGTATGTTTGAATGAGTTGTTTCTGATTATTTCTTTCTTTTTTTTTTTTGTATTAAATCATAGCTGTGTACATTAATGCAATCATGGGGTACAATGTGCTGGTTTTATATACCATTTGAAATATTTTCAACAAACTGGTTAACATAAACCTTCACAGCATTTTCTTAGTTATTGTGTTAAGACATTTATACTCTACATTTAGTAAATTTAACATGTACCCTTATAAAATGCACCATAAGTGTGTTCCCACCAATTATCCCTCCCCCATCCTTTCCCTTCCCCTCCCCTCCCTCCCCCTCTTTTTGGGCTATAGTTGGGTTATAGCTTTCATATGAAAGCTATAAATTGGGCTCCACTGTGGCTCAAGCTGCTAAGGCGCCAGCCACATACACATGAGCTGGTGAGTTCAAATCCAGCCCTGGCCCGCCAAACAACAATGACGGCTGCAACCAAAAAGTAGCTGGGCATTGTAACAGGCACCTGTAGTCCCAGCTACTTGGGAGGTGGAGGCAGGAGAATCACTTGACCCTAGGAACTGGAGGTTGCTGTGAGCTATGATGCCATGGCACTCTACCCAGGGCCACAGCTTGAAGCTCTGTTTCAAAAAAAGAAGCTATAAATTGGTTTCATAGTAGGGCTGAGTACATTGGATTCTTTTCTTCCATTCTTGAGATACTTTGCTAAGAAGAATATGTTCCAGCTCCATCCATGTAAACATGAAAGAGGTAAAGTCTCCATCTTTTTTAAGGCTGCATAATATTTCATGGTGTACATATACCACAATTTCTTAATCCACTCAAGAGTCAGTAGACACTTGGGCTTCTTCCATGACTTAGCAATTATGAATTGGGCTTCAATAAACATTCTGGTGCAAATATCTTTGTTATAAAGTGATTTTTGGTCTTCTGGATATAAACCTAGTAGAGGAATTGAAGGATTGAATGGCAGGTCTATTTTTAGATGATGATTTCTTCATCTTGAATAGAGATTTTTCAAGCAAAGTCAAATGGTTGCAACAATGAAGGTCACTAATCTATTCAGAATATTAAAAACCATAACAGACAAAAGAGCTCAATTTTTTGTTCTATGCTAAATTCATATTCTGATTGCCTTAGTGGGCTATTTATAAGTAAAAACATAATTTCCACTAATATATATCTTGGGATAATGTATGATACCTGTTCTTTTCCTTGAAATGCATGGAGAAGGAAAAATGTGTTTTCTAGCCTGGGAGACATCCCAAAGACCCAAGCTTCACGAACTTTAATATGCATACAAATCAGCTGAGCACCTTGTTAAAAGGCACATTCTGATTCTGTAGGGTCAGAGTGGAGATTCTGCTTCCAAAAGCTCCTAGGAGATGCTACTGAAGCTGTTCCTGGGATTACAAATTTGAGTAACAGGGCTGCAGGATAATAATAGCTTTACAAGCACAAAGAATGGCCAGCAGTGGTCCCTCTGGAGGTTTATGTGCTGCTTGGCTCTCAGGTTCTGGCTATCAGGAAGCACAGGATCCCTCTCTTGTTTGCCAGTCTGGCTGGTGGGTGCATGGATGGAAAGTGAAGCGTTTCTAGGTGTCTCTCGTGTGCTTTTCCTGAGACAAGAGCAAGAGGTGCTCCTATCCTCTGTGCTATCTCCTTCGGAGAGCGTTGGCCCTTTGCTTGTAGCTTGGCTACGGTTACTCTGATACGGAAAGGAAGCAATAAGCTATGAGGGTGAAACAGTCAAAATGATACAAAAGGGCAGAAAGAGGAAATAGAAGGAGACAGGGGAAAGAACATGACTAATTTATCTGAGAGCTTGAAAGGAATATTCTTTTCTCATTCATTAATTATTCATTTCAATTTATTGTAAATAGTTTGCCGCAGCGGACGCTGTAACAAGATAGAATGACCTCACACACAGGACTCATTTGAATAACATAGCATCTGCATGGGACAGTTTGATGATGGCTAGCACCTAAAGCCAGAGTTAATCTATCCTTCTCAGGGCTTCAGCTCCTCCAGGGAAATTATAAATAAAAATAAGCTTCATCTCCAATAAAAATAAAACAAAAAACTGTCCTTCAGATCTTTCTGTTTGGTGACTTTATGAATTGGAATGGAAACATTATTGCCTTTTGGGAGGTTGACCTCAGCTGTTTTTCAGCCCTTTGAAGAATAAGAACTCCAATTCTGGTGCCAATGTTCAAAGAAAAGTTCTCTCAGGTGGATGAACACTAGCTGGTAGGTCAGCTTGTCATGGAAATTGTCCCATCTTAAAATCACCAGGAGAACCAAAGTGCATCTTTGCTTTGATTCATACTAGTTCCACTAACTTGGGCCTATAGAATGCATCGGGTATGTAAGAGGTGCTCAAAAAATGGTACTGCTGACCATATTTCCCCTCAGCTTTCTGAGAGTCAATTCCTCAGTTTCCACAAGCGTGAAAGGAAAGATGTTTATTTAACAACTTATAATGTTTTGCGAGGATTAAATGAGCTGAATACTCCTTGAACAGTACATGAAAAATTAAATAGCATGATTCATAGTTACATTATCTTCTGATTTTAAGGTATAATTAGAAGAATAGAAAGGGGTGACTGTTGGATAAGGGAAAATAACCGGATAAGTTTAATAATAAAATATAGGACCTAAGTAAAATCACCAAGGCAATTGCATAAAATGACACAGGCCGTGCATGCACAGCGTCTCCTGATGTCCCCTGCAATTGCGCAGTGCTTGCTAGGGACGGATACTGGGCTGCCTAGACTTGTTGGTTGGTAGTTTAGAATTGGCTAGAACAAGTTAAGTGAAATAACAATGAAACCACCTAGATTAAAGTAATGTAGGGTCATAAGACAAAAACTGGGTAGAAGTCTGATTTCTACAGAAATATAGACGTAGCTAAAGTTAAGAAGTTGTTGTCTCTTCACTTGCCTTCCTGTGATGGCTTACCCCTCAGGAGTCACATGGCCCTGACTGGTGTAAGATTTGTAACTTCCTTAATCACTAATGTCACTATTGTATAACCTAAGACAGGTCTCTGAGATATTTTCCAGAGTCTGTATTCAGTGGGACCAACTGATCCCAACCAGACCTGTGATGGTGCCTGGGAACTAATCCAACAGGTCCTGTGACCCATCTCAGCACAAGAAAACAATTTCTCCTTCCCAGCCAGGTGAGTTGATCACCAGCCAATCAGCAGACCCAATCCCTTAACCTTCCATCTTCCGAATTACCTTTAAAATCCCTGGCCCCGAAATTCTCCAGAGAGTTGGATCCACGCTCAGCTCCCTGTGATATGAAGACATCAAACTCTTTCCCACTGCATCCCCTGTACGCTGCTGTCCCAGTGTACTGCCTTCCTGCCCTCTGTGGGGTGGGCTTGGGAGCCAGTCGAGAGATAACAAATTCTCACTTCTCAGTGAGAGAAATTCTCATTTCTTTCTTTTCTCTCTTTCTCTCTCTCTGTTTTGTTTTTTAGACAGTCTCACTCTATATTGCCCTGGGTAGAGTCCCTGGCATCATAGCTCACAGCAACCTCAAACTCATGGGCTTCCTCTTGCCTCAGACTTCCAAATATCCGCCACAATGCCCGGTTAGTTTTTCTATTTTTAGTACAGAGTAGATCTCCTTTTTGCTCAGACTGGTCTCGAACTCCAGCTCAGGTAATCACCGCCTCAGCCTCCCAGAATGCTAGGATTACAGGTATGAGTCACCACCCCAGGCTCTCTCTTAGCTTTGCCATATTACTTTATGAACTGTGTATAAACCAGGCAGGTACTTGTTGAGTGAGTGGCTTTCTGTAATCTAGTCTCAACCCCACTACCTTGAAGGTGCTTCAAGCAGCAATTTGAGTTTCCCTGCTGTTCACAAAGTGCCTTCTGTGGCCACGAACCTTATCTGCCTTCCTCCTAGAGACAATGTGACCAGCTGGCCCAGATTTTTTAAAACTCAATCTCAAATCTTCTGTCTAGTCTCATTCCTCATGCCATAGCCAGTATCTCTTTTTGCCCACACATTCTTGCATGAAAATTCATAATTGATTGCTTTATTCCAACAATTCCAACAGGACTTTTCATGATGGCTAATTTACATCTGGGATTTAACTTGCTAATGATTCTTTCTTTCCTTTTTTATCCTGCATAGCCCTGCCAGGTTATTCTTCTGGAAGTGCCATTTTCATCATGTGGAATACATGTTAAGCCCTTGCAGATGACACAGTTTTGAGACAGACTGAGTGGTGGTCCATTATTTCACTTTCTTTCTCTTTTTTTTGAGACAGTTTCACTTCGCAGCCCTCAGTAGAGTGCCGTGGCAGTAACAGCTTACAGCAACTTTGAACTCTTGGGCCCAAGCGATTCTCTTGCCTCAGCCTCCCAAGTAGCTGGGACTACAAGTGCCAGACACAATGTCTGGCTATTTTTAGAGATAGAGTCTCGCTCTTAAACCTGTGAGCTCAGGGCAACCCACCTGTATCAGTCTCCCAGAGTGGTAGAATTACAGGCGTGCGCCCCTCACGCCTGGCCCCATTATTTCACTTTCAAGTCGACAGAATCCTTTCTGATTCACCCATGCAAGTTTCAACTTGGTTGGCTTACGGGTGTTGCTGGGAGGGCTTCGTTTGTTTCTGTCCACATGAATTTTGCTTTTCTTGGTTGTTATGTATCTCAAAACTTTCGTAATGACCCATGTATGCAGCCCAAATTTCAGAGTGTAAGGTGTGCCCTCCCTTCACACACTCCCAGTTCCAAACTATTTTTACAACAAGCTGACTATAGCTTGTCTGCCTCACCTCATCATCCATTGCTCCCCTTCAGTTTAATAACTCCAGAATAAACAAGTCCTCTTCTCCCTCTTATCATTTCCCTTTCTTGAGCTGTTTTCTTTCTCCTCTCTATCTACTATTTGAGTCATACAGTCAGATAAGTGAACTTTTAACAAACACACATTGCTCACTTTAAATGCAGTGGTGATAGTCAAAACATTAACCACTGGTCAGCATGGAAAGTGAACAATCAGAACAGCTCTCACCAGAGTGTTGGAGTAGTGTCCTAAGACTGGTTTCCGGGCCAGGCATTAATCCTTTGGTTACTGGCTCCCAGGAAGGTGAGGGGTAGGGTGAAGAGGAATTAGGAATTCAGGCATGATGAGTTGGCGGAGGTACTGGGGTGGAATTTATTACTTACCAATGGCACACAAATATTGTATTACTCAACAGCTGGTCTGAGCATCCAAAGTGTACTGGCTGAACACCAATGTCAGGCTTTGCTGATGCATTTCCAGGCTCGACTTAAGCTCCTTTTCCCAAAACCATGGAGGCCCCTAGTGATCCCTAAATTATTTCAGCATGTTCTGCCCATACCACTTAGTAGGTATATTTACAGCCTTCCATTGTTAACTATTTTTGCGGGACCATTATACGGTTCATCTCCCAAGAAGATGGTACTCTTTCCTGAAACAAGAGCGGTGCTACGGTTTTGTTTCTCCCCCAAAGTGTCTAATATATTGTTGGTCTCTGTTAATTCTATATGTCAAGTAGACTGAATTAAGGGATAATAAGAGAGCTGATAAAATGTTATTTCTGGGTCTGTCTGTGAAGATGTTTCCAGAAAAGAATAACATTTGAACTGGCAGGCTAAGAATATTGCTCCCACCAGTGTGAGTGGACGCCATGCAATCTCCTGAGTGCCTGGGTAGAACAGAAGGGGGAAGAAGAAGAGGGAACTTACGCTCTCTGCTTGAGCAGGGGCGTCCGTCTTCTCCTGTCCTCAGACATCAGAGCTCTGGTGCTTGGGACTTTTGTGATAATCAAGCCCCATACCCTTGAGAGGAAACTTCCTTTGAGTCCATCAGTCCCAGCCCCCTCAAGAGTGGGAAGGAAAGTTCCAAGGCTTGAAAATAAGAAAGTACATAGGGAGACGAAAATTCTGAGAAGAGGCTAAAAGATAAGGAAAAGTCCTGAGTTCTCAGAAACTTTCTCAACCTACGGACCCCCACCCCTTGAACTAGTAATACTCCCCCACCTAAAGCTAATCCCAATGGTTCAGTCTCTGTTCCTTTGCTTGCTTGCTGTGACGCAGAAATAAGATATAAAGACCCATTTGATCTGTCACTCTGGGTCACTTGCTTCCTATGGCAAAGACCCCTGTGCAGGTATAATAAATTTCTATTGATTAATTGCATTTAAGTGGGGTTCATGTCTCCTTCTCAATGGTGCTAGTCACTACACTTTGGGCTTGGACTGTAACTATACAACTGGTTTTCCTGGACCTCCAGCTTACAGATGGTAGATCATGGGACTTTTTGGCCTCCATGATCACAGGAGCCAATCCCTCATAATAAGACTCTTTCCATATATCTATATATCTATATACTTATATCTATATAGGCATCTATATCTATATCTATATAGGCATCTATATAGGCATCTATATAGATTATATCTATATAGGCATC
>NW_003852459.1:10375259-10378363 GCF_000181295.1 Otolemur garnettii
TATCTATATAGGCATCTATATAGGCATCCATATATCTATATATCTATATACTTATATCTATATAGGCATCTATATAGATCTATATAAGTATATCTATATACTTATATCTATATATATAGTATATATATCTATATACTTATATCTATATAGGCAAAGATATAGATAGAGATACAGACATGTAGATATATAGGTTCTGTTTCTCTGCAGAATCCCGACTAATACAGTGCCTTTCTCTGGTGCTCACTTATCCTATATTTATAAATGAAGACAGACTGAATGGGAACTATATGTATATCATAATATACAGTCAGATTTGCAGTCATTCCAAACCACCTAGAGAGTGAGGGAGTAATAGACATCTCTGAGGTTCTGAAGACAGTTAGGGATTCTCCTCCCAGAAGTATCCACATACATAAAATTTTACATTAAATTCCAGGAGTTGGGAGGCACCTGTCGCTCAAAAGGGTAGGATGTTGGCCCCATATGCTAGAGGTGGCGGGTTCAAACCCAACCCCAGCCCCACCCCACCCCCCAAAAAAACATTCCAGGGGTTTCACTTATCCCTTCAGCCATTTATATATTCTTGGGAGTCCGTGGAACCTAGGTTAGGAACTCTGGGTTAAAGGGAACTGTACATAGCTAAAACAACCTAAAGAATTAACGCTAGAAATAAGCCAGGCACAGACAGATAAATATTGCAAGTTCTCACTCATATGTGAAAGCTAAAAAAGTTGATCTCATGGAGTTAAGAGAGTAAAATGACAGACACCAGAAGCTAAGAAGGGTGAGCAGGGAGAATGGAGAGAAATTACAAACATACAGTGAGATAGAAGGAACAAATTGTAATGTTCAAAAGCAGAGCAGGGTGACTGTGGTTAAGAACAATGTATTGTATATTTTAATATAGCTAGGAAAGGACCTGAAATGTTCCCAATACACAGAAATAACACATACTCAAGGTGATGGATATCCCAAATTAGCCTCTCTTGATTATTACACATTCTATGCATGTAACAAAATACCACATGTACCCCACAAAAGTGTGCAAATATTATATATCAATAAAAAAAATTTAAAGCTAGGCATGGTGGCTCACACCTGTAATCCTAGCACCCTGGGAGGCCAAGGCAGATGGATCATTTGAGCTCAGGAATTTAAAACCAGCCTGAGCAAAAGCCAGACCCTATTTCTACTTAAAAAAAAAAAAATATAGGCCAGCATGGAAACAGGTACCTATAGGAGGCTGAGGCAAGAAGATTGCCTGAGCCCAAGAGTTTTGAGGTAGCTGTGAGATATGATGATGGCATGGCACACTATCCAGGGCAACAGAGTGAGACTCTGTTTCAAAAAAATAATAATAATAATACTGTATGGGCACTGGCCTCATACACTAGAGGTGGTGGGTTCAAACCTGGCCTTGGCCAAAAACTGCAAAAAAATAAAAATAAACTAAAAAATAAAAAATACTATAATGGCATTTTGGTAACCCCATAAAGGAGCTACTCTAGGGAATCTCAGCCTTCCACCTCTTTGATCACTTCATCTAAGTGGCTATCTCCTGGCCTTGACCGAGGGAGACAGAAAGCAGCAGAGAACCCACATGGCCAGTGTGGCGGTCCAATCTCCTCCCAGAATGTTGTCCTGCTAACTGAAGACCACAGACAGAACATGCTTATTACAAGTTGTACTCACAGAAGACAAACAACAAGTGCCAGGAACAATCTGGAGTGGGACCATCTTTACTGGTAGAATTAATTAATAATTACCACATGCCACAGTATGAAGAGCATGATTCATGTCTCACTAGGAAGAAAAAAAGATGTATGAAAATGTAAGAACAACTTTGTCATAGACAAGACCTTTTTCATCAGAGCAAGCAATCTTTTTACGTAAACTAAAGCATAGACATGAAGCATAAAATGGTGAGATCATCACCACCAAACCTCGGTGCAGAATCACCTCCCGCTGAGTTACACACCCCGAAGGGATGGCACTTTCATCAGCTCCCAGAGGTAATTAATAAGCCTCCCTGTAATAAATTTCTTTCTGGAAGAAAGAGGAGAACTTATTTACAAGGGAACCTCCCTGCTATGTTACTGACATGAAAGTCTAAAAAAATTATACTTTCTCATATTTCATCCTGATTGGCGTCACTCTTTGGGAAAAAGTAGAAAATCTTTTATATACTATTAATCTTAATACTGGTTTCAATTGTCCACAATGTCTTGGCTCACACTACTAAAACAAAAACATTAGATATGGATATTAAAGATAAACCCGGAAAAAAATTAAGACTTAAAGAGATTGTTCAATGTATGCTAATTAAGATTACAGCCAACCTATGCTTTTCTGGATATAAACCAAACTTATATTACTAGTAGATATAAAAAGAAAAGTCACTATATTCCAAGAACTCTCTGGAGAAATTGCATCAGTTTGGACGACACATGGAGAAGGGGTGTGCAACTGACGAGGCTGTGACTCAGAGGCACTGTGGTTTTTTATCCACTTTGACGACTGTGATAACATACCAAAGTGTCTGAAAGAAGAAAATTTATTCTGTCTACGTCAAGCTGTTGAGTGCCATCCCCTGCACCACATGTGGCTAGATTCTTACCAAAAACACTATGATGGTAACATGAGACTCTGGGGCTCAAGTGGTGCCTGGGAAGAACGTTAGAAGAAGCATCTTCCCTGGCCTTCTTCTGCAGTTTACATCACATCCTCAAAGCCAAGCTACTGGAATCAGGATGGGGGTTAAGGAGAGTGGGTTGTGAAGACTGATGGGCAAGCAGAGTGTCTGTCTACCTTCCGTTGTGTCTTGATCTGTAGTAATCTCTGTGTATGAGTTGAGGGCGCAACTTCTCTCCAAGAGTTGGGCCAAAAGTCTAAGCAGTGTCAGACCCACTGACTTAGCACTTTCATCCACTCTTTTTACGGAAAAGCCATCTGGCATTGTCAGTAGAGTGGCTACCATGGCAACAAAGGTGGTGTCTTCCACACAAGAGAGACCAGTGAATACTTGCTAAATAAGGTCATGTAACCCCACCTATGGCCCCTTCTCCCTCTTTCTCCTAGTTAACCAGAGCCTTAGCTCTAAGACA
>NW_003852459.1:10378708-10380585 GCF_000181295.1 Otolemur garnettii
CTTGAGCCCAGGACTTGGAGGTTGCTGTGAGCTGTGAAGCCACGGCACTCTACCCAGGGGGATAGCTTGAGGCTCTATCTCAAAAAATAATAATAATAAAAAAAAATAAAAAGTAAAAATTTTAGTGAATCTTATTTGCATGCAAGTCTTTGTTCAATATTGTAAAGTGATGTAGGTACAAGTAATCCCTATCTTTAGAGAGAGTTACTGTTTTCAGAATCGTAGAGGGATTCTGAAAAGAGAAGATGGATTTGCGTATCTGACATGGAACTTCCCCTCATTTTATGGCGAGTGAGCTCAAGTTACTTCATGTGGAAATTCAGGAAAGAAGAGACTCAGAGAGTTGAGAGAAATTGATGTTCATTTCCTATAAAAGTTTAAAAAGAGAAAAAGGAAAACAGAGAAGTGGGGAGAAGAAGAAAAAGATTCCCGACCTTAGCACCCTTCTCTCATGTATGTCTACTCCCACAAGTTTCTGAGATGGAGCAGGAACCCCTCTTAGGAACCTGCTGGGCCCTCCCAGCATGGAAATAAAGGAAAAATGTTTATTCCCTTCAAGGGAAGTTCCAGGCACCTGGTAGCCTTGAAAAGTGAATGGGCAACCTGATGAGAACAGTGGCCGTCCAAGCCAGCCGAAGTCAGGAGGTCTTTTGGTTTCTTATGGAGACTAACAGAGAGCATCTGAACATTTGTCCCCTGAGTTGTTCTTCAGAACTCTCACCCAGGGAGGGCGCTGTGGCTCACTCCTGTGATCCTAGCTTTCTGGGAGGCCAAGGAGGGTGGATTGCCTGAGCTCACAAGTTCGAGACCAGCCTGAGCAAGAGCAAGAAACCATTTCTAAAATAATAGCCAGGCATTGTGGTGGGTGCCTATAGTCCCAGCTACTTGGGAGGCTGAGGCAAGAGATTGCTTGAGCCCAAGAATTTGAGGTTGCTGTGAGCTATGACACCCAGCACTCTACTGAAGGTGACAAAGTCTCTGTCTTAAAAAAAAAAGAAAGAAAGAAACTCTCATCCTTAGACAAAATGCAAATAAGGGAGACTGAGGATTTGAACTCTGATCACCATTCTTTGTTCTAAATTCCTCCTTGAGGGGCCTAGAGAAAGTCATGCCCATCTTAATATTCCATTTCACTAATCTAAGAGTCTCTGAATCTACCTATATGTCCATAACTACCTACCCCCACTCCCTCAAACTTCAAGATAGCCCACATTTTTGAGCCAGGCCAATGTGTGTACTGATTTACAGCTTTGCCTTCAACTTCTGCTTTCCAGAAGTATACCCTTGCCTTTAAAGACCCTTCCTGGTAACTTCAAGGAAGTTCAGGTCTTGAATGTTAGCTGCTCGTTCTCCGTGTATGGCACCGAGTGATAAAAATGCCTCTTTCTCCCTGTGCAGTTCTTGGCTTCAGTGTCTGGCTTTGCTACACTGGGGACTTCTCCCTACACACACTTAGATGCCCTGACGATCTAAGGTATAAATGAAACCTGGTTACAATCTGCCTTTCCAAAGTAGCTTCCCAGAATTTCCTTACATTAGTCAGTTTTTTCAGTTCAGTTAGTTTCCAAGTCCCAGGAAGTTAAGTTTCTACAAATTCCTAAGAGCTGAGTTATCACGGGGAGAACCTCGCAGGTGCATCCTCGGGGTCTCCTTGAGAAGACCTCATTCTCTTAGACCTTGCTTTTTCCCGGTACCCTCTCTCACTATTTATTTTTTATTTTATTTTATTTTTTTTTTTTTTGAGGCAGAGCCTCAAGCTATCCCCCTGGGTAGAGTGCCATTACATCACAGCTCACAGCAACCTCCAACTCCTGGGCTCAAGTGAGTCTCTTGCCTCAGCCTCCCAAGTAGCTGGGACCACAGGCGCCCGCCACAAC
>NW_003852459.1:10381609-10387928 GCF_000181295.1 Otolemur garnettii
TATTTTCTTTTTTTAGGGGGGTGGGGGGGTGGGACAGAGCCTCAAGCTATCGCCTGGGTAGCTGGGACAACAGGCACCTGCCACAATGCCCAGCTATTTTTTGGTTGTAGCTGTCATTGTTGTTTGGCAGCCCTGGGCTGGATTGAACCCACCAGCTCTGGTGTATGTGGCTGGGGCCTTAGCCCCTCAAGCTACAGGTGCCAAGCCTGCAGTATGTGTTTTCAAAAGGACTTTAGTTCACGATGTCTCAGTGTCTTTCCATACCTCATGGTCATTGATGCACCTGAAATAAAGGCCCAGGAGGTCTTTTCACGTTAGCATCTTCAATTTCTGTGATTGCTGGCATCTCAAGTAGACTCCGTGCATCTCCTGCCAGTCTGTTTTGTTGACTTTGCTCTGGGCATTTTAAGTATTGTCAGCCAAGGCTCTCCCCTTTTCAAGGAAATAGTCTGTCTCCCCATGGATAGACCAAAGATATCTGCCTTGGCTGATATGTTCTCTGCCTTTACATTTGATTCTATAACCATAAGCAAGGACTTGGATTCTTTCCATGTTCTTTTCTTCTGACTAATACTTAGTACTAAATTCCTGGTAACAAAGGAATTGTTAGGAATTCTAGGATGATTTCTGCCATCACCAACTATTCTTAATGAGTTGGACTCATCAACTATCCTTCAGAGCTCTTACTACCTCATTCTGTTTAATCAATTCAAGAGCAAACTTCCAGAATATTCCCATATCAGTATGCTTCTTACCCTTCTCCATTGCTACAACCACTAGGCAAGCTCCCATGCGATCAACTCTTCCTAGACAACTGTAGAAGCCTCCTTAGATGACTCCCTACTTCCCTGATTAACTGTGTTATTCTTTGAATAGTAGATGCCAGAGGGATCTTTTTAAAACATAAAGTAAGGGAGAGTATTTGGAGGGACCTCACCCAATGTGCATGATGCCATGGTACATTTCAAAACTATTAAGAAATGAGTATAATTGTGATTGATGCATTACTTAGTTCAATGTAAACATTTCACATTGTATATTGAACCAGTACCCTGAACCCCATAAATGCATCAATGTACAAAGTTATGATTTAATAAAAAATAATTTAAAAGAATAAAAATCACATCTTGGCTATTTAACATTAGGAAGTGATCTCAATCAATAAAAATAAGGCCCAAAATTTTTAAAAAATTAAAAAAGAAACAAAGTAAGCCATGCCCTTTCCTGCTTAAAAACTTGCACATGAACTCAACTTTACATCTCAGAACTGGCTTACACAATCCCACAGTACCACCCACTGCTGACTTTCCCCCTCTCATTAAATTCCCCTTTCATTAAGCTCAATCGCCTTGGTCTCTCTTCCATTCCTGGGGAGCAGACCAAGTTCATTCTTGCCACAGAGCTTTTTGCTCTAGCCTTCCCATCAACTGCCTGGCGTATGTGGTTGCTGATCTCTGTGTGGCTGGTGCCTTCCAGTCACTCACATCTAAGCTTAAATGTCACCTCCTTTACAGAGAGGCCTTTCCTGGCCCTCTTTTCTAGTAGCTACCCAGCTACTATCATCCTGTTCTGCGTGTCTATTAAACACTTACCATTATCTGATAATCTCCTTGTTTATTTATTGATTGGCTCACTGTCTGTCACTTCCACTAGAATTTAAGCTCCAGGAGAGCAGTGACTTTGTATGTCTTGTATGTCCTTACTATACGGGATTGATACTTGGTATAGAGTAGGTATGAAACAAATAACCGCTGCGTATTATGTGTTAATGAGTAAAAGAAGATGGTTTTCACACTGGAGTTAAATGGGCTGAATCGTGTATTCATCACACATGTTCATTCATTCATTCACTTATTAAAAAATTTTTTTATTGTTTGGGATTCATTGAGAGTACAAAGAATTAGGTTACACTGATTGCATTTGTTAAGTAAAGTCCCTTTTATAATTGTGTCCTGCCTTCAAGAGGTGTGCCATACACCATGATCCCCCATCCCATTTTTGAATTTCTATTAAATGCCTGGTACTACTTTAAAAAAGAAAAATAAATACAACTGAATCTCTATCCCCATGGACTTAGTTTTTCTTTACTCAAAAGGGGGAGAAATAGAGCCAAGAAAAGTTTTTAACATGAAGTGCTAAGTGTTATACGTAAAATATACCCCAGTACATAGATGAAGTGGACTATGTGTGGCTAAATGAGAAAACCCAAAATCACCAGAATCTCATGGCTAGTAAGATGAGGGATTGGTCATGTACCCCAATGTTATCAACTGCCAAAGCTTTCTTTATTGTAACTAAGCAGAAACTAACTCCTGAAAAGCATTGCCAAAGAAGGAACTCTAGTTAGAAAATTTCCCTACCCACCCTGACAGACCACTGGACTCCAACCAACAACCCCCTTCCCTCACCTTTCAGTCCTGCCACAACTCTGATTACACTCGGGAATCATCTCATAAACATTCATTCCGGATAAATGACTCATTCTTTCTTGATAAATGGCTGTAGATATTAAGCCGGTTTCAGCCAGCTTGCAGAGATTAAGCACAAATTGTCTTTGTGCGCTCTGAAACTATAATTCACCCTTTGACATAAAGAGACAAATTCTACTCCATCTAAATGCTAAAACTTCACCCCAAAGTGCACATGAGATGTGCATGAATGTAACATGTATATTTGCCCACTGCAGAAACATTTGACTTGCCTCATGAATATTCATGACATTTCCCCAACCCTGCTCAAAATCTATGTAAGATTCTGTGAGCCGTATCGACCAGCTCCCCGTCCCTTACACATAGCATGCATTTCCAGTTTCCCCAAAAGCTGCATCTCCCTGATTGGAGGATTGTTTCTCCCTTGGAAAATGAAGTCTTCTCATTTCTTTCCTCCATGAATGTCATCGTCTTTTGTTAACATGGTAGAGATGTGCAAAGGGTGGCTGGGCGTGGTCTCATGAGGAATGTGAGGCTTTACTTGTGTCTTGAAGAATGAGTTCACCAAATGTATGTATTTTAAAAAGAAGGGATAGATGAAGCAGGTAGATGAAGGGATAGATGAAGATGGAGAAAATGCCATCTTCTTTCTCAATTAGCTTTCTCACGGGGCGGAAAATATAGGCTTCCATGCGAAAATCATGTATTTTAAACTTTACTCTGAAGTATTTTGAGAAGGCAGATGTCATTGAAAAAATTTAAGAAGGGAAGGAGAGACACTCTCTGGCTTCAATGCAAAAAGATCATTCTTGTATTAGAATAATCAGTGTAAGAAACGGGGGAGGATGAGTGCAGAATAATCAGATGATAATTGAACTAGGTAAGGGCTAAGAAGGAGAGAAGAGAGAGTAGATTCCAGGGATATTTAGAGAGTAAAATTAGTGAGTCTTATTGATCAAGTAAAGCTCATCAGGCTATGAGTTCTGTGAGAACATAAGATTGACATCTTGTCATAGTAACATCCCCTAGCACAAAGTATCGAAGTTCATGATCATTGAATGGAAAAAATGAATAAAAAGAAAAATCTAAGTTTGCTTCCAGCGTCTGCTGTGGACATCTGGTGTTAGTGATGCTATCAGCACTTTATGGGCACAAGAAGAGGAGCAGGCTTGGAAAGAGAAAGATAGCTTCTCTTTAGGAAACTGTGATTGTGTGGCACCTGCCTGTAGCCAAGTACATATGTCTAATAGGCTTGTATTGTGAGTCCAAAACTTGACAAAAAGGTCTGCTTACAAGTGGCAGGCAATATTCAGCAAACGGATGAAATCAATTAGAATATGTAGAGGGGCAAGAAAAGTGAGACATAAACGTAACCTCAGAGAATATGCTTTCATTAAGTAAATAGAGATAGTAGAACCCTAAAAGAAGACTAAGAAAGAACAAGCAAGCCTGAGGAGCCTAGTGAGACCCCATATCTACAAAGAATACAAAAACTAGCTGAGCATGATAGCACACACCCGGAGTCCCAGCTACTCAGAAGGCAGAGGCAGGAGGATCACTTGAGCTCAGGAGTCTGAGGTTGCAGTGAGCTATGATGACCACTGCACTACCCGGGGCAACAGACTAAGACCCTGTCAGAGGGAAGGGAAGGGAAGGAAGGGAAACAAGTAGGAATCAGTGCACAGTGACTCACATCTGTAATCCCAGCACTCTGGGTGGCTGGGGCGGATAGATTACTTGAGCTCAGGCATTTGAGACCAGTCTGAGAAAGAAGGAGACCCCATCTCTAAAATAATAGCCAAGCATTGTGCCAGGCACCTGTAGTCCCAGCTACCTGGGAGATGAAGGCAAGAGAATCTCTTGAATCCAAGAGTTTAAGGTTGCTATGAGCTATGACACCAAGGCACTCTACTAAGGGCAACAAAGTGAGACTGTCTCAAAAAAAAAAAAAAAAAGTAGGAAGAGAATCAAACACCACCACTATTACTATAATAATAATAATAATTTTAACAGCAACAACAGCAACAATGACCATAGCTACCATTAATGGTGAATAACTGTATGTCAGAGAGACTATACAAAGGACTTTACAATGATTTTTCATTTGCTCTTATTATTGGGCACCTTTGAATAGTCTGAAGATGAGATTCCCCCTGATAAATATCTAGATAAAATTAAAAAGCCATTTTAAATTAGTACATTGCTATTATTTTTGCTATAAATTAGATGTACATTTGACAATACATTGGTATTCTTTTTGCTTCAAATATATTTCAAATATAAGTACCAGTAAAGTATACTTAACTTGAAAAAATAGCAATATATTGTAGAAGTAACATGTGTGACAACAAGACACAAAGACAGGAATAGTAAATGGAATTGTTTTTTTGACTACACACCAGAATGAAAAATAGAGATTGTCAGACTGGTTTGGAAAAGGCGAGACCCAACTATATGTGATTTACAAGAAATAAATTTTAAATAAAAAATATGTTCACAAAAGACTGTACAGAATGTTCATAGCAGTCTTATTTAGTGACCAAAAATTGAAAACTGAATATCTATTTTAATAGTTATTCACAGCTGCATCACTGATTTTCCCAAAACTTAGTAGATTAAAACATTTTTATCCCACAGTTCCTATGGGTCAAGACTCTCAAAGAAAAATGTTGGCCGGGGCTGGGTTTGAACCCGCCACTTCTGGTATATGGGGCTGGTGCCCTACCCCTTGAGCCACAGGCACTGCCCAACTCTCAGAGAAAAATTAAAAACACAATTTATCTCTCATAAAGTTCCAATAAAGATGCTGATTAGATTTGCAGTCTGCTCTAGGCTCTACTTCAAGGCTACTCACAAGGTTAATGGCAAGATTCAGTTCTTTATAAGCTATGGATTGACAGCCTGAATTCTGAACTGGCTGTTGCTGGGAGATCTTCCTCAGTTCCTTGCCATGTAGATCCTTCCAAAGGGCAACTCATAACATGACAGCATGCTTCGTCAGCGCAAGCAACAACCAGAGAAAGAGAGAGAAGTCAAGTATTTTCAATCAAATTGTGAAAGTGGCATGCCATTGCATCTGCCATATAATATTCATTCCAAGAAAGTCACTAGGTTGCACCCACACTCCAAGGAAGAGGATTATGAAAGAATGTCAATAGCAGGAGGTGAGGATCACTGGGAGCCATGAGAGGGGCTGCTACCACATCTGTCAACAGGAAGTAGGTTTTCAATTGTAATATTTTCATACAATGGAACCAATAAAAAGAAAAAATAATCCAATACCCACAGCAGCATAGATGAAGCTCAAAAACTGTAGATGGGGCGCAGTGGCTCATACTTGTAATCCTAGCACTCTGGGAGGATTGCTTGAGCTCAGAAGTTTGAGACAGGCCTGAGAAGAGTGAGTTCCTATCTCTACTAAAAATAGGTAAGTTACAGGTGCCCACCTGTAGTCCTAGCTACTCGGGAAGCTGAGGCAAGAGGAACTCTTGAGCCCCAGAGTTTGAGGTTGCTGTGAGTTGTGATGCCACAGCACTCTACCCAGCGCTACAGAGTGAGACTGTCTCAAAAAAAAAAAAAATTATATTCAATTACATTTAGTAAAATAAATAGCTGCTTTATGATTTCCACTACACGATTTCATTCACATGAAATCCAAACCAGGGAAAACAAATGTGTGAGAAATAAGAACAAATGCTTAGAGTTAAGAGCTGTCTTAGTTTGTACACGCCACTATAATAAAATACGACAGACTGGGTAATTTATTTAATTTTTTTTTTTTTGTAGACACAGACTTTCTCTCCCTCGGTAGAGTGTTGTGGCATCACAGCTCACAGCAACCTCCAGCTCCTGGGCTTAGGTGATTCTCTTGCCTCAGCCTCCTGAGTAGC
>NW_003852459.1:10389470-10410179 GCF_000181295.1 Otolemur garnettii
AGGCCTGGGCTGGATTCGAACCTGCCACCTTAGGTGTATGTGGCTGGCGCCTTAGCCACTTGAGCCACAGGCACCGAGCCAGAAAATTTTATTCTTAACAATTTCTTTTCTTTCTCTTCTTTTCATTTTCACCTTCTCTTTAGCGCTTTACAATTAATCATAGATTTCCTTACCATAAAATATGGCTGTTTATTATTTAAAATATTGATTTGGTGGCAGAAAGCAAAATGAACAAACAAAAAGCAATAAAAGAGGGCAGTGCCTATGGCTCAGTGGGTAGGGTGCCGGCCCCATATACCAAGGATGGTGGGTTCAAACCCAGCCCCAGCCAAACTGCAACAAAAAAATAGCCAGGTGTTGTGGTGGGCGCCTGTAGTCCCTCCTCTTAGGCAAGAGGATCGCCTAAGCCCAGGAGCTGGAGGTTGCTGTGAGCTGCATGACGATGCCACAGCATTCTACCGAAGTCGATAGCTTCTACCCTGTCTCTAAAACAAAAAGGCGATATGAGAGGTTTGCACAAAATAGAGTTAACATTAATTTCTGTCCTACATAAGATTCTAAGCATAAGGAGGTAGCAGTTTCACAGGGTCAGAGATCTAGATTTTCTATTTTGCTATTCTGCAGGGCTGCTATCCAGGGTGTTTTCTATATCCCTGCTCTATATTCCAGATAGCAGACATAGTGCACATCAATTCCATGTATTTCACTGGCCAGAAATTAGCTCCATAAACAAACCTGCCACTTGGCAAGCCTTGCACACAGAGCTACTATGCACAGTCCTTAAGCATGTAGTCTTATGTCTACCTGCAAATCTCTACTAAAGCAGAATAGGAGGACAGATAGGGCAGAACAATTAGCAAACTATGTCAGAATAGTTTTCTGACTCCCTGAGAAGAGAGATGCTCCATAAGATTTATCCTATGGAAGCAATTACCATTTCCATTTCCATTAGAATGCAAGAGGTTTAGACTTCCATTCAAATATGACAAAGTAGGGCAGCACCAGTGGGTAGGGTGCTGGCCCTATATACTGAGGGTGGCAGGTTCAAACCCAGCCCGGCCAAACTGCAGCAAAAAAATAACCAGGCATTGCCGAGGGTGCCTGTAGTCCCAGCTACTTGGGAGGCAGAGGCAAGAGAATTACCTAAGCCCAGGAGTTGGAGGTTGCTATGAGCTTCGACACCACAGCACTGTACTGAGGGCGTTAAAGTGAGACTCTGTCTCTACAAAAAAAAAAAAAAAATGACAAAGTAAAACACTCATTTACTCCCATTATCACTCCAAATGTCACTGAAATGATGATAAAGGAAAAAAAAATTTTTCGAGACAAAGTCTCAGTCTGTTGCCCTGGGTAGAGTGCCACGGCATCATCATAGCTCATAGCAACCTCAAACTCCTGGGCTCAAGAGATCCTCTTGCCTCAGCCTTCTAAGAAGCTGAAATTACAGGCACCCACTACCAGGCTAAACTAGTTTTTCTATTTTTAGTAGAGAAGAGATCTCCTTCTTGCTTGGGCTGGTCTTGAACAGATAAATATATTTTTAAAACTTACAAGCAATCCACACACCTAGGCCTCCTAGAGTGCTAGGATTACAGGCGTGAGCCACCGCACCCGCCCTGATAAAGAAATTTTAAAGGTGCAAACTTATGAGAAAACTTGAATGAAAACTAAGGGGAAAAAACTTCAAAAGGAAAACTTCAAAATTTATAAGCACAGAGAGAATGGGAGAGGAGACAGTAACAGTCAAGAGATGTCAGCCAAACAGACTTGCGATAATTGACTTACCAGACGAGAGAAAGCTGAAACTAAGTGTCTGCAGTAGAGATGAGGGCAGAGGAAGCCAAGAACATGCAGATTTGGGCACCAATCTCTCTACAGGCCCAGAAATTAGAACCACAAGTTGTCTCAGAATGTGAGAAGCAGACAAGGCTGAAAGCAGGCAGACTTGCTGATGGCTGAGTAACAGCCGTTCAACCAGCGCCTCCCCTCACCACCAGCATAGCCAGGTAACTGACCCACCCTCTGGTGCAGAAGGCTTAAAATTATTTCAGGGGGAGATTAAACCAGAAAAATCTCTGGACTTGGAGATAGCAAGCACACCTGGAGATGTGATTGAGATAATTTACTGACAACAGAAATGAAGTACACGTCTGCATTTTGAACAACTAAAATGATGATAAAGGAAAAAAAAATTGTTTTGAGACAGAGTCTTACTCTGTTGCCCTGGGTAGAGTGCCATGACATCATCATAGCTCACAGCAACCTCAAACTCCTGGGCTCCTCCCAGATCAATCCCCCACCAACATTCTGAGAAGAGAGTGGAAGATTCCTTTCTGGAGAAAGTGACCAGCAGCAGCAAAGAAGGCCAGCAGGTACTTCCCATATTTCTGACTATGTTTTCTGCTATAAACTCCACCACTTGCCAGATCTCATTTGTACCGAGCTTTCAGTTGCTAAGGATCATTCAACAGTTGAGAAAAGCCTCTTGCTTGGAAGAAAGAAACAGATAAATGTGTATGTGCACATCATGCAAGGAACAGATAAATACATTTTTAAAACTTACAATCCATAGTCTCAGAGGAATAAGAGAATATGTGTGTATGTAGCATTTAAGAAAAAAAGAAACAAGAAGCTATTAAGCTAGAAATAGAAAGCATTATAGCAGAAAAATTTAATTTAAATTTCAATGGAACGTTTGGAAGATAATATTGAGAAAATCTCCACAAAGAAGATAAGATGTTAAAAAATAAGACATTTGGGGGGGCGGCGTCTGTGGCTCAAGGAGTAGGGCGCTGGCCCCATATGCCAGAGGTGGCAGGTTCAAACCTGGCTACAGCCCAAAACTGCAAAAACGAATAAATAAAGAAGACATTAAAAAAAAAAAAAAACAGTTTGGAGATTAGTTCAAAATTCCAATAGCCAAACAACAGGGATTTCAAAAGAGAGAGAATTTAAAGGAGGAAATTAACAAAGTAAAATAAAGAAGAAAATTCTCGAAATGAAGAACACGAGGTTTCATATTCCAGAGATTTACCGCAGATAAAAAAGATTCAGTGGAAGGCTTGGCATTGACCAATTTCAGAATATCGGGGATAAAGAAAAGATCCTAAAACCTTCCAGAGAGAGGGAAAAATAGGTCACATCCAAAATAATGAAAACAATCTTTCCAATGAAATTAAAGAAGATCAGAAAAATGCTTTTACAGTTTTGAGGAAAAATGAACAATGTAGTTACATTCTTATGCTAACTATCAATAAAATCTTAATAAAAACATTATTATAATAGGTTAAGTTCTCAAAAATTAAATTCCCAAGTTTCCTCTCTCAGGAAGTTCCTGTTGCCTTAAAATGAGACCGATGAAGAAAGGAAAATACATAAGATCCAGCAAACGGTCTCCAAAAGGAGACAAGACAGAGAGAACTCCCAAAAGGTCTTGAGAGCAACTATCCAAATTATAACAAAGGGGTAGAGAAGGCTTTGGTGGGGGGTCTCCAAGGATATCTGAACTGACAATTTAGCTCATATGTCTATGTGTATAGAAAGCAGTTTTATAATTTTATATATATATATACTGTTTTTTGTTTTTTGTTTTAAATTGAGTCTTACTCTGTTGCTAGATGGCAGGAATGTCACAATAGTTCACTGCAACCTCAAACTTCTCAGCTCAAGCACTCTTTCTGGCTCAGCCTCCCAAGTAGCTAGGACTACAGAAGTGCGCCACCAGGCCTAAGTTTTGGTTTTGTTAATTTTTTTTTTTTTTTTGAGACAGAGTCTCATGCTGTTGCCCTGGGTAGGTGCTGTGGTATCACAGCTCACAGCAACGTCAAACTTGGGCTCAAGCAATCCTCTTGCCTCAGTTTTTCTATTTTTAGTAGAGACAGGGTCTTGGCCTTGCTCAGATTGGTCTCAAACTCCTAAACTCAAGCAATCCACCCATCTCAGCCTCCCAGGGTGCTAGGATTACAGGCTTCAGCCACCACGCCTGGCCTTGTTAAAATTTTTTTGTACAACTGGGGTCTTGCTGTATTGCTCAGACTGGCCTTAAACTTCTAACACCAAGCCATTCTCCTGCCTTGACCTTCCAAAGTGCTAGGATTACAGATGAGCCATCAATCCCAAATTGTTCTCTATTTTTATAATTTTGTCATTATAGAATAAAATATAAGTGAAATTATATGTATAGCATGTGAATTTTTTATTTTCTTTTTGTACGTGAATTTTTGAGATTAGCTTTTCTCAGCATAAATCCCTGGAGATTCACTTCAGTTGTGCATATCAATAATTCTTTTTTATACAGAGGGGTATTCCAAAGTATGAATGTATCACAGTTTATTTAACCATCCACACTTTGAAGGACATTAGGCTTCTTTCCAGTTTGGGGTATTATAAATGAAGCCGCTGTGACCATTTGTTGTAGGTTTTATGTGTTTCTCTCAGATAAATGCCTAATTTTGTACAATTTTAGGTCATCCAGTAGCTGCATATTTAGGAATTTTGGAGGAACAGCATTATTGCAATGTAATCCATAAAGCATATAATCACCCATTTAATTCACAGAGTTGTGGAATCATCACCACAGTCATTTTAAAACATTTCATTACCTCTAAAGGTGATCCACATCCTTCAGCTTTTACTCCCTAATCCTCACAACCGTCCAGTCCTCAGTAAACACTCATCTACTTTCTATGTCTGTGCTTTTTGGCCCTTCCGAACATTTCACAGGAATATAATAGGATCTTCTCTTTCATTTAGCATAATGCTGTTATCCACACCCTAACAGGGATCAGTACTGTACTCCTTTTTATGGCTTAAAAATATTTGTATGGATATACCACATTTTGTTTACAATTCATCAGTTCATGGGCATTTGGGTTGTTTCTACCTTTTGCTGTTTGAATAATGGTGCTATGAACGTTTGCCACATGTTCTCAGGTGGATGTGGTTTACATTTCCCTCAGGCATATACCCAGGACTAGAATTGCTGGGTTCCTTGTACTAACTCTCGTTCAACTTTTGAGGAACTTTTTCTTGTCTTTCCTTTTTTTTTTTTTTTTTTAAAGACAGAGTCTCTTTACTGCCCACGGTAGACTGCTGTGGTATCACACAACTCACAATAACCTCCAACTCCTGGGCTTAAATGATTCTCCTGCCTCAGCCTCCTGAGTAGCTGGGACTACAGGTGCCTATCCCAATGCCTGGACATTTTTTTGTTGCAGTTTGGCTGGGGCCAGGTTCAAACCCGCCACCCTCAGTATATGGGGCCGGCACCCTACCACTGAGCCACAGGTGCCGTCCCTTTCCTTCTCTTTTTTTTTTTGCAGTTTTTGCCTGGGGCCAGATTTGAACTTGCCACCTCTGGTATATGGGGCCAGCACCCTACTCCTTTGAGCCACAGGCGCCACCCTTATTTTTCTTTCTTTTCCCTCCCCCGGCCCTTCCCTCACTTCCTTTCTTCCTTATGTAGGGGCAGGGTATCAATATATTGCCCAGACTGATCTTGATTTCCTGACCTCTTCGGCTGATGATGCTAACAACTGTTCATTTACTATCTATATACCTTCTTTAGTGCTTTAGTGAGGGATATAATCTGTCTGTTTTGCCTATTTTCTTTCTTTTTTTTTTTTTTTTTTGAGAAAGAATCTCACTCTGTCACCCTGAGTAGAGTGCCATGATCTCATAGCTCAGCCCAACCTCAAATTCTTGGGCTCAAGCCATCCTCCCGCCTCAGCCTCCCAGAATGCTAGGAATACAAGCATGAACCACCGTGCCCAGCCAGCTATAGAGCCTTCAGAGTTCTTTATATGTGGATTTTAAAGTTTTCTCCCAGTTTGTAGCTTGTCTTTTCCTTATGTTAACAAGATCTTTCACAGAGCAAATTTTTTAAAATGTTGATGCAATCTAATTTATTAATAGTTTTCTTTTATAAATAGTAGTATCCAGTTTAGGAACTCTGCCTAGCCCTAGATCCCAAACATTTTCTTCCTATTTTTTTTCCTTGAAGTTTTATAGTTTTACATTTTGCCTTTGAGTTCATGACCCTTTTTGAGTTAATTTTTTTTTTTTTTTTTTTGAGACAAAGTCCCACTGTGTCGCCCTGGGTAGAGTGCCATGGAGTCATAGCTCCCAGCAACCTCAAACTCTTGGGCTTAAGCAATTCTCTTGCCTCAGCCTCCCAAGTAGCTGGGACTACAGGCACCCACCACAACACCCGGCTATTTTTTAGAGGTGGAGTCTCAGGTTGGTCTTGAACTCATGAGCTCAGGCAATCCACCTACCTCCGCCTCCCAAGTGCTGAGATTATAGCATGAGCCACCATGCCCAGCCTTTTCTGAGTTAATTTTTGAAAAAGATGTGAGGTTTTGGCCAAGTATAGGAGTTTACACCTTTAATCCTAGCACTCAGAAGTTGAAACAGGAAGATCATTTGTGCTCAGGAGTTTGAGATCAGCCTGAGCAACAGAGAGACCCCATCTCTACTAAAAATAGAAAAGATTAGCCAGGTTGTGATGGTGCATGCCTGTAGTCCCAGCTGCTCAGGAAGCTTAGGGACAAGGATTGGTTGAGCCCGGGAATTTATGATGCCACTGCATTTTAGCGGGGGTGACAGTCTCACTCTGTCTCAAAAAAAAAAAAAATTCAAAGTTTAGATCTAGGTTCATTTTTTGCCTACGGATGTCCAATTGTTCTAGCAGCATTTGTTGAAAGTCCAGTCTTCCAAATTTAATGGCTGTTTCATTTTTGTCAAAACTTAGTTGAGCCTATTTGTGTGGGTTTCTCCTGAGGTTTTTATCTGTTCTATGGATACACGTGTAAGGGCCTATCCCTCAGCCAGTACCTGGCTGCCTTGGTCACCGAAGCTATAAAGCAGGCCTTACTATCAGGTGACAAGGAAGCCTTACTATTGGGTGGAACGATTCAATTCCTGCCACTCTATTTCTCTTTTTCAAGATTGTTCCAGCTGTTCTAGAACCTGTGCCTTTCCATATCATTTTCAGAATAAATTTCTCTAGGTCTACAAATATCAAATTTGTATATTAATTAAAATGTATATAATTCAATGTAACTTCAGTAACATATTTGCCTTTTTAAATTATTTTGAGATTCAGAGTACAAGTCAGGTGAAGGCACATGGCTAACACTGATGGACTCCCTAGCAAGCATTTTCAAAGTCTGAGTAAGCCATTAAGCTTTTGTATTGTTTCAGGTAAAACAATTAAGACAAAAAAGAGCAGAAATTGCCATTAGTTCATAGACTTCTGCATATCATGAATGTTTTACTATGAATACATTACTCAGTCAAACATTAAGAAAGATAGAACCAACCCAATAGATTAAAGTAGACAAATAGCGTAAGCCGAAGATTTCACAACAAAGATGTGAAGACAGATGTTCAGACTCTCCACTAAGTACAGAAATGCAGGTTGAAACTATAGGAGACCATTTATCTGGAACAGGATCTTTCAAATGTTAAACACGAACAACCTTTATTCTGGGAATTATTTATTATACAGAAATACTTGAGTGCATATGGAAATATGTGACATAAAATATCTATGTTAACCCTGTTTGTAATAGAGAAAAATTGTAAACCGTCCAAGTTTAGAAATATGGAATTCATCAAGTTAGTTGTGTTTTAGCCATATTATATAATAGTCTTTTTTTTTTTTTTTTTTTTTTAGACAAAGTCTCACTTTGCGCCCTGAGTAAAGTACCATCATAGCTCACAGCAACTTTAAACTCCTAGGTTCAAGTGATCCTCTTGCCTCAGCCACCTGAGTAGCTGAGACTACAGGTGCCCACCACAACTCCCAGCTGGTTTTTTTATTTTTAGTAGAGATAGGTTCTCAATTTTGCTCGGTCTGGCCTCCAACTCCTGATCTCAAGCAATCCACCTGCCTCTGCCTTCCAAGGTGCTAGGATTATAGGCGTGAGCCACCATACCTGCCCTCATATTATATAATGGTCTTTTTTAAAATGAAAGGGATCTATATGGATATGGATATGGATATATTGGACAAATTTATCCAAGATATATTGAATAATTTTTTTAAAAGCATGTCACAGTTGAGTGAGGTGGGGCACCCTGTAATGCTAGCACTCTGGGAGGCCCAGGTGGGTGGATTGCCTGACCTCACAGGTTCCAGACCAGCCTGAGAAAGAGGGAGACCTTGTCTCTAAAAACAACCGGATGTTGTGCCGGGCACCTGTAGTCCCAGCAACTCTGGAGGCTGAGGCAAGAGAATCTCTTCAGCCCAAGAGTCTGAAGTTGCTATGAGCTATGACACCATGGCACTCTACCAAGGGTGACAAAGTGAGACTCTGCCTCAGTAAATAAATAAATAAATAAATAAAATAAAAGCATGTCACAGAGTAACATGTATATATTACTAAAAATAGTTAAAAATGCACATCTACAAATATGTGTATAGATAGGTAGAAATAAAAAGTCATGGCCAAGACTGGAAGAGCACATACATTCAACTGGTAACAGAGGTTATCTATGCAGAAGAAATAGGAAAATGAGGATTGGAGAAAATCATTCAGACTTTACCTTATATATTTCTGTATTGTTTAAAAATTTTTTTACAGGTCAGGTATGTGGCTCACTCCTGTAATCCTAGCACTTTAGGAGGCCAATGTGGGATGTTTGTTTGAGACCAGGAGTTTAAGACCAGCCTAGGCAACATAGCAAGACCCCATCTCTGCAAAAAAAATTTTAAAAAGCAAAAACTTTGCCAAGCCTGGCAGTCTACACCTGTAGTGCCAGGTACTAGTGAGGCTGAGGTGGAAATAATGCTTGAGGCAAGAAGGTTGAAGCTGTGATCATGCCACTGCGTTCCAACTCTGTTAGTGAGACTCTGTCTCCAAAACAGACATACATAAAATAAAATAAGTTTTACAATAAGATTTTTTATGTATTTTTGTTTGTTTGTTTCTGAGACAGAGTCCTACTATGTCACCCTAGGTAGAGTGCCGTGGTGTCACAGCTCACAGCAACCTCAAACTCTTGGGCTTAAGTGATTCTCTTGCCTCAGCCTCCCAAGTAGCTGGGACTACAGGCACCCACCACAACACCTGGCTATTTTTTGTTGCAGTTGTCATTGTTGTTTTAGCTGGCCTGGGCTGGGTTAGAACCCACCAACTTCAGTGTATGGTGGCTGGTACCAAAACCCCTATGGGTGCCAAGCCTTTTCTTTCAGAGTTTCACTTTCTCACCCTGGGTACAGTGCCTGCTGTGGTGTCATAGCTCACAACAACCTCAGACTCCTGGGCTCAAGAGATCCTTTACCTCCCAAGTAGCTGGGATGACAGGCGCCCAGCAAAACGCCCAGCTAGTTTGTAAGGACAAAGTCTCATTTTCAGGCTGGTCTTCCTGCCTCAGCCTCCCAGTATACTAGGATTACAGGCTTTGTATTTCTTTAGTATTTATAGTATTTTAAGATGGGGGAAGCTTAGATTACCGCTAACATCAAGTAACCCTTACAATGAGGCCCTTTATCAAACTAAACTCATTTGACTTAATCTGAGTGTATAGGAGTAGTATAATATTGATAGCCCCAAATCAATTTAATGTCTCACCTAATTTATTAAAGTCTTTTAGATTTGTGATGTTTTGGGGGGATTGCCCCAAGTATTACTAAACAACACCCTTGGCATATTAGACAAAGACAAATCTGGTCCTCATTAGTGAGTCATTCCCTTTGGCTCTGGTAAAACAAACATGAGGTTTCAGAGGCACAGAAGTGGCCGTTGACCTACTCTCAGATTGTAAGCAGGAGGGATTGTAAAAGTCTACCATTGTTTTCAAAGGCAGAACATACTGCTAATTCATTCCTAATGGGGCACACATTTTAAATTTATTTACTGAGGACCTGTTGGATTGTGTCTCTCCCAGCCCAACCTCTAGCCTGCTATGTCACTTGCCAATCACCTCCCTATAGTTGCTGTGTTTATCAGTCAGAGCTTTTCTTTGCAACTGAACATGGCTGACTATCTTAGGTAAAAGGCAAATTTATTAGGTCATCAGGACTGTTGAATTAATGAGAGGCCAGATGAGCAGGCTTGAGAAATGGGAATTATTTCAGGGAGGACTGTGTGATCATGTCAAACAACAGAATCTCAGGCAATCATCACCCAATAGGATGGGGTACCTCTGATAAATCTGGCCTCCATCTGTTCCCACAACCTTTCATCCCTTGCATGAGAAAATACAAGAGAGAGTGTCCAATAGATGATCCAAGGTCCTATGTTCCCTGTATCTGCCAAGGCCAAGGTGGCTACCATCTCCTACTGAGAACAAAATATTAGGAGATTTTCCAAAAGGCAGATGCCATAGTTTGGGTCATGGCCATGGCCAAAGGTGAAATTATCTGGCCTTATTAGGAATTTATTATTTACTTGTCGATATGGTGCTTTAATAATACTCAGGACACAGCTCTTGAGTCACCCTTGCATTTTTCGTAAGATTGCTCATTTCCATGTAAGAATAATATTTTAAACATCCCAACAAAATAGGCAGCCAGTAAATAAATATTGAGGAATGGAATGCTTTAAAGTATATATATAGAAGGCAAAGAACAGGCTGTTATGAATCACTCTTTTCAGTCATGAGAAGCGAAAATCAGCTCTAAATAGGAAAAGATGGTGAATTTAACAATGCATTAATACCCTCCCCCTCCTAAAATCTTGCTAAAATGATAATACGTGGTTATAGTTTTAAAGCTGTCTAATATGAAGATTTGGGAAGCTAGAAAGCAGATCTGAGTGGCAACTACCTTAGCAGCAGCTGTCCGCGTAGTGAGAGAATCTGAGAGAAGTAACGGGTTTACACTATAGAGAAAAGGGAAAACGGTGTAGAAACTGACCGTGCCATACACTCATAGGATTGGTACACATGTGAGGGCTGGCTCAAAGTACGTTGAGGAATCATCGTAACTCCCAGATCAATGTTCAAACTCTGATCAGCTTAGCCACTGTCTTCCTCCTTCCTATGCAGAAGACTAGAAGAGGGTATTTCCTTTCAAGAAGGTAAAACTGAGGGTCTCTGGACAGGGCTAATCGGTCACAATGGAAAGTGAAGATGTTGTTCTAAAAACAAGAAGATTAAGTGAACATTTACATAATGAATGATGAGGCCCTGGCCTTCTTCCACCGCATAGATCCTAGAACCTCACAGCCAGTCTATACCTCTCCAGCAAATTATTGGAAGATTCTTATATGGGGATTAAGACCAGTCCAAGGATTCAGACCTAAAGATATTGACATTGAGGATTTTCCAAAAACATAGCCCAACCAGATCACTCTAGAATGAAGGTCACAATTAATAAGACTTACCTGTGCACTCAGGATTTTCATTCATTTTTCTTTTTGAGACAGAGTCTCACTATGTCGCCCTGGGTAGAGTGCTGTGGTGTCACAGCTCACAGCAACCTCATACTCTTGGGTGTAAGCAATTCTCTTGCCTCACCCTCCCACGTAGTTGGGACTACAGGTGTCTGCCACAATGCATGGTTGTAGTTGTCATGGTTATTTGGCAGGCCTGGGCTGGATTCGAACCTGCCAGCTCTGGTGTATGTGGCTGGTGCCCTAGCCACTTGAGCTACAGGCTGAGCCTTTTTATTAATTTTTAACTACCAATCCTTAAGTATGAGAAAATGCTCATATTGATTTATCAGTGTTGATAAATGGGTTATCAGGATGGAAAAAGCATTTAATATTTTAAAAATGGTGATGAAAGTAAATGATAAAAGAAATTTGGAGGAGGTGGGGCACAGTGGCTTACACCTGCAACCCTAGCACTCTGGGAGGCCAAAGCCGGTGGATACCTTGAGCTCATGAGTTTGGGACCAGCCTGAGCAAAATCAAGACCCTGTCTCTACTAAAATAGAAAAACTGAGGCAAGAGGATCACTTGAGCCCAAGAGTTAGAGGTTGCCATGATGTATGACACCATGGCATTCTACCCAGGACAACAGCTTGAAACTCTGTTTCAAAAAAAAAGAGAGAGAGAGAGAGAAACTTGGAGGAAACAGGGTCTAAACAGGAAGAAGAAAATGTAAAAAATCAATATATTGGCAGGGTGCAAATGGCCTATTCCCATAATCCTAGCACTCTAGGAGGAGGCCAAGATGGGAGGATCACATGAGTTCAGGAGTCCAAGACCATCCTGAGCATGAGTGAGACCCCATCTCTACTATAAATAGAAAAACTAGCCTGGCCTATGGCAGGCAACTGTAGTCCCAGCTACTCGAGAGGCTGTAGCAAGAGGATGGCTCAAGCCCAAGAGTTTGAGGTTGTTGTGAGATGTGATAATGCCACCGCACTCTACCCAGGGTGACAAAAATATAATAATAACAATAATGTATATATACATAGTCAAAAGGAGATATCACACCCTTGAAATATAAATATCTACTTTTAAGATGATTTATTTAAGGAACAGAAAAGAGGTCTTAGAAATAAAAAAAGTGATAGTAGCAATAAAAACTCAGTATCATCGGAAGATAAAGTTAGAAAAACCTCTCAGAAAATAAAAAAGGCAAAGAAATACAAAAGAAAAGATCAGGAATACCAGAAGATAAAACTACAAGTTTCAACATCTGTTATATAGCGATATGAACGCTTTTCTAGCATTCTAGAAAATTTGGAAAACAAAAGGAGGAAATCGGCAGTAAAATAAACATGAAAAATTTCCAGGACTCGAAAGCATACTTGCCCAGATTTTTGGAGCCCACCATCCAACACCATGGTGGGAAAAGTCTTTCAAAAAGATACAATATTATGAAAGTTTACAACAGAAACAAAGAGAAGATTTTACAAGATTCTAGTATTGAGGAGACAGAAATTCAGGAATCAATATATCAGACTTCTCAACAGCAACAATGGAAGTCAAAAAAAGCCTTGTCATTGAAATTCCGAGCAGGATTATTTCTAACTGAGAATTCTATATGCAGCCAAACTATCAGCCAAGTGTATCAGCCAGGATTCTGCCAGAAAAGAGTTGATGCATTCCATGAGGGTACTGGGGGAGGTCTAATGAAGGGACTGGCCTAAAGGTTTAGGCAGAGTGCCATTACCTCCCACAGGCAGGCAGGAAGGAACTCGTTCTCAGCCCTCACAGGACAGCTATCTGCAGAGAGCCACAAATGTAGGACTGCATTTTTTCTTTTTCTTTTTCTGGGTTTTTTTTTGTTTTTTTTTTTTGAGATAGAGTCTCCCTTTGTAACTCTGGGGTTGAATGCCATGGTGTCATAGCTCATAACAACCTCAAACTCTTGGGCTCAGGTGATCCTCGTGCCTTAGCCTCCCAAGTAGCTGAGCTTATAAGTGCCTGCCACAATGCCCAGCTAATTTTTCTATTTTTAGTAGAGACTAGATCTGGCTCTGGCTCAGGCTGGTCTCAAACTCCTGAGCTCAAGCAATCTACCTGCCTCAGCCTCTCAGAGTATTAAGATCACAGGCATGAGCTTCCATGCCCAGCCAGACTCTATGCTTTAGTACAAGATGCAGACAACAGCCCGACAATTGGCAGGAAGGAGACAAAGAAATAAATTCCCCAAATTCACCTTCATCTTGCCTCTCTCCAATCTCATGACAGTGCCCCATTAGCCATCCACCCCTAAAGGTCACCCAGCAAGTGACCCCAACAATATGCTATGAACCTCAACCTCCCAAGAAGTCAAGTAGGTAGAGAATATTATAAAGACTAAATTTATAAAAGTGCCTGAAGCCTTAGAATAAAGTCTGTCACCTTTTAAACACCCCAAATATCTTCCTGCTGTTGTCGGTAGCTTCATCCTCCCTGTTGTCATCAGTGGGAAACTACTTCATGTGATTTCCTAGGAAATCACACGTTGACACACTCTCTAGTTGTTTTATAAAATCCCTTTCCTCTTTTCCTAATAAGGTTTTTTGATACAAATACATAAAATTACTGTAAAATTTTACTGGCGTAAAAAGCAACTTTCCAGTGACTCCCAGGGACTTCAGTGACTCCCAGGGACTTTTCAAATTTTTTCCAGATTTATTAGCAAACACGTCATTTGGAATCAATTTTTATTGGACTTACTAGTAGTGATGTGTAATTCAGAAGTAGTGCTGAGTGGGCAGAGATATCTGCAAAGAACTGGCTTGACACTACCATTTTCCAGGAACATGGAAAGAGTATCTTCTGATGAAATAATCTAATCATGTCACCACAGTGCAATGTTCCATGGGATTAAGGACAGTAATGCAGTCCCCGGAGGGGCTGAATAGGAAGGGGTGATGGATTGGGGTGGGAGGGGCACATCCTAAGAAATTAATACAATCGGACTGACCTCAAAATATGATTAATTCACAACACAAACAGCCGATACTATACAAAAGTAATCAAAGTAGTGTAAATTAAAATGACAGTAAGATGCCAATTTTGGTCTATCAAATTAGCAAAGATTTAAAAAAATTATGCTGTCCAGTGTTTGTTGGAATAGTGGGGAGAAGGTACTCAAACTAGAAGACTTAATAAAAGTTCTTAAAGCATTCACACAAGTCACAGCTTATATGAGGAAGACAGATAGGTTAAAAGATACCACGTTGTACAGATGCTTCCCTGGGGCTATGGAAACACAGAGGAGAAAATGATTCCAGTAATTAATTGATGGGGAAGCAAAGCCTACTTCACAAAGGAGATGACCTGTAGATAGAATTTTGGACAAGTATTAATAATAAAAGTTCACCGAGCAGAGAAAAGAATTTCAGACGTAGTCACAATACTCTTGATCAATACCTCACAAAACCTGAGAGCACAGAAAGGCAAGGTGCCGTAACATAATGGTGAAAATTTTGATGTGGCTGGAGGTTGGTTGGGAGATAGTATTTAGAGCAGCGGTTTTCAACCTGTGGGTTTAGACCCCTTTGGGGGTCAAACGAGCCTTTCACAGGGGTTGCCTAGATATATCCTGCATATCAGATATTTACATTATGATTCATAACAGTAGGAAAATTACAGTTATGAAGTAGCAATGAAAATAATTTTATGGTTGGGGGTCACAACAACATAAGGAACTGTATTAAAGGGTCATGGCATTAGGAAGGTTGAGGACCACTGATTTAGAGTCAAAGGGCTATTTGGTTTTTTGTGTGGTTTTTTCGTTTTGGGGGGTTTGTTGAGATAGCATCTCACTTTGTTGCCTTGGGTAGAGTGCTGTGCTGTCATAGCTCACAGCAACCTCAAACTCTTGGGCTCAAGTGATCCTTTTGCCTCAGCCTCCCAAGTAGCTGGAACTACAGGCTCCTGCCATCACGCTGGCTATTTTGTTTTAGAGACAGGTTCTCCCTCTAGCTCAGATTGGTCTGGAACACCTGAGCTCAGTCATTCCACTGGCCTCAGCCTCCCAGAGTGCTAGGATTACAGGCATGAGCTACTACACCCAGCCTCAAAGTATTATTTGAAAATCAACAATGAAGAAAACCGTATTGTAGGCTGGGCACAATGGCTCACACCTGTAATCCTAGCAACTCTGGGAGGCCAAGGCGGGTGGATTGCCAGAGTTCATGGGTTCAAGACCAGCCTGAGCAAAAGCGAGACCCCTGAGGCAAAAGGATCGCTTGAGCCCAAGAGTTGGAGATCGCTGTGATGTATGGCACCACGGCACTCTACCCAGGGTGACAGCTTGAGACTCTGTCTCAAAAATAAGAATAAAAACAAATAAATGAATAAAAACCATATTGTGCTTAGGGCACCTAAGTGATGCCCATCTGTAGTCCTCCTTTCCCCAACAACCAAAAAGCAAAAATAAAAGAAAAACCTTGGCTCGGTGCCTGTAGCTCAGTGGCTAGGGTGCTGGCCACATACAACAGAGCTGGTGGGTTCAAACCCAGCCCAGGCCTACAACCAAAAAATAGTCAGGCATTGTGGTGGGCACCTGTAGTCCTAGCTACTTGGGAGGCTGAGGCAAGAGAATTCCTTACACCCGAGAGAGTTTCAGGTTGCTGTGAGCTGTGACAACACAGTACTCTACCAAGGGTGACATAGTGAGACTATATCCAAGAAAAGGAAAAAAACCTCATCTCACTCTGGAAAAAAAACTGGGGGGGGGAGGGGCGGAATAAAACAAATCTGACATGGAAGCAAACATTTAGAAAGCCAAAGAATCCGACACGGGCAAAAGGGCAGCCAGGGTAGCAAGAAGTGAAAGAATGAATGTGAGATGGTCACTCAGTCACAAGTTGCCCAAGATGCTGCACGACAACTTACAATGATATTAAATATCACGACAGTATAATAATTATATTTATTTTTACAACAATTAATCGTATTGGCCATTTTGACGGAAATTCAGCTTTGATAAAGAAGTGATGTTTGCCATTTTTACAAATGAACTTCTCTAACCATTCATCTACAGGCCCATCAGGAAGAATCACAGAAATGAGAATTTGGGATGCATTTTTTACAGCAAGATCTGAAAGCAGCAGGTTTTCGGCAGGAGATGGTGTCAACTAAGAGGAAAAAGTGCAGCAGATGTCTGCCTGCATCCCGAGTCTCCTCCCTCGCCCACCCCTGGTCTAGAGCGACTTTCTCTCCCCTCCCTGGAAAGTACTTTCTTTCATCTCCCCGTCTTTTCCCATTTGGGAAGTCCCCTGACAGAGGAGACCAGCCAGCACTCAGAACACAGAGCACCCTCCCAGCCTGCTGTGCACTATTTCATGCCGGGAGGGACAAAACCAAGAAGGGAAAGGAGAGAGGAAAATCCTGGGAAAACCCTAATGCAGCATGATCTCTGAGAATGGTTTTCTTCTGGATTCTCCCAACCAAGTTATATGAGTGTGCGTGAGTGTGTGTGACACAGAGTGTGTTGGAAGTTACTCAGCTGCCAATCGGCTTCCAATCTTGCTGCCACTGACCCTGCTCTTCTGATGAAGGGGGAAATACTGAGGACAAGGGCAACTTACATGGAAGACTTTTCTTCATAGATTCACGTTATATTCAAACTTGCAAAGGAAATACTCAGGACCAGTGGTAGTGTATTCATAACTAATTTTCCAAAATTAAGAATGTTATCTGGGGTGGCGCCTGTGGAGTAAGTAGGGTGCCCCCCATATACCAAGGGTGGCAGGTTCGAACCTGGCCCCAGCCGGTTAAAACAGCAGTGGCAACTGCAACAAAAAATAGCTGGACGTTGTGGTGGGCACCTGTAGTCCCAGCTACTTGGGAGGCTGAGGCAAGAGAATTGCTTAAGCCCAAGAGTTGGAAATTTAAAAAGCAAGTTTGTACCCACATTAGAGAAGACACTGAAGCAAGATGAGAAAGTTCTTAAGAAAGCTAGGTTTGCCCGCTCACTGCACAGATCCCTGGCTCTGGAGGTACCTCGAAGCCACTCTCTGCAGGCCACTCTTTAGCAGGCCCTTTGCTGATGACAGGGAATGAGGCTTGGTCCAAAGGCCAGAGTCACAGCATGACTTTGAAATTGATAGAGTCAAACTCTCAAAGTAAAAATACACCAAGGAGACAGAAGGGAAGGAATAAAGGATTTGAGAAACTGGAGGAGAGTTTTGTGCATCAGCTGTGGGCAGGAGCCCCTCCAGAAAGGACTCCCTTGACGTGAAGACGAAGGCTGAGCACAAATGGGGACTTAGAGAAGGAAGTAAACCCTTGAGAGAACTGACTCATCTCACAGCAGGTGAGCTTCTCTGCTTGCTGAGTCACTGGAGACAAAGACAGCAGGCACCAGAGAATCCCTTATCTTAGTCTTAATACAGCACTTTGGGTCTTGGCAAAGAAACTTATTGGTAATCATTGGCCAGAGCAGGAAGGAACCTGGAAACTTCTGTCCTCTGCTAATACAGGGGCTGCTAAGGGAGGTCAGTGACTACTCCAACATGAAAAGTCGACACTACTACAGGCTCAGTGCCCATAGTTCAGTGGTTAGGGCGCATACCCCAAGCCTAGCGGGTTTGAACCTAGTCTGGGCCTACTAAACAACAATGACAACTGCAACAAAAAAATAGCTGGGCGTTGTGGTGGGCGCCTGTAGTCTCAGCTACTTGGGAGGTTGAGGCAAGAGAATTGCTACGCCCAAGAGTTTAAGGTTGCTGTGAGCTGTGACAACACAGCATTCTACCAAGGGAGATATAGTGAGACTCTGTCTCAAAAAAATAAATAAATAAAAGTTGACACTACTGAGAGAGAAACTCTGGACAAGTAGAAGGGAGTACAGTGGAACAAAACAGCAAAAGGAAGAATAAGATTAGTCCTATTCAAAGCATCAAGGTGGCCAAGGAAGATTGATAAATTAACTTCAAAAGCTACATGAACTACATGAACTGTACACTATTAAATGCCAGGCACGATGCTAGGGGCTTTTTATGGTCAACATCCCTCTGGTCTCACAAGCACTCAGCGGGTAACAGTACATACCCCATTGGATGTATGAAGCAGAGAGACCCTTATTTATTTTCTTATTTCCTTTCTTCCTTACTTCAACAAATATCTGCAGACACTATGATGGATCAGGGACTATTCCTAACACTGTAGATTCAGAGCTAACCTAGGAGATAAGCTCTTCTGTGCTTTCCTGGACCTCTATTTTAGTAGAAGATGACAAACATATGAAATGTAAATGAATACATAAACAAGCCAGGTTATTAGATTGTGATAAATTTAATACAGAGATTTAAAATAGGGTGAAAATAAGGGAACTTTTGGGGGTGATGGAAATACTCTACAACTTGATTGCGATAATGGTAAATATACAACTGAATGCATTTGTCAGAATTCATAGAATTGTATGCCTTGTAAGCACTAGATGTAAATTATACCTCAATACTTCTTGATGGGTGTAAATCTACCTCAATAAACTGGACACTCTGTTGCTCTCAGTAGAGTGGGGTAGTTCACAGCAACCGCAAACTCTTGGGTGTAAATGATCCTCCTGCTTCAGCCTCCCAGTAGCTGTGATTTCAGGTCTGTGATACTGCCTCCAGCTAGTTTTTTTCTATTTTTAGTAGACACAGGATTTCATTCTTGCTCAAGCTGATCTCAACTCCTGAGCTCACCCAATCCACCAGCTAAACTTGATGTTCAAAAGATAGGATCCTACAATAGAAGTGACTAGTTCCTACTTTGGATTAGGCAACAAAGGCCTCACTGAGGTGGTTGTAATTAAGCTGAGCTTGAGTATAAAAAAGAAGATGTGAGAGGTGCCTGTGGTTCAAGGAGTAGGACGCTGGCCCCATAGGCTGGAGGTGGTGGGTTCAAACCCAGCCCCAGCCAAAAACTGCAAAAAAAGAAAGAAAAAGATGAAGGGTAAGATCATTCCAGGAAAAGGAAACAATTGCAGAATCTCTGCAGTGTCAAGGAGCATGGCATGTTCACGCTAGAGTAGGGTGGGTGAGGTTAGAGAAATGGATGTGACCCAGAGCAGGTAGAGATTTGGAAGCCAGGATCAAGAGATCGTGTCATTTTTTATGCTACAGAAGAACTTAAAGGGTTTTTAAGCAGGGAAGTTACAGGGTCTGATTTATGCTTTTATTTTTATTTAATCTATTTTTTTTTTCATTCATTTATTTATTTATTTTGGGACAGAGTCTCTCTATGTTGCCCTTGGTAGAGGGCCATAGCATCACAGCTCACAGCAACCTCAAACTCTTGGGCTTAAGTGATTGTCTTGCCTCAAGTTTCTGAAGTGTCTGGGACTACAGGCGCGCACCACAATACTCAGCTATTTTTTTGTTGTAGTTGTCATTGTTGTTTGGCAGGCTGGGGCTGGGTTCGAATCTGCCAGCTCCAGTGTATGTGGCTGGCACCCTAGCCACTGAGCTACAGGAGCTGAGCCAATCTTTTAAAAGAGCAATCACAGAGACAATGCGTAACAACTGAAGAAACAGTGAGGCCACCAGACCTGGGAGCCAAAGGCAGTTTCCCATTTTCTTCCCTGTGCATGTGGAGGAATGTGGCAAGGAATGGAGAGAAGTTGGGCCTTTTCCATTTAAGAGGGGTTGGAGAAAGGGAAGCGGTAGGGGCCCTTTTCTTATTTAAAATGTCTTAATCCTACCCACCATCCAGACCCCTCTGGTCCATTATTTTTTCTGCCCTGGGGGTCCTATTGTTTTTTTCTAGCGGAAGTCATTCCTCCACTCCTGGGTTCCCAGTGAAACAGAACTAGACCCCATTCCAAACACCAGAGGGCGGGAGCCATCTCTATTCCCTGGCCTGTGCCTGGTGGGAGAAGGGTATGGGGGCAGCAAAGCCACTATTCAGCTGTTAAAAAAAAAAAAAGCCTCGGTGAGAGAAGATACCCAAGAAGGGTGAGGTCTAGGAGAACAGTTCTTCTCAAGGAGATCACGAGGTTACACCTGCAGGGTCCTCTCCATGGTGACTCAGCTCTTAGGAATTTGTAACCTGGAAATTTCCAAGTTCTGTGAAATCCTGTAGTTCTGTACGGGCTGGAATAGCATCTCCCACTTGATTCAAACTGGCCAATGGGAAGGGTACCTGTGGGTGGAATTTTTTGATTGTCAATAAAAGGAGAAAGACCAAGCCAGTCTGGGAGCACAGTTTGGACATCTTCTATGCCGTAAGCTCCTGGCCAATGAATAAAGCCCTTCCTCTTATAAACGTGGTGTTTGGGTGCTCTTTCTCTTTGTTGGGCCTCGTCTTCCTGCAACATTGGCGTCTGTGGCTCAAGTGGCTAAGGCGCCAGCCACATACACCTGAGATTTGAATCCAGCCC
>NW_003852459.1:10411642-10412897 GCF_000181295.1 Otolemur garnettii
GGACCAGCTATGTCAGGTCTACCCTAGCCTGCCTGACTCCACCTTATTCTCACTACATGTGCTTTCATTATTACTCATCCTATTAGATGTTAGATTCCTTTTCATAGGTTACAAGGTTATATGTATGATACCTTTCTAACTTAAAGTGGTTATACCTTTAAACTATTTTTATTTATTTTTAAAGAGTCAAAATCATATCAAATATTTTATCCAACCACAATAGAATAAAAACAGAATTTCATGACCTTCTTTTTTTCCCCATTCCCCCTTCCTCCTCTCCTCTCCCCACTACCTCATTCCTCTACCCCACATCTTATATTAGCTCATCTACTGTCTTCATATTAGAATTGAGGACATTGGATTCTTGTGTCTCCATTCTTGTGATGCTTTACTAAGAAGAATGTGTTCCAACTCCATCCAGGTTAATACAAAAGATGTAAAGTCTCCATCTTTTTAATGGCTGAATAGTATTCCATGATATACATATACCACAGCTTGTTAATCCATTCCTGGGTTGGTGGGCATTTAGGTTGTTTCCACATTTTGGCAGTTGTAAATTGAGCTGCAGTAGATAGTCTAGTGAAAATGTCCTTATGAGAAAAGGATTTTTTTTCTTCTGGGTAAATGCCTACTAATGGGATTACAGGATTAAATGGGAAGTCTAATTTGAGTTCTTTGGGATTCTCCATATTTCCTCCAAAAAAGGTTGTATTAGTTTGAAGTCCCACCAGCAGTGTAAAACTGTTCCCTTCTCTCCACATCCATGAGAGCATCTGCAGCTCTGAGACTATGATGTGGGACGTTCTCACTGAAGTTAGGTGATATCTCAGGGTAGTTTTAATTTGCTTTTCTCTGATGATTAGGGACAATGAGCATTTTTTCATGTTTCTTAGCCATTTGTCTGTCTTCTTTAGAGAAGGTTCTATTCGTCTCTGTTGCCTAGTGATATAAGGGATTGTTGGGGCTTTTTTTGTTGTTGATTAATCAGAGTTCTCTGTAGGTCCTCTATCTTACAGAGTTCTCTGAAGTCCTTATCAATCTTACAGAGTTCTACAGAGTTCTCTGTAGGTCCTTATCAATCTCCTGTCTAATTCATTATATGAAAATATCTTTTCCTATTCTGAAGGTTGTCTATTTGCTTTGGTTGTTGTTTCCTTAGTGGTACAGAAGCCTCTCAGTTCAATTAAGTCCCATTTGTTTATTTTTATTGTTGTTGCAATTGTCATGGAAGTCTTCTTCATAAAATCTTTCCCCA
>NW_003852459.1:10417357-10418932 GCF_000181295.1 Otolemur garnettii
ACCTTTATTTAAAACACAATTTCAATAAGCATGCTTATTCTTTGCCACATCGCTTTTCTGTGGGACCCTAACGGCAACAGTCCATTGAGTAGTTTTATCATTTGTGTCATTGTGGAAGCTAAGTTTTGACCTTTAGCTTTTGAGTGTTCACTTGGCTGGTGGTTCATAGTGATAGTCAGTGTTGAGAATAGGTCTAAGTGTTTCCTATAGAACTGGTCTTGTTATGGCAAATTTCCTCAGTGCTTGTATACCACAAAAGATTTGATTTCTCCATCAATTTTGAAGCTTAGTTTAGCAGGATACAGAATTCTACACTGAAAATTGTTTTGTTTAAGAATGTTGAAGGTGGATGACCATGCTCTTCTGGCTTGGAAAGTTTCAGTTGAAAAGTCTGTTTTCATCCTAATGGCTCTCCCTCTGTAGGTCAGTTGGCACTCACTCGTGACTGCTTGCAGAATTTTTTCTTTCATCTTGACCTTGGACAGGTTCATTACAATGTGTCTTGGAAAAGATCTGTTTGAGTTGAAATGACCTAGGGTTCTATATCCATCTGAAAGAAGTATGTCAGAATCCTTAATAAAACTTGGAAATTTTTCATTTATGATTGTCTCTAGTAGGGCTTTCATTCCTTTGGGACAATCTTCTTCTCCTTCAGGAATCCCTATTATTTGTATATTTCAATGCTTCATGGAGTCTCAGTTCTCTAAGCAACTGTTCTGCTTTCTCTCTCTTTTCTGCCTCTTTGACTACCTGGTTAACTCAAAAACTTTATCTTCTATCCCTGAGATTCTTTCTTCTTCAGGGTTTAACCTATTTTTGATACTTTCTACTGCATCTTTACACTCCCTGACTATCATCTCCACCATATCCTTTCTGTATTCTACAGATCTCTTGTCCAACTTTTTGTTTTGGCTTTCCATTTTCTCATCTATTCCTTTAATTGTCTTTATCATCCATATTTTAAATTTCCTTTCTGTCAAATCCATTAAATTTTTATGGGCAGAGTCTTCTGCAATAGCTGCCTCATGGTCCCTTTGGAGAGTTCCTATTGTGGTTTTTCATGTTGCCTGAATTTTTTTGTTGGTTTCTCCTCATGTATTCTTTCTACTTGTTCACCTCCTTGTTCTCTTTTTTCCTTCTCATTTCCCCCTTTGTTTCAAATTACCTTGTCTCAGAGCTTAGGTCAAAAGGAAGAGAAGGGTAAAGCACAAGCAGGGAGGGAGCTCTCACCCCACCTGTACCCACGTGGAATAAAAGCCAAATTTTTTTTTTGAGACAGAGTCTCTCATGTCACCCTCCATAGAGTGCTGTGGCATCACAGCTCACAGCAACCTCAAATTCTCAAACTCTTGGGCTTAAGCAATTCTCTTTGCCTCAGCCTCCCAAGTAGCTGAGACTACAGGCACCCTTCACAGTGCCTGGCTATTTTTTTTTGTTGTTGCTGTTGCAATTGTCGTTGTTGTTTTAGCTGGCCTGGCTGGGTTTGAACCTGCCAGCCTTGGTGTATGTGGCCAGTGCCTTACCCATTAAGCTACAGGCGCTGCCAAGGGAGCTGGACTTTTAACAAGTACTCTT
>NW_003852459.1:10418952-10422432 GCF_000181295.1 Otolemur garnettii
CCAGACTCAGTGTATGTGACTGGGACTGTAAACACTGTGCTATGGTCACTGAGCTGGAATAAAAGCCATTTTAATTGAAAAAAATCACATAAGGGAAAAACAAGAAGAAAAGAAAGAAAGAAGAAATAAGAAGGAAAGAGAAAAAGAAAACAAGTAAAAGGGATGGGAGATGAAAGAAAATAACTGAAGAACAAGAGAGAATGAGAACAGGAAGATAGAATGACATTGGCATGGTGTTAAGGCACATTCAGTAATTCAAGGATTTTGAGGAGCTCAATTGGGAGGGTTCCTCAAAATGAGGAGCTTCTTACCAGCCTGAGCATACCCAAAATTTCCTTGTGACCAAAAATACAGGAGTCCTTGCTCTTGGTGAAAGTAAAAAATGGATGTTAAGAATAGAACCAACATTAAACTCCAAAAAAAAAAAAAAAGAAGAAGAAGAAGAAGAAGAAGAAGAAGAAGAAATCTGAGAAACAATGTAATGTACACCTTAAAAAAAAAAAGAATAGAACCAACCAAACAAATTAACAAAAAGAAAATAAAACAAGTTTGATGAAAATATTCCAAATTGTATATAAAACCAGCACATTGTACCCCATGACTACATTAATAGCTATAATGTAAAAATTATACAGCTATAATTTAACTAAAAAACAAAACAAAACATCTCCAGTAGCCAAAAACAGCATCAACCTCCACAATATAGAAGAGAAAAAAATAAATAATAAATTAAAAAAAAATTTTAAATCAAAAATTATATATAACAGAAGAGACCAAAATTCCATTTTAATAGAAATATACATATATTGTAATATGTCACCAGGACACCAGGTGGTGCTGTGGGTTTTTTAGGAGATGGAGAACACAGCCAGCAACTTCTATGGTCTTTATTCCTAACTTAGTTGCCTTCAGTGATTGCTTATTTCCTTAGCATTCAGACCTGGCTGGGTTGGGATCTTAAAGTTCTCCAGAATCCTTCAGAGGCAGGTCTCACAGTGCCCACTGACAATAGTTCCCATAGGATGTCGGAGTCTCTCAGCCTGTCCCAAGAATGGAGTTCTGATCCTGGCAGGTGGAATTAAGACAGCCATGCTTTAGGTCCCTGTGAAGACCTTCTCACTACCTTCCCACAATGCCAGCCCTCTGGATGCAGAGACCTTCCCAGTATGGCTGTCTCACCAGGCACCAAACCTATAGCAAATCCACTCCAACTGGTATTCAAATCTGGTTGCTGTATACTGCTCAAGTCCATCTACTCTTCCAAACTTTCCACTCAACTTGCAGCTTTCCCCCAAAACCAAAAACTCCAGAAAGGCTTCCTTTTGTCCCTGATCTCTGTGTGGGGTTTGGCTGATCTCAGCAGATTGCAATCACTTGCCTCATGTATCAGATATCCACCTCACCACCTTTTCACTGTGCTTTCTGAGCTAGGACTCCAAGCAAGGTCCCCATACCAGATATTCTCTCTTTTTCCCCAGTAACACGAGGAGAGCTCAGCTGAACAATCCTTCGTTCCTCCATCTTGCTCTGCCCTCTTCATGATCTTCTAAAGTATTTTTATTTTATACTAAATTTATAGTTAGTCAATAGTTCACTGGATGCACAAAATTCCTTGGGTCCTTGACTGGTACCGTGGAGTCCAGTTCTCTAACTTATCTGCAACAATGAGTGTTGGAAGTGAATAAACAATCTCCTGATGTCTGTAGACTCATCCAGCCTCGTCAGGGACTGACCAGTAAAGCCTTGCATGGAATGGCTGATCAGGTTAACAGTCGCTGGTTACAATGTCACTGAGTAGAGTGGTAACAAAGAGAAAGAGTCAGACCAATTCATGGTATTGAATTAGTTATGGAATAAGTAAATCCCTATCTCAGTGGTTTGGGACAATAGAATTTTTTTGGTGTTCCTGACTGATGTAGTCACACAGTGTTTGAGGTTTTTTTCTACCTTTTGATTCCACTGTGCTGGAAAGTCCTTATTCAGCCATCAGAGGCAAATGAGCAACTACCTTTGGGAGATTTCCTAGGCTTGGTCTGAGTTGTACTTCATCATTAACTCACATTCTCATGGCTAGAACATAGCAACAAGGCTACACAAAATGGCAAGGGAGACAGAGAAATAAAGCCTGTGACTGTGCCCAGGTGGAAACAGAACCTGGTGTGGTTCATCAGATCTGACCCACTAGTTCAATCTCTATCATCATTTTGCTTTAGCGGTAGAGATCAACAGGACATGAAAGTGGATTGGATGAGATTGGTCAAAGGAAAAGAGGACTCAAGAATGAAAGAGGGGCAGCACCTGTGGCTCAAAAGGGTAGGGTGCCGGTCCTATATGCTGGAGGTGGCAGGTTCAAACCCAGCCTCAGCCAAAAACTGCAATAAATAAATAAATAAATATGCTGCATCCTTCCTAATTAAAAAAAATAATAATAAAGTTCCCTGATTTAAAAAAAAAAAACAGAATGAAAGATACAGGCTGGACACAGTGGCTCATGCCTGTAATCCTAACACTCTGGGAGGCCAAGGCAGGTGGATTATCTGAGCTCACAAACCAGACAAGGCTGGTTCAAGATCAGCCTGAGTCAGAACAATACCTTATTTCTAAAAAATAGCCAGGGGTTGTGGTGAGTGCCTGTCATCCCAGCTACTTGGGAGGCTGAGGCAAGAGAATTGTTTAAGCCCAAGAGTTTGAGCTTGCTGTGAGCTGTGACACCACGGCTCTCTACCGAGGGCGACATAAACTCTGTCTCAAAAAATAAAAAGGAATGAAAGATACAGCTGGGTGTGGTGGCTTATGTCTATAATCCTAGCACTCTGGAAGGCCAAGGTGGGAGGATTGCTTTAGCTCAGGAGTTCAAGACCAGCCTGAGCAAGAAGAAGACTCCCATCTCTACTAAAATGTAGAAAAATGTAGCCAGGTGGGCTCGATACCCATTGCACTATGGTTATGGTGCCAACCACATACACCAAAGCTGGCAGGTTCAAACCTGGCCCGGGCCAGCTAAGCAACAATGACAACTGCAACAGAAAAATAGCCTGGCATTGTGGAGGGCACCTATAGTCACAGCTTCTTGGGAGGCTGAGGCAAGAGAATTGCTTAAGCCCAAGAGTTTGAGCCTGCTGTGAGCTATGATGCCATAGCACTCTACTGAGGGCCAAAGTAAGACTCTATCTCAAAAGAAAAAAAAATTAGCCAGGTGTTGTGGTGGGCACCTATAGTCCCAATTACTTGGGAGGCTGAAGCAGGAGGATCTCTTGAGCCCAGGAGTTTGAAGTTGCTGTAAGCTAGTGAAATAGGCAGCCATGGCACTCCAGACTGGGCAACAGAGTGAGATTCTGTCTCAAAAAAAAAGGAAGAAGAAGAAAAAGAAATAAAATAAAAGATAGGGTCCAGTGCAGTGGCTCATTCATGTAATCCCAGCACTTTGGGAGGCTGAGGCAGGAAGATCATTTGAGGCCAGAAATTCAAAATGAGCCTGGA
>NW_003852459.1:10423177-10435875 GCF_000181295.1 Otolemur garnettii
TAGATGCTCCCATCACTGTGTCAGAGGATGTGGAATGACAAGGGAGCATAGCAAGTGAAGAATCAAACCAACTTACTAATTTTCCAAATAGAAAAGTGAACTTTGAGATCATATTGTAAATTTTCACATCCCTACCTACTATACAGCTCAGTAAACTGCATCCTTGTACTGAAAGCTCTGCATGAGAAAAACATGAACAAGTGGTTTTTGAGAAGAGGGAAAGGGAAATTTATTACTTTTCCAGCAAAGGAGGAAAAAAAGCAGACTATTCCTCTCAAAATACAGAAATTCCTGTTCATCTGCAGAAACACAGAGCTTTTAAAGTTAGAGCCCTCAGTTCTAGGCTATTGTATTTTAATTACAGTTAATGATTCTTATCCCACCTCTGCATAAGATAAACTGTGACCTCTGTCCATCTGGGAGGCCTATCTGCAATTCTGTCATCCAGGCCCATCTTCTGTAGTGCAAAGAACAAAAAACACTCCCTTGCCCCTCAGAACCACATCACCAACTGCTGTCCCCAGCAGGGGTGCAGATTTCAGTTTCCAAAACAGTGGGGGATGTTTTAAAGAGACAGAACACATTTTTTTCAGACTATTTCCTCTGTTATATGTTCCCCACTCTCAATTTTACACTTCCAAAGCTATGGCAGGAGGTGTGGCTGCTCTGTTGCACACTCAGTAAATATTTGTGGACAATTAATTATCTGTGTAGAGACTGTAGGGAATAAAGCAACTCCATCTTGGATATTACTTCGCCATGTTGACTTCTGATTAACCCTATTCTGGGAATGCCTCTAGGATTACTATTTTATCTACTGTTTTATCTACAATAAATATTGCCCTTAGGTCAAAAGAACCTGAAGCATAAATCCTGTCCTTAGGCAGATTCTACTCCATTCTGACCTTTCCCCAGGAGTCAACTTCAATTACCCTACACATATCTTACAGTTGGTATACAAGCCCTTGGTTTGGGGACTAATGGTGCAGAGACCCACTGTCTCAGGCTACCAGGGACTTAGCTTCTGTTCCAAAGTTCCATTAAATGTTTCTGAGAAACTGGATTTTTCAACATCTTTATTCCACCTCTCATCTCCCTTGCCTTTGGGAGTAGGTTTGCACCGATCTGGTCACCGTGCAACAGAGACTAAGGCCAAGATATAAATCCCCAGTATACTGGAGAATTATCAGAAAGTAACCTTCTGATATAACAATAACAATAATAGTTTTAATAATCTGTTTCTGTTTTTTACAGTCTTTAGTGGTCTCTTTGCCATTTCAATTAAGTCAATGCCTTGAAATACATGTATATATACTTTTAACATTCATTACAAAGGCTGGGTACAGTGGCTCATGCCTATAATGCTAGCACTCTGGGAACCCAAGGTGGGTGGGTTGCTTGAGCCCAGAGTTTGAAACCAACCTAAGCAAGAACTAGACCTCATCTCTACTAAAAAAAGAAAAATTAGTTGGACGTCATAGTGGGTGCCTATAGCCCCAGTTACTTGGGAAGCTGATGCCAGAGGATTGCTTGAACCCAGAGAGTTTGAAGTTGATGTGAGTTAGGTTGATACCACAGCACTCTAGCCTAGGCAACAGAGTAAGACTCTGTCTCAAAACATAAAAAAAATTAATTACACAGATGATTCATGTTTATTACACAAATGATATATATTTATTGAACAAACAAAATACAAAAATACCAAAAAGAAGAAATTAGAAAGCACCCAACCATGAAAGCATAATTCAACCACATAGAGATTTGGCAATTACGCTGTGAACTAAAAACAAAATTCTAAGCCCTCTGCTAACCGAATAGATTCCTCTTGGCCAAGGGACCTCAGAAATACCTTAACACTGAGTTCCCAGCCATAATGGGTTGGGAGAGTTAAAGCACAATTGCGTGATTTTCCTTCATAAATAGTCATGACTCCTCTCATATCTTTGTATATATATACATATATATATATTTGGTCATCTTAGTATAAAATCCTGTTGCCTTTTGTTACTTCTTTGAAGCACAGGTGCCTGGCTTTTGGCCTGGGCTCTGCTTCCTGACCTGTGGACTGGCTGCCCAACAGGTTGCTACCTTTTCTGAGAAATGAAGCTCTCCTTTCTCCAAAGTATAACCCTGCTAATTCTTTTGTTTAGACAGAACCTCAAGCTGTCGCCCTGGGTAGAGTGCTGTGGCCTCACAGCTCACAGCAACCTCCAACTCCTGGGCTTACCCGATTCTCTTGCTTCAGCTTCCCAAGTAGCTGGGACTATAGGTGCCTGCCACAATGCCTGGCTATTTTTTGGTTGTAGTCGTCATTGTTGTTTGGCAGCCTGGGCTGGATTCGAACCTGCCAGCTCTGGTGTATGTGGCTAGAGCCTTAGCCACTGGGCCACTTGAGCTATAGGCACCACCTTTTTTTTTTTTTTAAGTTAACACTCTGTATATCCTTCTGGACTTTCCCTTTATGTATACTTACACATATCTTTCTTCTATCAATATGAGATCACTTTAAACTTAGTATTTTAGAATCTATTATAAAAAATATTTAAAGGATACATTTTAAGTAAGTGCATTTTCTTTCTTTTCTTTCTTTTTCTTTTTTTTGAGACAGAGTCTCACTCTGCCACCCTGGGTAGAGTGCCACAATGTCATTATAGCTCACAGCAACTGCAAACTCTGTGCTCACGTGATCATCATGCTTCAGCTTCCTGAGTAGCTGAGACTACAGGTGCCCATCACAATGCCTGGCTAATTTTTCTATTTTTTTTAGTAGAGACAAGGTCTTGCTCTTGTTCAAGCTGGTCTTGAACTCCTGAGCTCAAGCAATCCACACGCCTTGGCCTCCCAGAGTGCAATGATTACAGGTGTAAGCCACTGCGCCTGGCCAAACATATTTTAAATTTGTTTTCAAATATGTGTGCTTCATTCTTTGTTCCAGCCTTTATGGGTTATAATAATGTTTCTTGAAAGCGGATGGAAGTAAGACTTACTCTGTTGGCCTCAGTGACAAAAATGAGCCAAGTTTAAAGAGAGTTCAGGTTAACATAAGTAAGGGCAACGTATCGGGATTCACAACACAGGTAGAATTTGAGCCAGTTGATCTCTAAGTTCCCAACACTGAGTTCTGTTATTCTTTGAGTAGTAAGGCAGGCAAACCCTTACTTATCAGGGTGGAATGCATATGGGAAGGTTCTAGCCAATCAATTTGGAAGGCCAAATCATGGCAAGATGGAGGAGCTGTGTGTTGTAAGGCTGAGGGGATCCGGAAGATGGAGGACATTAAGTCCATTAATCACCGTCTCCTTTTCCTTATTCTCATTTCCTCCTCTTTATCTTTTTCCTCTTAGTCTTAATTTTTGCATCTGAATGTCATTAGCCCCCTAACTTTCTGAAGTCACCCTTTGGTTTAATGCTCATATCAGCTCCCTTCTTCACGTAATTTGGGACAGGTTTAGTTATGTTAACAGTAATCAGTGACCCTCAAATCTCAATGACTTAAAACAACAGAGATTTACAGTCCATTCATGTTATAGGGGTCAACACGGATTCAGGGGGATAGAGCAGCCACCATCACAAATGTTTCCCTCCACGCCAGAAAAAAAGAATTCAGAAGTAAGGGCAGCGCCTGTGGCTCAAGGAGTAGGATGCCAGCCCCATATACCAGAGGTGGTGGATTCAAACCTGGCCTTGGGCAAAAAAAAAAAAAAAGAGTTCAGAAATATTAGCAATCAATCCTCAGATCTGAGATGACATACATAATTTCCTTCACATTTTATTGGCCAAAAACATGGTCATCACAAACCACAGACGGCCACCAGTACAATGCCACTGTGTTGCTGGACAGAAGAGAGCTGGGAGTGTTTGGTGACCATTACCGATGACTATCACACCACATAACGATGGGCAGTCCAATGTCAGTTTCAGATCTTTTCCTGACATCTGTTTACCCGTAAACTCAAAACCACATTATTCTGTTCAGCGTTACGCATAGATTCATATTCACTGTCTAAAAGCTGTTTGACATAAAATAACTAAATATTTCATATTCCCTAAGATTTCCCAGTGTTGTATTCAGGCTCCGTCCTGCTCACTGTAAGTTTACATTCATTAGTGAATGAACAGACAGAATACCTCACATTTCTTTTACCATATTCTATGCCATGCATAAGAATTTTTCTCCTGTCACTTTATAGCATAGTCAGAAGGGATGGGTTTTACTTCTTCTACTGTGTTTATTCCCACCCTCATCCTGACGGAGATCCTGGGGTGGGGGAGGGGTGTTTCCTGTACCTTATTTCACACTCTTACTAGTCGTGTGAAAGATGTCCTCTATGGACAGATTTTGGAATTCACCGAGCTCCACCCTTTTCTGTTCCTGTCTCCTCACTGTGCTTTTTCCTTCTCTTTCCAAGATTACAAAATATAATCCATAAGGACATAATTTATCGTTCAATTGCCAAAGAATTGCATTTTTCTCATAGTGTCTTACTATTCAAATCCAGTATAAACAGATCCAGGCATTCAAGACCAGCCTAGGCAACACAGCAAAAGCCCTGTCTCATACATAAATAAGTAAAATAAACCTCGTCTCTACCTCTGACAAGTGTTTGAAATTCTACAGAGTTTCTTTTTTTTTTAGTTACGTTTGTACAATAGTGACATTGCTAAACCGAGGTTGTCAGCACAGGAGATCTTGAGCTTGTTCAGTGCAGTCTCACCCCAGAGCAGATGTGTAATTCTCCCCACCATGACATATGGTATCTAAAAAGTGCTTAGGCTTAGGGGCACTGGAACACTGGGGAAAAGCAATGGAAAGAGGAGTTTCTGGCTCGGCGCCCGTAGCACAGTGGTTACTGTGCCAGCCACATACACCAAGGCAGGCGGGTTCGAACCCAGCCCAGGCCAGCTAAACAACAATGACAGCTACAACAAAAAATAACCAGGCACTGTGGTGGGCACCTATAGTCCCAGCTACTTGGGAGGCTGAGCCAAGAGAATCACTTAAGCCCAAGAGTTGGAGTTTGCTATGAGCTGTAACACCATGGTACTATACTGAAGGCGACAATGTGAGCAATTTTTGAATGTCTTTTTTTAAAAAAAAGGAGTTTCCTCTACAAAAAGCACAGTCTTGCCAGGATTTCAGCCAGGGTGGCAGGTGCAAAAGGACTCATTGCACACTTGACCCACACATCAGGAGTTTGGGAGAGGAGAGAACATTCCTCTGTGCAGGCAAAGCATTTGACTGGTAAGTTCTTCTGAGCCCTTGAAAGGAACTTTATCAGTGTATCTTCTCTCTCAACTCAGCCTGATTGGTGGGTTCTGGGGAAACAGGCTCCCTACTCCTTAGGTAACTTCCAAGATTAAGTTCATAGTCAACACTTTCTTCTGTTTTCATCTTTCTCTTGTCCTCCCTTGGGTTACCCTCTGTATCTTTGCCTTATAAAAACCCCATTACCGGGCCGTGCCTGTGGCTCAGTGAGTAGGGCACCGGCCCCATATACTAACGGTGGCGGGTTCAATCCTGACCCCGGCCAAACTGCAACAAAAATATAGCCAGGCGTTGCACTGTGGCAGGTGCCTGTAGTCCCAGCTACTTGGGAGGCTAAGGCAAGAGAATTGCCTAAGCCCAAGAGCTGGAGGTTGCTGTGAGCTATGACGCCACAGCACCCTACTGAGGGTGACAAAATGAGACTCTGTTTCTAAAAAAAAAAAAAAATTACTTTTTTTCCACGATAGAATTGAATACCTCCTGAAAACCAGAGCCCATGCCATTAGGCATTGTTTTCTATTTCCTTGATGGTAAGGACGACTAGGTTTTCAAACACTGTGCAGAGGTAAGAAGAAGTATTAATATTCTTACTCATCATATTAAGGTTCAGGAGAGTTGGGAGAGAGGAGAAAGAAATCTTCTACTCCAGATTGGCTTAATTAATCAAAGAAACTCATCACATTTTCTTGTTAAAGCAAGTTGAACATTCTCCCCCTGCTATACTTGGAGTTTCATTAAAATGCAAATGAACATAGAAGGGTGTCCATTGCTAGGTATTTGGCCTAAGTAAAGATTAATTGCAAAGCCTTTCTTGAGAGTAATTTTGATAAATGAGAAGTAGAGGGAAATTAGGGGCTTGAAAGGACAAAGCCAGAGAATGTGACCAGGCAGAGAATGCAGAAGGCTCTGACAGTTTTGCAATACCATTGCACAGGAAAGTTATATTTACTTCCTAAACCACAAATGAAAATACTCATTATGCTCATATAACTCCACTTTTCAGATAAATCTCATGGTTTGTTCCTTCTAACTATTCTCACTGACCACAGAGAATGACCACAAGACTGTAACCTTGTGTACCAAACTTAATTTTTTTTCTTTCTTTTTTTTTGAGACAGAGCTTCAAGCTGTCCCCCTGGGTAGAGTACCGTGGCATCACTGCTCACAGCAACCTCCAACTCCTGGGCTCAAGCAAGTCTCCTGCCTCAGCCTCCCAAGTAGCTGGGACCACAGGCGCCCGCCACAATGCCCGGCTATTTTTTTGGTTGCAGCCATCATTGTTGTTTTGGCTGGCCCAGGCTGGATTCAAACCTGCCACCTTAGGTGTATGTGGCTGGCGCCTTAGCCACTTGAGCCACAGGCGCCGAGCCAATTTTTTCTTTTTTAATTGATTTTCTTTCTCTCTCTCTCTTTCTCTCTCTCTCCCTTTCCCCTTCCTTCCTTTTCTTTCTTTCTGAGACAGAGACTCATTCTGTCACCCTTGGTAGAGTGCTATAGTGTTATAATAGTTCACAGCAACCTCAGACTCTTGGGCTTTACAATCCTCTTTGCCTCAGCTTTCCAAGTAGTTGGGACTACAAGCGTGTGCCTCTATGCCTGACTAGATTTTCTATTTTTAGTAGAGACAGGAGACTTGCTCTTGCTCAGGCTAATCTCAAACTCCTGAGCTCAAGCAATCCTCCCACCTTGGCCTCCCAGAGTGCTAGCGTTATAGGCATGAGCTACTGCACCCAGCCACTTTTTTACCAAACTTCAGTTCACTAACTCTATTTGTGAACTTGACCACGATACTCTCATTTACCACAGGTCCCAAATAGTGATGGTGAACCCTAGTGACTCTCTGCATGCCTCAGGGAGTGTCCAGTAAACTCTGTACCCTCAGCCTACATCCCCACGACTGATCTTTTTGAGAATGGATGAGACCAGGACAAGCCTGAGATGCTCAATTCAAAGATGCCTAAGAGATTCAAAGCCAATTTCAGACAAAAGGATGTCTGGAAAGTTGGCTTTTTCAAAGGAGTCCAATATCATTGGAGGGGTTAAGAAAGCATGGGAGAAATGATCGCTATCACAGGAGTGAATGGGAAGCAGATTACAACTAAAAGTAGAGAAGCAAAGTAGCAAAGAATAGCCAATAAAAGGCAATCAACCAGGCATGGTGGCTCATGGTCATAGTCCCAGCTGCTTGGGCGGCTGAGGCAGGAGGATCACCAGAGCCCAGGATTTCCAGGTCCCAGTGAGGTATGATTGTGTCACTGCACTCCAGCCTGTCAAAAAAAGAAAAGAAAACCTGCTGACAAATGACCACCCATCAACAGGAAATGCTATTGGCATCAGTGCCAGTGGGAGTAAAACCCAACATGTTACCCAACTACTCTATATAAAAGGGTTATTTGAATATATGATCATTTTACTCTGGTAATTATTACATGTCACTTTGATCATCTTCCTCAAAGTTAGAGTGGTCTGGGGGAAGCTAGAGTCCTATTTTTGTTAATTTTATTGCAGTCTGCCTTTCATTCTTCCAACACTCCAAGGATTTGTAGCCTGGGGAAGTTTGTGTAATAATGGAATACCTCAAAACTGCTGGGATGTCCTAAGGCTCTGAAATTAAACTGCGTTTCTGGAAGCTGATATATTTAGTTACCTGCTGACCACAACAAACCAAAGACTGAAACAGATGCCACCCCCAACAAAGGCAGACGGAGAATGGGGAAGTCCTGCAGCACTGGAGTAAGGTTAGGGTTTGCAAAACCGTGCACACTTTTTGTTTTAAATTTTCTATGCAAGCTAAACAAGGGGTAGGGAAAACTAATGCAACATTGCCAGGGTCAAGTTAAAGATTGATGCTTAACCATAAACCCCATGCCCCATAATGACACTGTAAATAAAACATTCCAGATTTCTCTTAAAATTCCTACGATTGGCTTTCTTTTAATCACTGCTAAACCCACACCAAGTTACACAAACTTTCTAACAGAAAAGCATTTGTGACTGACAAAATAAATGAACTCCTTTCTGAGTAAGTGAATTTTAAAATGTCGATGATTATTCTATATCCTTGGTTTGGGTTGCCAATGCAAATGAGTCAGAGGATTTGCTTCAGACACTGAGATAATTGTGTAACTCTACAGCGGAAAATGCCATTGGAGAGTACTTGCTGACCTCACCGTCAAAAAAAACTATTTAAAAGATGTGGAAACCAGATGTTTCAGTCGCATTTCAGCCGCTGCTTTGAGAAGTTACTGGGAGCAGTTCCTGATAGACTGCTACATCTCTGCAACTGGAGATATGATCATCTTAATTTATTTATTTGCCTTGCTATGGGAAGATGCTGAAGGATGGGGATTCAGGAATGGAATTTTTCATAACTCCATATGGCTTGGTAAGAAACTTCACTCGTGAGCTTCTTGTTCTAAATGTCAATTCTTTGAAATCATGGAGTAGTGAATTAAGGCAAGTTTTTCTATCTGTTTAAGGCTGATGTTTTCAAAGAAAATCCTTAGGAAAGATAGCCATTGGAATGTGTATACCATTTTTAAATAAGTGCTCTTGCCTTCTAAAATTTTAAAACAAGGTTTTATAAAGTGAACTCCATAGAAAACAATAGTTAACATTTTTATATTCAATATAATATTATATTTAAAAAATGGTCAAAGCAGATGTGGTAGCATAGCGAGGAGTTGTTTTTTTTGTTTGTTTGTTTTTTTTACCAAACTAAAAGCCAATATATTACTTTTTTATTTCAATGCATTTGCAGTTAGACTTCAGAATTATAACAAGCAAATTGGTACATACAAAAATTTTATAATCATTACTCCATGTACTCTGAGCTGTAGTGTATATTTTAGTGTTCCAACATCTCTTAACTATTTTAATAAAGCCAGCTTGCAATACAGAAAAAAATGAAAAAGATTTCCCCTCCCGAGTGCATTCTTTACTACTCTGATTCTTTTTGTTCATGCGAGCCATAAAAGTATTTTTCTAGACAAGGAAAGTTTCTTTTGTTGTTTCGGTAAGTGTAAGGAATGACATAGAACAAATGGTAACGATAAACAAGAGATTACATAAAAGACAAAATACAGAAAATGTGAAATACTCCTTACAGTATGCTGATAAACAAACTGATATTGTTTTACGTTCATGATCGTGTGTAATACTAAAAAACATTTGAATTGCTTGGGGAAAAATTGATAACGTATTTTTGCATAAAACGAATACAGGAGAGAATTAAAAATTAACCTGTATCTGTTTTTATGCTTGCTAAGCAGCACACAGTTGTAGAATATCTTCCCTTTTGGCATGTTTCTCTCTGGTAATAACCCCAGCCATGAGGGTTTCATTAAAAAGCCTGATTTGTAATGCACAGCCTTGCCGCCTCTTTTTTCAGCTTGAGCCAGTGAACTAGTTTCACTGGGATCCATTTGGCCAAGAGGGTTTCTGGAATTTAATAGAGCAATGAGCAAATCTCTTTGTTTATTTCCATTGCACACAAGCAAATTTAGGAGATATATACATATTTGTCAGAAAATTTTTTAAATGTCATAAAACTAGTAAGAATTAAACCCTTATGCATGAACTTTGAAATGTTGTCAAAGTCTCTAACAATCAAGCAATCGGAAGTCTTACTGTTTTGTTTTGTTTTTTTAAGTAATGTTATATATTTCAAAAATGTAAACCTGGACAGTAGAAGTTCTGCCCCAGGGGTAGAGAGGAGCAAACCCAAGGTTTGTTAATAGTGTACCGCAAACCAAAGGCTTGGGATAATAGCAAGTTGCTCCAACCTGGGGTGAATTATTGGCCAGTCAGCCTAGCACAAATTGTTTGCAGTTGATTGGGTCAATATAATATTAGAAACTATTTAGGGAGGAAAGAGAGTTGCATTAAAAGGCTGGAATCCGCTAGCAACTATCTAGAATGGGACACTTTAAATTCTCTCTGTTACTGTTCCAAACTGGTAAAATGAGAAGGTCGAAGTAAGAAATCCTTGAGGCTTAGTTTTACTCTGGTATCCTCTAATTTCTTAAATAGCACTTTAAAGAAAACAAAACAAAAACCACCCAAAAAGCCCCACTTAAGAACAGAAGATGGGTTTATACGCACCCTGAACATTGAAACTGCACAGATAAGCAATTCTTTTCAGTTATCCTATTTAATCTGAAAAGAAGGGCAGGGAAAAATGGCATATCTTGAGTTCCCACTAGTGTCCAAAATTATCATTATTTCCATCTGATAGATGAGGCAATTGTGGCTCATCAAGTTATACAAGGTTGTATAATTCCTCCATGTAGAACCAGCAGTGGAAACCATATTCAACATTCTACTGTTGCCACTTGCTAAAAGAAAAAATAATTATCAATTAAACAGTTTTAATAAATAACTGTTGGCCAGAAAAATTAATAAAATATTATTTCTTCTGAAAGACAAAATTAGGATTTATTGTCTATCTTAATGGCATAAAATTCTGAATTGAGGAATCCTTTTTTTTTGAGACAGAGTTTCACTTTGTCACCCTCAATAGAGTGCCATGGTATCATAGCTCACAATAGCTAGGACTACAGGCAAGTACCACAAAGCCCAGCTATTTTTAGAGGTGGGGTCTGCCTCCCAGAGTGCTGGGATTACAGGTGTGAGCCACCACACCAGGCATGAATTGAGGAATACTTTAAATGCCTTCTTTAAAATTGTTAAATACCTACAACAGAGTTCTCGATCTGTACACAAGGCAAGATACCAGGAAGTTTAGTGGTCTTTGAGAAACAACATGAAATGTTAGCAGTTAATAAATTAAATCAAAAATTGGCTTGGCACCTGTGGCTCAAGTGGCTAAGGCGCCAGCCACATACACCTAAGGTGGCGGGTTCAAATCCAGCCTGAGCCCACCAAACAACGGTAATGGCTGCAACCAAAAACTAGCTGGGCCTTGTGGTGGGCATCTGTGGTCCCAGCTACCTGGGAGGTGGAGGCAGGAAACTCGCTTGAACCCAGGAGTTAGAGGTTGCTGTGGACTGTGATGCCACGGCACTTTACCAGGGGGATAGCTTGAGGCTCTGTCTCAAAAAAAAAAGAAAAGAAAATTATTACATGGAAAATTTTTGCTATTTTAGTTACTATTTTATAAAGTATTCACAGATACCAAAAGTTTGAGAAAAATTACTAGGAGGAAAATTTAAGACTATTTTTAAAATCTTTGTTAATTTTTTTCTGAAAACTGTTTCAATTTTAGAGTAAAATATCGAGGAAATCAGTTGAAGAAAACTTGACATACATTGAAATAATTTCTAAAAAATTTTTTCAAATAAAGATCTTTTAGTCTGTATTCTTAGCAAGTAGATATAATTTTAAGTTTTTTGATAACCAACACCATCTCTCTCACAGTACATAAGTTAAACATGTGTCCCTTCTCTACCAAAAACGTTTATTTCCTCTGTTTCAAGATACACATATTCTTAATGTTCACTAGCGTCCAAGTTCCAGGACAGGAATTGATCCACAGCACCTAACAAAATACTTCATGAGGTAGGCTGGAAATAACCAAATTAGAAACTAATGAAAATTTAATGAGGCTTTGCCATATGCAGGACACCTGGGCAGCGGGTGACTTTTAAAGGATACAACAACTTGACTGATTATGATTTGATGTTCCCAGCATTCTTTGACCAATGAACATTCTTTGCCCTCTGTGTGTGAATAATGAGCTTTACCATGTAATGTATAAAAGCTGGATCCTTTTGGAGTTCAGACAAACAGAAAATAACAAGCACCATCTCCCAATAACTGTGACAGTGTCAACTTCCAGTTTGGGGAGGAGAACAAGGAACTGTATTTCCTGATTCATGTCTTGCTGCATGCCAGAAAATATGTATTCTCATTGGAAATGGTCTTACTGACGGCTGATTGCACAGGTCAGGATATAACCACATCTGGCCGACTCCATGGGAGGCCTAGGAGAGCTAACCTTAGAGCTAACGTTATGACTATTGCCCTGGGAATCTTTTCACATTGTTTCTATGGCAGAAAGCACACCAGAGTCAAAACAGTCCGTTTGAAGGGTAATCTGTTGAAAGACAACTCATGTATGACTTAACATTGCCTCAAATGTAATGAGAACAACATGTAAATTTAAAAAGGTAAATTTTCATCAGATAAAGAACACAGGCATTGGCCAGGTGTGGTGGCTCACGCCTGTGATCCTAGCATGCTGGGAGGCCGAGGTGGGTGGGCTGCCTGAGCTGAAGAGTTTGAGACTACCTGAGCAACAGCAGCAAGACTCTATCTCTACTAAAAATAGAAAAACTGGCTCAGCACCTGTGGCTCAAGCGGCTAAGGTGCCAGCCACGTACCCTAAGGTGGTGGGTTCGAATCCCCAGCCTGGGCCCGCCAAACAACAATGATGGCTGCAATCAAAAAATAGCCAGGCGTTGTGGCGGGC
>NW_003852459.1:10436333-10440866 GCF_000181295.1 Otolemur garnettii
TAGTCATTTCCCTCAAATGGATATTTTGGCTTATTTTTCTCCATCCTTCTGAGCCTACATAATAAATCCAATTCTCATTGCTTTCTTTGTCTTCACCTCGTTTTGTTCCTCTATTGCTTACTTTTCCAGGTCTTTATATGACCTAAAGCCAAAAGAAAAACAAAACATTATTATTATCTATTGATAGTGTAAAAACACTATAAATAATGTTGTGTTAAAAATATTTTTCAGGCTAAAGGGTCAAAACCATCATTTAGCCTCAAGTTTCTATGTTCCTAAATCCCCCTAAAATTCCCCTCATTCATATTTTTTCGAAGCTTTCTAACAATGAAAGCTTAGCCACCCAAGGCAGCTGACCCAGAAAGCCGTTTGGCAGGAACAATAGCTGATGTAATCTTCCAGCTGAGGCCACAAAATTTCCCTGTTCCACAAGGATGGATAGTAGTACATTTATGGCTAACGCGTGATTTCACAGAACAAGCAGCAGGCGTGTACCACAGAGAAGCGCGGTCTGGCAGATATAAGCTCACCTACGCTGAAGCTAAGGCGGTGTGCGAATTTGAAGGGGGCCGTCTTGCAACCTACAAGCAAGTAGAGGCAGCCAGAAAAATTGGTAATTGATTTGACAATGATTTTTCTTTTTCCCACCCCACCCTTTGGGGGATGAAATCCACCTTACCTGTTAGCTTTATTAAGACTTCTCTCTCTATCCCCTAAGACACCTCTGCTCTTTGCCTCTTCCCATCTATCTGCTGAGAGCTGGCAGATTTCTAGTACCAGCAACTTCTTTGAGGTCATAAGACAGTGTGAACTAAAATAAAAGTGAAAAGAAAATGAAATTATCTCAACATCATTTAAATTTCTCATGGACTGTAAAGTTATTGCTAGTCATTTTTGATATTGTTCTACCTCTTCTTGACTTCTGAGTGTGGGTTTTCTCAGCTATTCAATGACACTATAGCTGAGTCTCACAAGGAAATTTAGTTAACAGTTGGTAGGAGAAATATCAAATATAGTGGCCTTTTTTTCCAAATTTTTTTTTTACACTAAGTGGATCAATCCAAGGAGGGTAAACGATAACCAGAAAAGAAATTAGAAAGATTCAGATCTTGTGGAGACCCCAGAAATTAACTGCTGTTATTTGCTTTTTTATACAAAAATTGGCCACTGTCGTCTCACTGGGACTTTCAGAACTCCTTTGCTGACAGAATAATGTCCAGCAAAGGTTATGCTCTTATTACCCATTACTGAAGACAAAAATAATAATGTTCTCTCAAATACCCCAAAGCCTCCCCGGACAACTACTCATCTTTAATCACACGGCTATGGGGGGCAAAGTAATTGTAAAGATGGATACAAAGGCCATGGTCTTTACTAGCCCTGGGGACCTCTGGTGAATTCCCTCTTGGATAACATTGGCAGATACTAAAACAGCCTCTAAAACTGAGCAAGGGAAACAGGGAGGAGCCTTCAGATGAAACTTATGAAAGAATTTGTCTTTATTCAAATCTCTGAAAATATTACTAGTATCTTAATTGATCCTGAAATAGAAACTAATTAAAATACCACTTGAATTTTTTTTTTTTCAGAACTGATGATAATTTCAGAAATGATCTCAAGGCACTCGCTAGGCCTGGAGATGAAAAGAAGCCAGCTCTGAACTTGGGTTATTTTCATAGCCACAGTATTACACTTTCTGGTCCATCTAACAATTTATTTTTCTGAATAAGATGTAGTTTTCTAGTAAAAATCAGAAGTCAGATGTTATGTGTATCCAAACATCTTGAAATTGTTCTTAAGAAAACAATTTTTCTCTTTTACATGAACTAGATTTGGGCAGTTGAAAAACTTATCTTTTGGAAGTGGTCATCTCAAGATGACCTTTGCTCATGTGAGGGAGTTTACCAATTTAGTCTGTAACCCTTCATCTTGCAGGATTTCACGTCTGTGCTGCTGGATGGATGGCCAAGGGCAGAGTTGGATACCCCATTGTGAAGCCAGGCCCCAACTGTGGATTTGGAAAAACTGGTATCATTGATTATGGAGTCCGTCTCAATAGGAGTGAAAGATGGGACGCCTATTGCTACAACCCACACGGTTTGTTAAAAATAATAATTTTATGTTTTCCAAAATAGATGTGCTACTCAGAGGTTGTTAAGAAAGAAATGACTTCTCTCAGAAATAATTTAATTTGGTCATGATAATTATTACTAATAACTACCATTCACAAAGTGATTATACTATAGCAGATACTAAGTTAAATTCCTTCACTTAAATTCTTAATATTCACAACAACTCTTTAAGGAACTATTGTTTTACCTGTTTTATGAATCAAGAAACTGAAATTTACGAAGTTAGGTAATTTTTCCAAGATCAGAAAATCAATAACTAGTAGGCAGGTGAAATTGAGACTTCAGATCTTTTCAGTACCAGAGAACATCCTGGTCACAAAGAAAAAGAAAAAAAAGCTAGCATCTTATAAACATGTCATAATTATAATAATCAGCTAAAATAATAAAGTGATGCTACCAAATGTTAATGTTTACAGAATGAGAAAAAGAAGACAAATAAGCAAAGTTTTTCCCCTAATTTATTTATTTATTTATTTTTACAGTTTTGGGCCAGGGCTGGGTTTGAACCTGCCACCTCTGGCATATGGGGCTAGCGTCTTACTCCTTTGAGCCACAGGCACTACCACCCTAATTTATTTTTATGCATAAATGCTTAGAGTTCCAAACTAAACTAAGCAACTTTTATTCAGTGGTTTAACAAACAATTATATCTTGTATGTACTAGTTATTATTGCATAGTGTATTTTCGTTCACATTTTCCCGTGGTTGCTTGCAACTAGAAAATATTTGATGAGAAAATTGACTCATAATTACTAGAAAGAATTATTCTTGGCTGAGCGTGGTGGCTCATGCCTATAATGCCGGCATGCTGGGAGGCTGGGGCAGGAGGATCTTCTGAGTTTGGGAGTTCAAGACAACCTGAGAAAAACACAATCTCTTACAAAAAAAAGAAAGAATTATTCTTATGTCACGTTCTTAGCGGAAAAATAGACTGTTCCAGACTGTTCTTTTCGGATATGCTTCCCCTAGGACAATGTTACAAAGTATTACAGAGTGTTACAAAAGTCTTTGCAGCATTTATGATCATAAACAGTCTCAGATGGTGTACCGTTTGGATTTACCTTATAAGAAATTTCCTAATACAGAAGGAGAGTTATAGTGAAGTTCTAGAATATTATTATAAAATTTATTATTTAATGTATTAACAATTGGAGAACAATTTCTCATGTCAGTAACAAACTCATATGTATTCCAATTAGAAATATTTTTGCCTAGAGCTGTCACCTAGTTCCACTTCAACTTTCAAATCACTTTGACATGCTGCAAGCTTATTTATTGCTATACTACACCTATATTTCATCCTATATTTAATCCTTTCCTCCCTCCCATTCTTTTTATTCAATATATTTATGCAGGCAACTCTCTTCTTACTCTCAGGAGTAACTTTTCTTTTCAAATATATTCTTTTATTTTTCTTTTGCCTGATCAACTTTAGTTTTTTGTTTTTTGTTTCTTTTCAGACAGTCTCATTTTATCGCCCTCAGTAGAGTGCTGTGGTGTCACAGCTCACAGCAACCTCCAACTCCTGGGCTTAGGCAATTCTCCTGCCTCAGCTTCCTGAGTAGCTGGGACTACAGGCGCCTGCCACAATGCCCAGCTATTTTTTTATTACAGTTTGGCCGGGGCCTGGGGCCAACGCCCTACCCACTGAGGCGCAGGCACCATCCTGCTTGATCAATTTTAGGATCTCTGAGCTCCTAGTTGATTATTTCCAAAGGTCAAAATGCATGGTCAGTGAAGGAGTATCCATGAGAGGATTCTGACAACATTCCATTGGCCTTTTATATGAATGCCATCCTAACTTATAAACTTTCATAAGTTGCTTTGTTTTTCTCATAGAAGCCTGAATACTTTCTACTCTGGGAATGTGGGTACAGAATCCTGGGAGACTTGCTCTTACCCAATTCTTAGTATATTTCATTCACTTTTGGGTTTAGAGGTATGTGGATTATTTAGGATGTGGTTAACTTGAAGGAGACTGAGGACTGCCTCAACCAGTGCTAAGAGAACATCTATTGAAACTTTACTAGAATAAAAAACATAACAGTAATGTCAAAAAAATAAAACAATCATTATTAATTAATCTGTACCCCCATGTTACAGCTGATTGAAATAAGGATGAAGACAGTCATTAAAACGTGTCGGCAGGGGGGAGCGTGGGGACTGCAAAAAACCAAAAGCCACATTTAGAAGTGCACTTGCTCACTGCGAGTTCTGAATGTGCAACATGGTGTTGACTACCTTTGCATGTGAATTTTTGTCGTTTTTAGACAGAGTCTCACTCTGTTACCCAGGCTAGAGTGCTGTGGCCTCAGTCTAGCTTACAGCAACATCAAACTCCTGAGCGCAAGCGATCCTCCTGCCTCAGCCCCCCAAGTAGCTGGGACTACAGGCACTTGCT
>NW_003852459.1:10441153-10442283 GCF_000181295.1 Otolemur garnettii
ATACATACGACAAAGATACAATGGTACCGGACGAAGGAATGTGTCCCTAAAGCTGACAATGTATGTGGACATACAAACTATGCATTGCACATTTCATTTTATGATGAGAACATTTTACATTTGCATAACATCCTTAAGTCATTTTCTGTATTTTATACTCAGAGTGACCCTGCCAGGGTGGTAATGGGAGAGGTGTAGTTATATTTATTTTACCAATGAAGAAAATGAGGTACGGAGTAGTCACAGAGCTTGAACTATTTCTGTGGCCATATTTTGGTGCTCCTCAACCTTTCTCTTTATTTGCTTCCTTGTTTGTTTTTATTATGACCAAAAGCTATAAAATAATCAATGACTTGGCAAAAGCAAGCATGAATATCTCCACCAAATCCTGAAATATTAAGATTAGAGAATACAGAATAATTACTAATCATTCCTTTTAATTGGATTAGAATCACCTTTAAAGTCCTTTGAAACCTTAAAATTCTATCATGGTTTTCCAAACAATGTATTAGAACTCATTATTCTGGGTATTTCAGTACCTAAAGACACAGTGGTGACACCAAAAATAAAAACCTTGATTGTGGTGTTGTTAGCATGGATCTACAGCAGAACCTCCACAGTTAACCACCTCCCTACATCGACTACCTCCCTAACTAATTTTCATAGACTGGACATGCACCACACGTACATATCAGTATAGTTGGCCTAGTTCATTATGTCGACCACCTCCATATATTGACTACTTTGTTACAGTGCCTTGGGTGGTCAGCTTACAGAGGTCTACTGTGTGTGTATTCATATATAGTGTATATCTATCTATCTATCTATCTATCTATAGATAGATTGTCAAAATACATAGAAGTAAGGCCAGGTGCAGTGGCTTACCCCTATAATCCTAGCACTCTGGGAGGCTGAGGTGGGTGGATTGCCTGAGCTCTGGAGTTCAGAGACCAGCCTGAGTGAGAGTGAGATTCCTATCTCTACCCAAAATAGAAAAACTAGCTGAGCACTGTGGCAGGTATATATACAAAAGACTTGTGCACTTTAGTTTTAAGAGATAAAAGAAAGCAGAAATGTAAACAGAAGAACAGCTAATTAAATTACATTTTCAGAACTTTTTAAATTAAAAA
>NW_003852459.1:10442549-10458245 GCF_000181295.1 Otolemur garnettii
AGGTGGGGTCTCACTGTGTTATCCCATACAGCCTCAAACATATGGGTTCAAGGGATCTGGTCATGTGGGCCTCCCAAGTAGCTGGGACGACAGGTGCAGCCACCATGGCCAGCTGTTTTCTCCTTATTATTTTTACTTTTAAAATAAAAATCTTGGCTTGGCACCTGTAGCTCAGTGGTTAGGGTGCCAGCCACATACACTGGGGCTGGCGAACCCAGACCAGGTCTACTAAACAACAAAAAAATAGCTGGACGTTGTGGTGGGCACCTGTAGTCCCAGCTAATTTGGAGGTTGAAGCAAGAGAATCATTTAAGCCCAAGAGTTTAATGCTGCTGTGAGCTATGATGCCACAGCGCTCTACTGAGGGTGACATAGTGAGACTTTGTCTCAAAAAATAAAAAAAATTAAAAAGTAAAATCAAATAAAAATCCACAAATAGTCCATGTTAATCTTAGAGAACTTAGAAACTATTGATGAGAAAGCCCATTCAGTCATTAGCTATGAGCCTATATACGTTATACATACTATAGATGCTATATATTAAACCATTTCTTTAATATTTCATAACAAGTAATAGATGGCTAGAAAGCAAGTAGCATTTTTAAATAAGACTAGTTTCTTTTTTAATGCTTTTTTTTTCTTTTTTTCTTTCTTTTCGCCCATTTCAGCAAAGGAGTGTGGTGGTGTCTTCACAGATCCCAAGCGTATTTTTAAATCACCAGGCTTTCCCAAGGAGTATGAGGATAATCAAATCTGCTACTGGCACATCAGACTCAAGTATGGTCAGCGTATTCACCTAAGTTTTTTGAACTTTGACCTTGAAGATGATCCAGGTTGCTTGGCTGACTATGTTGAAATATATGACAGTTACGATGATGTCCATGGCTTCGTAGGAAGGTATGTGAGGTTTTCCCAGACAGGAAGTTAAATGAATGTCCAATATTTTGTGTCTTGCTTCTTTAATTTTCCCTGCCCTGTCCCTGCAATACTGATTTTACAGTATTTCAGTTTTCCTACAACCCCATATCATTTTAAAGAAAGATTTTTCTTAGCTGACAGCCTCATATACTTATTACTAAGGTAGTGATAGTTGCCTTTGATTATTAGTAAGTTGTAAAAACAAGGTAGTCTGGCTTAGTGCCTGTAGCTCAGTGGCTAGGGCTCTAGCCACATAATGCCAGAGCTGGCAGGTTCAAATCCAGCGCGGACCTTCCAAACAACAATGACAACTACAACCAAAAAATAGATAGGCGCTGTGGCGGCACCTGTAGTCCCAGCTATTTGGGAGGCCGAGGCAAGACAATCGCTTAAGCCCAAGAATTTGAGGTTGCTGTGAGCTGTGACGTTACAGCACCCTACCAAGGGCAACAAAGTGAGCCAAAGTGAGACCCTGTCTCAAAAAAAAAAAAAAAATGAGGTAGTCTATTTATTAAAACCTCAAGATTTGACTAACAATAGGAAGAAGAAGAAATATATAAGCTGAAAAACGTATTGGGGGTTTTAAGTTCTAAGTTATGTCAACTTCCTAAAAACAACTGTCGTTTCAGTAATTTTTGCCTTTCTTCTTCCTACAAAAACTCTGAACTAAGCATTATGTACATAAAGTAAATAAGCAAAGTGTAGCCCCTTCTCTCTTACAAGTTAGGTAAGCATACGATAAATATCTTCTTAAAAATAGCTTTCTTAGCTCGGCACCAGTGGCTCAAGCAGCTAAGGCGCCAGCCACATACACCTAAGGTGGCGAGTTCGAATCCAGCCTGGGCCTGCCAAAACAATGACAGCTGCAACCAAAAAATAGCAGGGCATTGTGCCAGGTGCCTGTGGTCCCAGCTACTTGGGAGGCTGAGGCAGGAGAATTGCTTGAGCCCAGGAGTTGGAGGTTGCTGTGAGCTGTGATGCCACAGCACTCTACCCAGGGGGATAGCTTGAGTCTCTGTCCCCCCCCCCACAAAAAAAAGAAAGAAAGAAAAAAATAGCTTTCTTTGGCCATGTACAGTGGCTTATGCCTATAAACCCAGCACTTTGGGAGGCAGAGATGAGAGGATTGAGTGAGGCCAGGAGTTGGCAACCAGCCTGGGCAACATAGTGAGACTCCATCTCTACACATAAAAACAGTTGTAAATAAGCAGGTGCTTACTTAATAAATAATAATAATAAGCTGGCTCTGATGTTGGGCACCTGTGGTCTTACTCAGGCGCTAAGGCAGGAGAGTTGCTTGAGCCCAGGAGTTAGTTCAAGGCTGCCTGGAGCTATGAGCCATGATTGTGCTACTGTGCTCCAGCATGGGTGACTGAGCAAGACTTTCTCTCTAAAAATTAATTAACTAAATTAATATTTAAAAAGTTTTCTTTGACATAAAAACCAAGTGTTTCCTTCCTCAGTATTTTCCCCTTGATTTTTCAACATGCTAGAACACAGTCTTTTTTTTTCCCACCCTAAATCTTTAATATAGTTTAAATATTGAGTGCTTTACAATATATTGCAAAGTTAAGGTGTGTACAATTAGGTATTTTATATATTCAGGTCCCCACTTTGTAACTAATATCTTAGACTATAGGTTATCAATTATCAATAGGCTATTAAATATCAATTCTCTGTTATAAATGACAGTAATTTAACAGAAGAAAATAATAGTAGGGCTCGGCACCCATAGCATAGTGGTTATAGCACCAGCCACATACACTGAGGGTAGACAGGTTCAAATAGCTAAACAACAATGCCCAGGCCAGCTAAACAACAATGACAACTGCAACCAAAAAATAGCCCGGCATTGTGGCAGGCACCTGTAGTTCCAGCTACTTGGGAGGCCGAGGCAAGAGAATTGCTTAAGCCCAAGAGTTGGAGGTTGCTGTGAGCTGTGACACCACAGCACTCTACTGAGGGGGATAAAATGAGACTCTGTCTCAAAAAAAAAAAAAGTAATAGTAGGACAATTTAAAAATGACAGACTCAACAGATTTTTATGCTGACTTTGAAACATATAATTTAAATACAAGGAAAAATAAATCCCTGGTTGTCTAGGAGTTAGGATAAAAAGAAAAAGAAAAAGAAAGGCATTTCTTGCGTAAATGAACAACAATTTTTGAAGGGAAAGTATATGTTGTTTTGTTTTGCTTTGTTTTGTTCTTTGGCTAATGACTACAGGAACAAAATGCAACTAGTTTTTTAAAATACTTTGGAGAAGACATGAAGTAGAGTTTGAGAAATTAAGAACCAGGCATTTTCTGAAAGAATAGATCTTTCCCCTTGGGAATCAAGAGGACATTTTGTTCTAAACCCAGTTTCAGAAATCAATTACAACTCTAGATAAAACCATAAACTATTATTTTTAGAGGTGTCAGCAGGCTAATTTGTTACTTATTTGATTCATATTATCTCCTTTTTCTTTTTTTAAGACAGGGTCTAATAAAATTCCATTCTTCTTTAGTTGTGAAGAAAACTTTGTAAAATTAATCAAAAACAAATTTTTAGTTTTTCCAAGTAGAGTTAAATGATCTATTATTGCACAAAAGTTTTATAGGTACACAAAGTAGAAAGACCACAGATCATTTTCTTTTAATTTCATTAGTACTGTGAGAAGGTTACTTCAAACAGCAAATTTTGTTTCAACTTTTCTTCTCCCTTACAAATCCAAGTGAAAAAACAAGTTTTAACAAGTATAGAGGCTCAAAGGGGTAGGGCCCTGGCCCCATATGCCGGAGGAGGTGGATTCAAACCCAGCCCTGGCCAAAAACTCAAACAACTATAGAAGAATTGGCCAAACACAGTGACTCACGTCTGTAATCCTAGCACTCTGGGAGGCTGAGGCAGGAGGATTGCTCAAGCTTAGGAGTTCGAGACTGGCCTGAGCAAGAGCAAAACTTCTGTGTCTACTAAAAATAGAAAAATTAGGCAGGCATAGTCATGGGCACTTGTAGAGGCTGAGGCTCAGCTGTGATCTGGGCTGAGGCCATGGTACTCTAGTTTGGATGACAGAGAAAATTGAAATACTGTAAAATCAGTATTGCAGGGACAGTGTAGTTTCTCAGAAATTAAAAAAAAGAAAGAAAAAGAAAAAACTATACAAAAATGAGCCATTTCTTAGGTGAAGTCATTTTAATTATCAGTAAGAACTTCTTCAGTAGCTATACAATATTCACTCATGTTACTTCTCTTTTCTAAAAATTCCTTTTCAGATACTGTGGAGACGTGCTTCCGGATGACATCATTAGTACAGGTAATGCTCCAAACTGAGGACCAAAACCATGATTTGTTTTGTCAGTGTCAATGACAGTGAAGGACGTTGTCCTAGGGGTTATTATTGTTCACTTTTTAAAGTTAGGAAAACTGGCTCAGCACCTGTGGCTCAAGTGGCTAAGGCACCAGCTACATACACCTAAGGTGGCGGGTTCGAATCCAGCCCGGGCCGCCAAACAACGATGACTGCAACCAAAAAATAGCCTGGTGTTGTGGTGGGTGCCTGTGGTCCCAGCTACTTGAGAGGCAGAGGCAGGAGAATCTCTTGAGCCCAGGAGTTGGAAGTTGCTGTGAGCTGTGATGCCATGGCACTCTACCTAGGGGGACAGCTTGAGGCTCTGTCTCAAAAAAATAATATAAAATAAAATTAGGAAAACTAAGACCGGATATAACTTGTTAGCTTTTAAATGCAAAGAACTTTTTGTTTACACTTAAAAATTTATGCCTCCAACTGCTTGCACCAAAAGTATATATGCTTGAGGGGGGGAGGTTGTTTGTTTGTTTTGAGACAGACTCTCACTTTGTCACCCTTGATAGAGCACTGTGGTATTATAGCTCACAGCAACCTCCATCTCTTGGGCTCAAGTGATTCTCTTGCCTCAGCCTCCCAAGTTGCTAGGAGTAGAGGTGCCCACCACAATGCCTGGTTTTTAGAGACGGGATCGCTCTCTTGCTCAGGCTGGTCTCAACTCTGGAGCTCAAGCAATCCACATGCCTCCGCCTCCCAGAGTGTTAGGATTACAGGCATGAGCCACTGCACCAGGCTGCTATTCTCTTTCAATATAGTGTATGCTTCTTCTACAAAGAGTATCCCTTAATTGTTTGTTTATTTATTTATTTTTGAGACAGAGTCTCACTCTGTGGCCCTTAGTGGAGGAGTACCATGGCATCATCACAGCTCACGTCAACCTCAAACTCTTGGGCTCAAGTAATCCTCTTGCCATAGTTTTTCTATTTTTAGCAGAGATGAGATCTTGCTCTTAGTCTGGTCTCAAACTCCTGAGCTCAAGCAATCCCCCCCACCGCTCACCTAGGCTTCCCAGAGTGCTAGGATTATAAGCATGAGCCACCATGCCCTGGCCAAAGAGTACCTTTTAAACAGAATAGACAAAATTTCCTGTGGGACAGATGGCAGGATGCAGGAAAAAGCATGAAAGGTCCTTACCCTGGGTTCCATGTGGCAATGAAACCACAGATTCTACACCTTGAGAACCTATCTCTGAATATTGGGAGTCTTCATGAATTCTTAGATTCTCCCGTGAGAATGATGAGGTCTTGGATTGTTAGCCAAATCAAAGAACAATAACATAGTTCTTCTTTTGCCTCTCCTCTCACAGGAAATGTCATGACCTTGAAGTTTCTAAGCGATGCTTCAGTGACAGCCGGAGGTTTCCAAATCAAATATGTGACAATAGATCCTGTGTCCAAATCCAGTCAAGGAAAAAATACAAGTACCACTTCCACTGGAAATAAAAACTTTTTAGCTGGGCGATTTAGCCACATATAAGAAGAAAAGGATGGAACTCCTTTGATCTCAGCTTTATATTATTATTGTTAACATTTATTTATTACTTTTTGAAATGTGAAAGCATTGCCTAATTTCAGACAAATTAGAAAATACAGAAAACTCTAAATGAGAAAATAAAATCTGTCATGATCTCACTACATACACATAACAACCATTAACATTTTTTCTTTGTTTTTTATTTTAACATTTTTATGTTTTTTCTCTTTCAGTCACTTTTCTATTTGTAGTGTGTGTGTATATGTGTGTGTGTGTATGCATTTACATTTGAAATTTTGAAATTCCACTCTGTGTACAGTTTTATATCATAGTTTTGTTAACCTTGAGCTTTATGGTTTAAGCATTTTTCTAAAATCGTTAAGTATTCTACAAAATCATGATTTTGAACAGCTGTAAAATAGTCTATGCTATGATTGTTCCATGCATTATTTAAGCCTGTCTCTATTGTCGGAATTTCAGGATGTTTTCATAAGTATTGTTGTAATAAATATTCTTGAACATACATATCTGTTCAACCCTCTAATTATTTGGGACAGTGTCCTAGAAGTAGAACGGCTGGATCAGAAGTTAATTAAAATAGAATTTCCTTTTTTAATAGGCAAAAACGAAACGTCATTGTAATTTGGATTTCCATTGCTTTGTCAGGGAGATTGATGGTTGGTTTATATAATTTGGGACCCATTTCTTTTCTTTTGTGAGTGATTTTTCCATCCTTTTTCTTTCAGCTATTTTATAAAACAGGTCAATCCTTTCTGATACTGAGTTGTAAGATTATATTAGATATATGGCCATGTTTGTCCTACATGTTACAATTTAGTTTTAAGTTTAAATTTGCCTTTTATTTTTATGGTTTCTTTTAATGTATCAAAGGTAAACATTTATTTGCTGTTGTATTTATTGATTTGCTACGGTATCTTTCCTCATATTTATGTTTAGGGCTGTCAAAAGATAAAATACCTGGGCAGCTCCTATGGTTCTTTGAGTAGGGTGCCGGTCCCATATACCTAGGGTGACAGGTTCGAACCTGGCCCCCAGCCAAACTGCATTGTGGATGGCGCTTGTGGTCCCAGCTACTTGGGAGGCTGAGGCAAGAATTGCCTAAGCCCAGGGGTTAGAGGTTACTGTGAGCTGTGATGCCACAGCACTCTACCGAGGGCAAAAAAAAAAGAATCAAGCAACACTGTTTTAAAACAGAATGAATGTTGCAGTAAGCAGAGAATGTTGGATTTATGGACAGAAAAGAGCTGAGGAAAGCAGAGACTGAGTAGGTTAATTGTTTCAAAGGTACTTTTCTTGTGTAGGTTAAGTAGAGGAGGCTTCTTTACTGATAGGGGGCTTCCCTAGCCCAGGGACCCGCCCAGATAGAACTGAGCCCAGGGACACAGAAAGGAGGGCACAAATCCCACCCGGGAAGGAATGAGTGCACCAATCCCCAGCTCCCCCAAGCCCTTATATTCCCAACCGCCTTAACCCACCTGCTGACTTCTTTTTTTTTTTAATGTTTCTTTTATTAAATCATAGCTGTGTACATTAATGCAGTCATGGGGTACAGTGTACTGATTTTATATACAATTTGAAATATTTTCACCAAACTGGTCAACATAGCCTGCATGGCATTTTCTTGGTTATTATGTTAAGACATTTATATTCTGCATTTAGAAAGATTCATATGTACCCCTGTAAGATGGACCATGGGTGTGGTCCCACCAATCACCTTCCCACCACCCATCCTCCCTCCTCCCCTCCCCTCCCTCTCCCCTGTTTCATATTCTTGGTCTATAATTGGGCTATAGCTTTCGTATGAAAGCTATAAACTAGTTTCATAGTAGGGCTGAGTACATTGGATACTTTTTCTAGCATTCTTGAGATACTTTGCTAAGAATAATATGTTCTTTTTCAAACTCAGCCCACTCGCACTCAGGTGAATAAAGGCCTCATTGCCCACATCGAACCTGCACTCCATTTCCTTTTGTTCACTTCTGGAAATAACCTCTCATTTTTGAACTCAAACCTCTCACTTATCATGCCAACTTGTTATGCCCCAGCTCCATCTTGTTAAGGGCTTTCAACACTCCCCCTTTAAGACAGAAAGCTCAGCTGAAAGAAATAACTGCAAAAACCCAGCTTCCCTTGTAAGGACACCCGTTAGCAGGTGTTGGCTCTTGTCAAAATTCAGCTTGTATTAAGGATTCCCCCTCCCCTAACAAAAGCCCCTTATAAAAGGTTTCCACCCCTGCTTCTAGGAGTGGGGAGACAGTGAGGTATGAACTCTTGGCCCGGTCGATCAATAAAGGACCCTTGCTTAATTGGACTCAGTGTGCTGGCATTTCTCTATTCCACTTGCTTTGGGTATAACAAACTAAAACTGGCCTGTTTGGGGTTTGGCTATTATCTCTGTCTCTTTCCTAATTTCTTGGAAGGTCAGGTAAACAACTTAGTTTCGGCGTGGTGGCAGGGAACTTCAGCATGAGTAATTCCATTTTGGATTGGTCTGTTGGGCCTGGTGCAAGAGCCCAATTCAAACCAATGGCCTCCAATAAATTTTAGTTAACAAGATGAATGGTCCCATTTTAAGACTGGATATTTATTCATCTGTATTTGACTTTTGCTATATCACTTCACTTTTTAGAGGGAAAAAATCCACAGTTACTACTCTGTATGTGAGCTAAAGAGACCCCAAATAGGGTGCTTTGGCATGTCTCAGAAGCAGTCTCTCTGACCTTCTCCTTCCCTCCCTTCCCCTTCCCTCCTTTCTCTCTCTCTCTCTCTCTCCCTCCCTCCCTCTCTCTCTCTCTCTCCCCCCCTTTTTTACCCCAAAGCAAGTCCTGGAAACCAGAATTCCTCTTTCCCAAGGTGATTCATTGCAACTAGAGCTCCTCTTCCCGCAAAGCAAGCCATAAAACCTAGAAAGGCCACTCTCCTCCTTCCCCCTCCCATTGAAGACTCTCATTCTGCAGGGGTCCTGTGCTACCCCAGAGAAGGAATGCTGCACAGGCCAAGAAGAATCTGAACAGACAGGCGTGCTGGGTTTTCTCCCTTGGTCTGTTACCACTGGATCACATCCTTCTGTCCAATCACATTTCTACACGGCTGTTCATTCTTCATCAAGCCTAAGCATAAGTATACAGTATTCCCTGGGTCTTTGGGCCTTCCTTTCTGAAGTCTTACATGTCACATAAAACTTTCAGTAAAGTTTTCTCTTGTTAACCTTCCTGTGTTATAGGAGCGTTGGCCATAACCTTTATGAGGGGTGATGAAAGAATCACACCTTTCCGTCCCTCTGCAGGCAATGATTACCATCCAATTAAGTTCAACAAAAATGTATGCACCAACCACTGTTCTAGCCATTTGAGAAATACCAGAGAACCAAGTAAACATAATCTCCAGGTTAAGGAGCTTATGTTCTGGTGGAGGGAGAAAGACAATAGTTAATATACATACATAATAAATTAGTAAACTGTGTGTGAGAAAGTTTATCGCAGGCCAGGCACAGTGGCTCACACCTGTAATCCTAGCACTCTAGGAGGCCAAGACCAGTGGATTGCTTCAGCTCAGGAGTTCAAGATCAGTCTCAGCAAGAGTGAGACCCTGTCTCTACTAAGAATAGAAAAAAATACTTGCTGGGCCCAGTGGCAGGTGCTTGGGGAGACTGAGGCAAGGTGCTCCCATGGGCCCAAGAATTTGAGGTTGCTGTGAACTATGTTAACATCACAGCACTCAACCCAGAGTGACAGAGTGAGACTCTGCCTCAAAAAAAAAGGTCAGTGGGGTGGCACTTGTGGCTCAAAGGAGTAGGGCGCCGGCCCCATATACCGGAGGTGGCAGGTTCAAACCCAGCCCTGGCCAAAAACTGCAAAAAAAAAAAAAAAAAAAAGGTCAGTGGATCATGCCTATAATCCTAGCACTCTGGGAGGCCGAGGCGGGTGGATTACTTGAACTCAGAAGTCTGAGACCAGCCTGAGCAACAGCAAGACCCCATCTCTTAAAAAAATAGCCAGGTGGTAGTGGGTGCCTATAGTTCCAGCTATTCAGGAGGCTGAGTGATTGAGCCCAAGAGTTTGAGGTTGCTGTGAGCTGTGACAACACAGCACTCTACCAAGGGCAATATAGAGAGCCTGTCTCGAAAAAATAGAAAAGAAAAGAAAGTGTGCAGTGCAATAAATTATCAACCCTGTGAAGAGTGTCAGTAACTGGGATGGGCAGTTGCAGTGAGGTGGAGGAGACCAAGACCCACTGAAGTATGAGGAAGGAAGAGTGAACCAGAGGAAAGGAACCGGAAATAGTGGGTTTGGCTGTGGAGAAAGCAATAGTGTAACCCGCTCTGTAAACAATTTTCAGTGGCCCCTGTGTGTTTTTTAATAGTCCTCTCCCTGAATTAATTACTTGATCTTTTGAGTTATTCCCCCCCCCCCAAATTGTTGATTTTCTGCAAGATAAAGGATTCTGAAGGCCCCTGGGCAGACTTCCTGACTAAGATTCAACATCCCCTACACCCTGCTTCCAGAGTATGTTGGGGAGCCTCTTGTCATCCCTCCACCTGCCCCAAGGAATGTGGCTCCTCCTCTACAAGCCCATGATCTCCGTCAGTCAGGGAGCCAGATCAGAGGCAGCTTCTCCTGTTTTCTTGGCACGATGTCTGTCCTATTAAAAAATTCCTTTCTGGCTAGGTGCCCGTAGTTCAGTGAGTAGAGTGCTGACCATGTACAACAAAGGTGGTGGGTTCGAGCCCTGCCCGGGCCTGCTAAACAACGATGACAACTGCAACCAAAAAATAGCTGGGCATTGTGGACTGTAGTCCCAGCCACTTGGGAGGCTGAAGCAAGAGAATTGCTTAAGCCCAAGAGTTTGAAGTCGCTGTGAGCTGTGACACCACAACACTCCACCAAGGGCAACATAGTGAGACTGTCTCAAAAAAAAAATTCCTTTCTTCCTTGGCAATCCTTGTGTCAGTAACTGAATCTTGGTGCACTAAGTAACTGGATGTAGGCCAAAACAGTTGTGGGGTCTTACATGCTATGGTGTTGCCAGAGTTTGATGGCTACAAGCAGGAAGAGAAGAAAAGCTTCCCTCAGCAGCTGCCTGACCACATTCGCTGCAGGGCAGCTTTGCACTCACTCTCCTGCAGCTCTGCCCTTAAAATAGGGTGACCAGACGTCCCGCTTTTGGTGGAACAGTCCCGCTTTGGAACAATTTGTCCCACGTCCTGCGGTGTTTTTAAAAAGTCCCGATTTTTGGAAAGAATGCATGAACAGGCAGAAGAACAGGAAGAGAATATACAGTCTTCGGCTGCCATGTGGCTATTTTGCCAGAATATGAGTTTTATATTATTTTTGTTAATTTTATAATGTTAAACTGTAATAATAACAAATAATTGTTGAGAAGTGATTATCGAGAACTGCTTATCAAAGTCTGCATTGTTGTCAGGCCCTGCCCTGCCCTGCCCCCGGCCCGCCTCCCGCCTTTCCCCCCCCTCCCCATGTTGTCCTGCTTTACTAATGTTAAAATCTGGTCACCCTACCTTAAAAGCCTCCAACAATTTGGTGGTTACCTCCTGATTGCCTCCAAAGAAAGGAACTCTGGATTTGGATTTTGACACTAGCCCCTGGACTGAGAAGTGCTATTTGAAGGTGCTCCCTGGTGGGGGAGACCCCTCTCAAGTGGGGGAATTCTAAGGGAATTCCAGTTTGGTTGGGGTTGGGTAAGTCCCCCACCATTTGTGACAGTGGGAACTAAACTAACTCTTACGGTCTAGCACGCCCAGCGCTTGTTAGTTGAACTGCAGTTCATTTATTTGGAACCTGCTTTTCTCTTTGTATTGAGTGTTTATCTGTATTGGTGTGTGGTATGTACACGTGGAATCTGTTAAGCACTTTGCCTCTAATCCTGCATACCTTAAATTTGCTGTTGATGGTATTATAAGCACAGTCGAAGGTGTGGGAGGTTGAAGTACAGCTCTGTTCTTTGGTCTGGAAGATTAGAAGACATCTGTGCTAGCATCTGGGACACTGAAAGGTATCACCGTCCAGGATGGCGGCCTAGATGCAGGGATGCGCATTGTTGACAGGGAAACATAACGTCTAGGGACTTCTGTGGAACTTCAGAGAATCCTATAGCCAGAGTTCTGAGACAAAGGCCACTGAAACTTTGTGTGTATGTTTAGACATGTTTGTGTATGTACATGTACACTGTGTACATGTAGTGTAGATGTCACAAAAATAGGCTTATAAATGAAAAGAGCTCTCATAAATTAAATAAGCCCAACTGCTCTTCAAGTTCATGTTAATTAAGCAATCTTTGGTAATCAAGCTAGTTTTTTTTTTAATGATTGGTGAAATCACAATAAAAACATCTGCAAAATTGTTAGTATACATTTTCTCTTGGGCTTACTGGTTATTTTTATATTTGAAACTGTCAAGGTGGGGCAGCATCTGTGGCTCAGTGAGTAAGGCACTGGCACCATATATGGAGCGTGGCAGGTTCAAACCCAGCCCCAGCCAAACTGTAACAAAAAATAGCCAGGCGTTGTGGCAGGCGCCTGTAGTCCCAGCTACTTGGGAGGCTGAGGCAAGAGAATCGCCTAAGCCCAAGAGCTAATGGTTGCTGTGAGCTGTGATGCCACAGTACTCTACTGAGGGTGACAAAGTGAGACTCTGTCTCTAAAAAAAAAAAAGAAAGAAAGAAAGTGTCAAGATGTGACTCAAAGCTTATAAAACTAAAAACCAGGCAAAACAAAATGATCTGTGATCTGTGTTTGTATTATTTTTAATAAGTAAAGGTAAATGTAACATTGTTGGTTTAATAAAAAAAAGCTAAATCTCCTGAGTTATCAGCAGAAATACCTATGTGTTTAACTTTAAGGTTCTTACTCAGGTAAAAATGTGGACATGTCTAAACAAAGATATATCAGTAAATTAGAATAAATCCAAAACTAAGTAAATGATAGCACAAAACCAGAAACGTATTGTCAAAGGTTTATGAAGCAAGTTTGGTTTGAGTCACTCTTTCTAAGCACTGGTGGCAAGCTGGCCTGTTACAGGTACATGTTGTTGCCGTACCACACGACTTTGCCTACAAAACTTTATTTTTTATATTTTAGTTTTATTTTTGAGACAGTCTCACTATGTCACCCTTGGTACAGTGCTGTGGCATCACAACTCATAGCAACTTCAAACTTTTGGGCTTAAGTGATTCTTTTGCCTCAGCCTCCCAAGTAGCTAGCTGGATTACAGGTGCCCAACACAACTCCCGGCTATTTTTTGTTGCAGTCATCATTGTTGTTTAGCTGTCCCAGGCTAGGTTCGAACCCACCAGCCTCAGTGCATGTGGCCAGCACCCTAACCACTGTGCTACAGGTGCCAAGCCTAGAAAACGTTCTTTAGAAAGAATAATTTGTTTTTGTTTTTGTTTTTTTGAGTACTTTTGTACTTGAGTACTTTTTAAAGTACTGTGGCATCACAACTCACAGCAACCTCAAACTCTTGGGCTCAAGCAATCTTCTTGCCTCAGCCTCATGAGTAGCTGGAACTACAGGTGCCCACCACCACCTGGCTATTTTTTTTAAAGATGGGGTCTGGCTGTTGCTCAGGCTGATCTCAAACTCCTGAACTCAAGTAATCCACCAATCCACCCACCTTGACCTCCCAAAGTGCTAGGCTTATAGGCATGAGCCACTGACCTTTTTTTTCTTTCGAAACAGTCTCACTCTGTCACCCTGGGTTGAGTGCTGTGGTGTTAACATAGTTCACAGAAAACTCAAATTCTTAGGTTCATGGGATCACCTTGCCTCAGTCTCACCAGGCACTCACCACTGGGCCCAACTAGCATTTTTCTACAGACAGAGTCTCACTCTTGCTCAGGCTGATCTTGAACTCCTGAGCTCAAGCAATCCACCGTCCTCAGCCTTCTCAAGTGCAAGGATGATAGGCATGAACCACTGGACCCCGTCTTAAAAAAGAATTCTTGACCTGCAACTCTAGCACCCTGGAGGCCAAGGCAGGTGGGATTGCCTGAGCTCACAGGTTCAAGACCAGCCTGAGCCAGCTCGAGACCTCGCCTCTAAAAACAATAGCAGAGTGTTTTGGCAGGCGCCTATAGTCCCAGCTACTTGGGAGGCTGAGGCAAGAGAATCAATTGAACCCAAGAATTTGAAGTTACTGTGAACTATGACACCATAGCACTCTACCAAGGATGACAAAGTGAGACTTTGTCTTGAGAAAATTAAAAAACTAAAGAATTCTTGAATGTTAATTTGTGTATAATAATTTATTTCAAAATAAACAAAATGGTTATTCTTAGAGTCCAAAGAGAATCTCAAAACAATCTTATACTTTGGAAGTATTACCATGAAATTGAATTTGTGCAGAACTTGAACTCAAGTAGAAAAATGTACTGAATTTGAAATGAAGTAGAAAAATGTTTGAAACTAGTTATATTGTTTTTAAAATAGCTTGCTCTTGATCCTTATGTAATAAAAATGTTATGACTTTGTGTCATTATTTGACATGCTAAGGATTAATGTTAAAGCTTTATTTGGTCTATAGTTAGGTAAAACAAGTCAATAAATTTTATTTTGGGGCTCGTCGCCTGTAGCTCAGAGGGTAGGGTGCCAGCCATGTACACCGGAGCTGGCAGGTTTGAATCCAGTCCAGGCCTGCCAAACAATAATGACAACTACAACCAAAAATTAGCCGGGTATTGTGGCAGGTGCCTGTAGTCCCAGCTACTCAGGAGGCTGAGGCAAGAGAAGAGCTTAAACCCAAGAGTTTCAGGTTGCTGTAAGCTGTGATGCCACAGCACTCTACCCAAGGTGAGAGCTTGAGACTGTCTCAAAATATATATATATTTATTTATTTATTTGGGGATATTGGTATTTTGGGAAATTCACATTAATTAACACCTTTAAGCAGGATGTATTCTGAAACTGCTATCATATGTATGGAACTTAAAGATGTCCCATTTTTCAGAATAGCTAGTTTTATTAGAATACTTACATTTGTTATTTTAGTATATTCCTTTTTTGAGACAGAGTCTTACTTGTCACCCTTGGTAGAATGCCATGGCATCATAGCTCACAGCAACTTCAAACTCTTGGGTGCAAGAGATTTTCTTGCCTCAACCTCCCGGGCTACAACACACGGCTGTTTTTTTAGAGATGAGGTCTCACTTTTGCTCAGTCTGGTCTCTAACTCTTGAGCCCAAGAAATCCACCCCCCTTGTCCCCCCACAGTGTTAGGATTACAGGTGTGAGCCACCACTTGGGGTTAGGGAAGGGCCTCTAGTTCTAAGTCTGCTGCTAAGGTCTGATGCTTAAATGTTTATAACCAGGTCTGAAAAACAATGTTTTTTTTCGTAGCCTTTGATATGTTTGAATTGTGCAACATGATCAAAAAATCTTCCTATGCTGTTAGTACGAGTTGTGTATACTTCTTCTGCTACAAAAAGCTTGGCACTGTTCTTGAAGCCCCGTCAGAAAAGAACAGTAGTTTTGAGAAGAAAAAAAGGGCAATTTATTCCTTTGCCCACAAAGGAGGAAAAACAGCACTATTAGTCTCAAAGTGCCAAATTTTCCTGTACCTCCACAGAAACACAGAGCTTTTAAAGTGAAGGCCCTTAGTTCTAGGCTCTCCTAACTTAACTCCAGTTAATTCTTCTGATCTTGACATTTCTTTGTCCCATCTCTGCAGAAGACAAAATCATGACCTCCTCCCATGAAGGCCTATGCCACACATCCACACCTCCACCACACAGCCAGGAGCCAACCTCCAGGCCCATCTTCTGTAGTGCAAAACACAAAACATACTCCCTTGCCCCTTACAAACACTACCCTAGGCAGGAATGCAGAGTCTGTTTCCAAAAAGAGTGGAGGAAGTTTTAAAGATCCAGAAAACATTTTGCCACTTTTTTTTCAGGCCATTTTCTCTGTTACTTTTTTTTTT
>NW_003852459.1:10458401-10459466 GCF_000181295.1 Otolemur garnettii
CAACCTCAAACTCTTGGGCTCAAGTGATTCTCTTGCCTCAGCTTCCCAAGTAGCTGGGACTACAGGTGCCCACCACAATGCCCAGCTGTTTTTTTTAGAGACCAGGTCTCAAGCTGGCTCAGGCTGGTTTCAAACCTGTGAGCTCAGGCAATCCACCCTCCTCAGCCTCCCAAAGTGCTGGGATTACAGGCATGAGCCACCACACCCGGCCTTTCCTCTGTTACTTTTGAGGACAATTAAGTTCATGAACTCATCCTAGAAAAAGTGCTGTATACCTCATTGCTGAATATCAGTCTAGTCACCTTCCAAATACTCAATGCCAGTGCCTAGTTTGCTTTTCAAAGCACTTTTTGTAGAATGAATTTGTGAACTTAATCGTTAGACTTTGTATGATGGCAGCTCTGATGGCCATTCCAGAAAGAGTTCAAAAATTGATCTGAAGGGCGCTGGCGTCAGCACAGAGCTTCCCTAGGGGAGGACTTCGAAGGGGACTATAGTGATATTCAGCCATGAGGTAGGCAGCACTTTTTCTAGGATGAGTTCTTGAACTTAATCGTCAGACCTCACAAATAAGACACTATAAACAGAAGATAGCTATTTTTCTAAATTCAGAGAAATCAATTTACATGAATATTATCTAAGGTTAATCCGACATTTCTCTTTTGATGTATTTTCTACATCTAATACTTTTTCACTTCTTTGCGCATGAACTTTTTTACCCTGTTTTCTTCACCTCCATCAGTTTTTTAGTCCTTTACCAGAATCTCCCTTTTTTTTGTTCTTTTTGAAAGTCATATTTATACGGGAAATTGGAGAATGTGTGTAAATTTGCGAAGTATAATGCACACTGGGATTGTAAGATACCATAATTATTATTATTGTTATTATTATTATTTTTGAGATAAGGGTCTCACTCTGCTGCCCTGGATAGAGTGCCGTGTCATAATAGCTCACAGAAATTTCTGTCTCTTGAGCTGAAAAGATCCTTTTGTCTCATCCTTCCAAGTACCTAGGACTACAGGCTTGTGCCACAATGCCTGACTAGTTTTTCTATTTTTTTTTTTT
>NW_003852459.1:10459645-10460075 GCF_000181295.1 Otolemur garnettii
GGCTATTTTTTGGTTGCAGCCATTATTGTTGTTTGGCAGGTCCAGGCTGGATTCGAACCTGCCACCTTAGGTGTATGTGGCTGGCACCTTAGCTGCTTGAGCCACAGGCGCTGAGCCTAGTTTTTCTATTTTTAATGGAGACAGGGTCTCCCTCTTGCTCAGGCAGGTCTCAACCTCCTGAGCTCAAGCGATCTACCCACATAGGCCTCCCAGGATGTTAGGATTGCAGGCATGAGCCACTATGCCCAGCCAGGTATTATAATTATTGATGATGATGATAAATGGAAGTGCTTTAGGATTTACCGAAATTACTATTCAAATGTGCAAAAGATTTAGAATGATATTAAATGCCATCCACTACCATGCCCTAGACTCCCCTATATCTCAACAGTATACTGAAAGTAGGATACACAGGGTTAGAGACAGGTTA
>NW_003852459.1:10460142-10462552 GCF_000181295.1 Otolemur garnettii
ATATCCTAAGATTTATAAAGAGTTGAAAAGAAAAGTTTACTATATATAAATTGCTGCTACCTTCAAGAATATTTTTCAACACTTAATTTTTGGTCAGGGCTGGGTTTGAACGCACCACCTCTGGCATATGCGGCTGGCTCCCTAACTCCTTTGAGCCACAGGCACCAGCCAAAACTTAATTTTCTTTCTTCAATGTATTACCCTCTTGCACATCTGTTTTATTATGTTTTGTGTCCTAGTAATTCTACTTTATTTGAATGTTTTCAATTTAATATCTGCTCAGATTTATTTATACATTTTTCTCTATTACTTTATTTTGTTTGTTATGTTGTGTGTGGGTTTAGAAGTGGTTCTTGTTTGAAGTAATGCTTACTTGTAATTTATCTCATCTTTACATCATTAAAATCATTCTCTGAATGTAAAAAAAACACACTGATGTTGATATATGTATATAGGATATCCAGTATTTTTTTTTTAATATAACATTTGAGTTCAGATTTGGGGAAAGGACATTTTTGAAAAGGAAATTTTTTTAGGAATATGTTTTCTAACTCTTCCTTCTCAAAAGAAGAAAAAAAATTCCTGTTCTGTTATTGTGAACGCAAGCTGTTTTCATGTCTCATGCTGTTTTTTAGATTCCTAAAACATATATCCATAGCTATTTTTTTTTCTGAACAAATGCCCAACAAAGAAAACCACTGAAAGAAATCAGCTTCCACAAAACCCAGGTACAGAAAACTCCCTAAAAACATAGGCTCTTGAGCCTTCCCTGTAAAAGTCGCATCCTTAACAGTATTTACGAAATGCAAATATTCATTTTTGAGCATTTACTTCAGTGTCAATTATAAATAAGGTCATTACTTGCCTAAGTACTAATAACCACAAAGTGATTGTATTGAAGCCCAGGAAAAGTTCCATAGTATCAGCTCTAACTGAATCAAGATGTTCATTTAAAATAAAAGTTTGTGTATAGTACAGTGCACAAACTAATTTTCACATAGCTTTCTGAAATTCTATCCCTGCCGCAGTGAATGAGGATCACTTACAAAAGAATCTTAATAGGATGGCTTTTGTTTTCCTATTCTAAAATGCCAAGCATTTCAGTAGTCAATATTTTTCAAGAACAGTGAAAAGCATTTAAAATAAGTGTACGATGGTGGTGACAGTGTTGATGGTGATAGCTTCTTGTTTCACCCATTAGAAAAGCCCAGTCCAGGCATGGTAGCTCACCCCTGTATTTGGAACGCTGAGGTGGGATGATCCTTTGAGCTGAGGAGTTCCAGGGGAGCCTGAGCAAGAGACTTGGTCTCTACCCAAAACAGAAAGAACTCGCTGAAGGTTGTGACAGTTGGCTGTAGTCCCAGCTACTAGGGAAGCTGAGGCATGAGAATTGCCTGAACCTAGGAGTCTGAAGTTGCCGTGATCTAGGCTGATGGCATGGCACTCCATCCTGGACAACACAGTGATACTCTGTCTCAAACAAATAACAATAAGGGTGGCACCCATAGCCCAGTGGGTAGGGCAACAGCCACATACATCCAGGCTGGCAGGTTCCAACCCGGCCTGGGCCAGCTAAACAGCAATGACAAATACAACAAAAAAATAGCTGGGCATTGCGGTAGTTGCCTGCAGTTTGAGGTTGCTGTGAGCTGTGACACTACAGCACTCTATCGAGGGTGACACAGTAAGACTCTGTCTCAAAATAATAATAATAATAAATAAAAAGACCTACTCTAAAAAAAATACCATTGAATATTTGGAAACAGTTATTTCCTACCCTAATGCTGTAGTCTTCGATGACTAAACAGCATGTTTATTTTTTATTTTATTTTATTTTTTGAGACAGAGTTTCACTTGGTTGCCTTTGGTAGAGTGCAGTTGCATCATAGCTCACAGCAACCTCCAACTCTTGGGCTCAAGTGATTCTCTTGCTTCAGCCTCCAGAGTAGCTGGGAATACAGGTGCCTACCACAATGCTCAGCTGTTTTTAGAGATGAGGGTCTCACTTTTGCTCAGGTTGGTCTTGAACTCCTGAGCTCCAGGGATCCACCCACCTGAGCCTCCCAGAGTTCTGGGATTAGAGGTGTGAGCCACCGCACCCGGCCTTAAATGGCATGCTTAAACACTTTATTCCACAGATGCACCATCCAAAATATGTAGGCATTTAGGCTATTTGTGGACTTCCTATTAATAAAGTGAAAATGCCATCTGTTCTTATAGTCTATTTAGCAAACTCACTCAAATATAATGGAAGCAATATTAATAATGAACTGTTCAAGACTAGTAAATTCAAGGAACAGTTAATGTTAATTGCAGCAACAAGAAATATGTCTTATTCTGTCTTTTTTTTTTTTTTTGAGACAGCTGTCCCCCTGGGTAGAGTGCTGTGGCATCACAGCTCACAGCAACC
>NW_003852459.1:10463296-10486628 GCF_000181295.1 Otolemur garnettii
GTGGCATCATAGCTCACAGCAACCTCAAACTCCTGGGCTTAAGTAATTCTCTTGCCTCAGCCTCTCAAGTAGCTGGGACTACAGGAATCTGCCACAACGCCAGGCAATTTTTGTTGTTGTTGCAGTTGTTTAGTTGGCCAAGGCTAGGTTTGAATCCACCATCCTTGGTGTATGTGGCTGGCACTGTAACCATTGTGCTACGAGCGCCAAGCTTTTTTTTTAGAGACAGAGGTGGCAGGGGGCTCTCTCTGGCTTCAGCTGATCTCGAACCTATGCGCTCAGGTAATCCACCTGCCTCGGCCTCCCAGAGTACTAAAATTATAGGCATGAGCCACCTCGCCCGGCCTTCTTTCAAGGGCTTTCAATCAAGGTTATACTCATATCATTTCACAACAGAATCCTACAGAATTTTGTCTTTATGTAAGAGCTTATTCAAGATGTAGAAGACATACCCCCCCTACCCTAAAAACAATTAATAAAAATAAGATAGCATAGTGCTTTTAAATGTTACAGAGAATCAGGTATTGGTGAGAACATAGGCAGGTCTTATTAGCAACATCCGAGAGGTTGGGACCAGACAGACCATCATCTTTGAAGTCAGCTTTTTCCACCTTACAATATATTTAAGTATAGTCGCCCTGCTCCCTGATCTGTGTGTGTTTTTTCCTATGGTTTCAGTTACCCATGGTAGAGTACAATAAGATATTTTGAGACAGAGACCACATTTCCATAACTTTTTGCACACTATATGATTACAATTGTTCTGTCTTATTATGAGTCATTGTTATTAATCCCTTACTGTGCCCAGTTTATAAACTTTACCATACGTATGTATGTACAGGAAAAAATAGTATACTACATATGTAGAGTTCAGTACTATCTGTGGTTTTAGGCATCCACTGGGGGTCTTGAAGTGTATCCTGCTCAGAAAAAAGGGGAATATCATACCCCACAATTATTCCCCATCAAAAGTTTATTCTTATATTGTAGGCAGAGTAGGAAACATTGTTTCAGTATATGAGTTGCTTCTTACCAAACCAGAAAGAGCAAATTCAGAAGGTCAAAATTATTCAAGTCATAATCCTTTTTTTTTTCTTAATTTAAAAATTATAGGTGGTTAGTTTAAAAGTGGGTTGGAAGACAGTGCAGCACCAGATAAGCACTAGCATTCTAGCTCAAATTTTAATGATACGGACGGCAGAAGCAATGTGTGCTCTCTGCCCAAATAGCAGTATCTTTAGCACAATTAATTATCAACCTACTACACCCACACAATTAAGATTTATTTCTTCTTTTTTTGCTTTCAATTTTATTTAATCTTTGGCTAGTTTATCTGCTTATATTTACAAAGCTTACAATTTACAGATGGTGAAGTATGAAAATTCTTCCTGCTGTCCCAGTTCTTCATCTACCCATTGCTAGGAGCCATGATTTCTAGTGTCTTGGCTATCCTTCCAAAGACTGTCCACATTCATAAAAAGTGGACTGAAAACCCCATTCTTGGCCAGGGAAAGCACCCCCAGAAAAAGGGAAAATCAGAGAAATAAGCTAAGCAAGGCAAAATTAAAAGTTGAGCTAGTTTACTTTTAAGCCAGAGCTGAATTATTTATCTGAGCAGTTCCTGCTTGTACTAGAAGCCTGGCCTGTAAGGGATACAGCTTATAAACACCCCTGCTAGGTCTGTGAGCACTCTGAAGAAGTAATGGCCATAGAGGAGGCTGCATGCAAGGCCTGGGGAGAAACATTAACTAGGCTGTGCCTTGCCCAGTTAATAGTCAAAGCAAATACTCATTGTGGGGATTTGTACTATGGCCAGGGTAGAGATCAAGAGAACAGCTCAAGCCCTGAAATATGGGCTCAGGGGCTTGTATCCTAATCAACAGTGGAAGACACCTGCAGAGAACAGAGGAAAGAAAATCTTCCATTCGACCCATTCTTCAGAGGAGCCTAACACCATCGCATCTGCTCCACAGTGAACTAGTGGGGGTTAACCTCCCCTACGGAATCTGTGTGTGTGACCACAGACAGAAGGTGGCCCCCACAGAAGGCTCAGGTTTCAGATTTCTCAAGGCTGTTCAGACCCTTAAAGTTATAGATAGAATAAGAACTACCATCCTTATTCAGAGAAACTGCTGATGTTTTTATTCCCTTCCTCAGTTTACCCTCTGGGGTAAATAATAGCCTTCAGTAAAAGCTGTGTGGAATAAACACTCAGGACCATCTGCTGGAACCTCATAAGCTAGTGGTGGTCCCCTGTGTCCCCACAACTCTATTCTGCCTGTCCTGTCTTTTTAATCTCTCATTACTTGTTTTTTCTTTTTCAGTTTTTGGCTTGGGCTGGGTTTGAACTTACCACCTCCAGCATATGGGGCCAGCACCATAGGCACCACCCTACCACTTTTAACTTTATTTTTCTTCAGACGATTGCCACCAACTCCAAGGGTCTTTTTTGTTGTTGTTGTTAGAGACAGAGTCTCACTTTATTGCCCTCTGTAGAGTGCCGTGGCGTCACACTGCTCACAGCAACCTCCAACTCTTGGGCTTAGGTGATTCTCTTGCCTCAGCCACCCGAGTAGCTGGGACTACAGGTGCCCTCCCACAATGCCTAGCTAGTTTTTTGTTTGTTTGTTTGGTTGGTTTTTTTGGTTGCTGTTGTTTGGCCATGCGGGGTTCGAGCTCGCCACCCTCAGTATATGTGGCCAGCACCCTACTCACTGAGCCATAGGTGCTGCCCCAGTTCCACAGGTCTTAAAGGACCCAGCCCCCAGATCAGGACCCTGGCAGGAAGAGATATGTATGTATATGTTAAAAGACTGTCTATATAAATACATACATGTACATTCCCTTCTCTCTCTCCATTACCCCTTTCTTTGCAGCATATTATCTACATACCCTATTTTATCTTAATTAATTATATGTATTTATGGCCATTAGCTGTATTATGATACATTGCCTCTACAATACAATTCACCAGTTTGATGTGTACAGTTCAATGAGCTTTGATAAATATAGACATTTTTATAACCATCACCTTAAACTAGACAAAGATCCTTTCTCCAAACGTGACCTTGTGCCTCTTTGCAGTCAATACTTTCCTGTCATTCCCTGCCCTTCACATCAACTGAACTTTTGATGTTGCTATTGTTGTTATCACTACAGTTCTGTCTTTTCCTTGAATTTTATAAAAATGAAATTACAGACTAGTATGTAGTAGTCTTGTGCATCTGGCTTCTTTCATTTAACGTAACGTTTTTGAGATTCATTCATATTTGTTGTTATATCATTTTTTAATATTGCCAAGTCATACTCCATTATATACCACAATTTGTTAATATTCAGTAGTCCCTGGACATCTAGTTGTCTTAAATATGGGGTTATTATGAATGCAGCTGTCACTAATATATTCATCTACAAGTTTTTGTGAGGACAGCTGTTTCAATTTCTCTTAAGTAAATACTGATGAAAATTACAGAGTTGAATAATAAATTTGTATCTAACATTTTAAGAATCTGCCAACTGTTTTCTAAAATGTCTGTATCATTTTGCATTACACCAGTGATGTGTAAAAATTCTAATTGGTCCATATCCTCATCAAAACTTGGTGTGAGGCTCATCGCCCATTGTTCAGTGGTCAGGGCGCTGGCCACGTACACCAAGGCTGGCAGGTTCAAATCCAGCCCAGGCCTGCTAAACAACAAAGACAATAATAACAACAACAAAAAAAAAAACCCCAGGCGCTGTGGCAGGCACCTGTAATCCCAGCTACTTGGGAGGCTGAGGCAAGAGAATTGCTTAAGCCCAAGAGTTTGAGGTTGCTGTAAGCTGTGATGCCATGTCACTCTACTGAGGATGACATAGTGAGACTCTGTCTCAAAACAAGCAAACAAACAACAACAACAAAAACTTGCCGTGGTCTCTTAATTCACATTTCCCTAATAACTAATGATGTTGAACAACTTTCAATGTGCTTATTTGCCATCTGCGTATCTTTTTTGGTTGTTTGTTCAAGTCTTTTGCTCATTTCTAGATTTTATTGCTTGTGTTCTTATTGAGTTGTAAGAGTTTTACATTCTGGGCCAGGCACAGTGGGTCATGCCAGTAATCTCAGCACTCTAGGAGACCGAAGCAGGTGGATTGCCTGAGCTCACAGTTTCCAGACCAGCCTGAGCAAAACTGAGATCCCCGTCTCTACAAAAAATAGGAAAACTGAGGCAAGAGGATTGCTTGCGCCCTAGTTGGAGGTTGCTGTGAGATATGATGCCCTGACACTCTATCCAGAGCAACAGCTTAAGTCTCTGTCTCAAAAGACAAGCAAACAAAAAATGGTAAGACTTCATTTCTACAAAAAAGGAAAGGAAAGAGATATTTGCCTACTCTAAAGTTACTATGATTTTTTTGATATTTTCTTCTAGAAATTTAATGTATTTTATTTTGACTTTAGGGTCTATGCACCACTGAGTTTGACTTTATATAAGTTATAAGGTAAGGGTTAAGTTTTTGTTTTGTCTTACGTATAAATCTCCAATTGTTCCAGCATTATTATTATTATTATTATTTGAGACAGACTCTTAAGCTGTTGCCCTGAGTAGAGTGCTGTGACATCATAACTCACAGCAACCTCCAACTCAGGCTCAAGCAATCATCTTGCCTCAGTTTTTCTATGTTTAGTAGAGATGGGGTCTTGCTCTCAAACCTGTGAGCTCAAGCAATCCACCCACCTCCGCCTCCCAGAGTGCTAGGATTACTGATGTGAGCCACCTGCCTGGCCACCAGCATTATTTTTTCAAGCATATTTTCCCCTACTTATACTTTCCCCTACGGAATTGCATAACCTTGCGGAAATTCACCTGACCATATAAATGTGGGTCTACTTCTGGACTCTAATTGTTCCACTGATCTGTATCAATAAGTCTACCTTTATACCAATACCACACTGTCTTGATTACTGTAGCTTTGTAAATTTTGAAATCAAGATGTAAAGTCCTTCAAATTTCTGTTTATTCTCTCTTTTTTAAAAGTTTATTTTATGTTAAAGAAGGGAAGTGGGGGGAGATGAGAAAGAGAAGAGGACAGAGCAGGGAGAAGGGGAAAGGTGGGGGGGGAGAGAGAGCAAAGGAAGCGAGGGAATGGCATGGCAGCCCAAAGAAAGAAAGGAAGCATGCCAGCCAAATTTCTGCTTATTTTCAAAATGGTTTTAGTTATCCTCTCTTGCTTTTATTACTATTATTTTTGCTATCATTGTCTCTTTCATTGAATTATGCTTCTGCTTCTGTGCATGCCTTGTGATCATTTGAGTTTCAGGCATTTGAAAAAAATTGCCTCCTTTCCCAGTCTCTATAGACTGGCTTTGTACTGGGAAAGACCTTACCAGTCTGGCTAGAGATTCCCAGGACCTCTCAAATCTTTTCTGGAACGTATGTTCTCTGGGCTTGTGCGTTTAACGCGCCAGTTAGAGGTTTGCGCCTATTTCTTTCTTGGAGCCTATGATCTCTTGCTCCCCCCGGTATCCCTTTCTAGTACTGCAGTCTGTGGTGATCTGACAAGCGTGTGCCTTTTCTTCTCAGCCGCCCTCCATCTGACTGCCGAAGTATCCCACTGCTCCTGTGTACACAAGACAAAAACCAGCCCTCTGGGCAGCCCCCTGTAAAGTCTGAACTTGGACATCCACTCCCCTTTCCTCTTTTCCTTGGGAGGAAGAATCCACAAGATGAAAGTTTTCTCCCGATGTGCTGCAACCTCTTGATTGGGTTTCTGGAGTTTGCACAAAGATGTAGTCTACATATTGTTAAGTTAGGGTTTCCATGGCAGAATAAGACACTGGGGCTCCCTAGTCCCAGTTCCCCTATTCTTGTTCACATCATTCGTCTTGTTTTTAGTTTTAATTTTGGGGTGTTTTTGGTTTTGTTTTTTGGTTTTTTTAGAGAGAGTCTTACTTTGTCGTCCTTGGTAAAGTGCTGGGGCATCATCATAGCTCACAGCGACCTCAGTCTTTTGGGCTCAGGCAATCCTCTTGCCTCAGCCTCCCAAGTAGCTGGGACTACAGTCACCCACCATGACGTCCTGCTAGTTTTTCTACTTTTAGTAGAGATGGGGTCTTACTCTTGCTCAGGCTGGTCTTGAGCTGCCAAGCTCAGGTGATCCATCTGCCTCTGCCTCCCAGAATGCTAGGGTTACAGGTGTGAGCCACTGTGCCCAGCCTACAGTAAGGGATTTTATAAAACTTTGGGGACTAGCAGATATTTCAAAGGTACGTATAGATGAACATCATCAACAGAGCATTGTTAACCAAGAGAGGCTGCTGTTGACTGGTGCTCAATAGCATGTTACTGCCGTGAGTTCATACCTGACTGGCTGACTTTCAAACAGGGCTGTTGCTGATTAGTTGGCTTTCAAAATCATGTTCATTGAGGTGAGTTGTCACTAAAACCAGTCCTCATGGTTGCTTATTATCACGGCTTCTGAGGAATTAATGTTTTCCTACATTTGTAGCGTCTCTTTTATTCTAGTCCACCTTTTTGGTCCTCATTTGGGCAAAGCTACAAAAGAGACCATCAAGTTCAGTTCTTCATCCGTGTTGATAGTCCTTGAAGATGAGGTTTCATTTGTAGAAATACGATTTTCAGTTCACACATTGATCATACTGATTTTACCTTGTTTTTGTCTTTGAGTCATTTAAGTGAATTTTGGTTACATAATTGTATGCAGGTTGAATAGTACTTAGTTATATAAGAAGACAATAACAATAATTCATGATCAGGCTTGATGTCTGCAGCTCAGCAGCTAGGGAGCCGGCTGCATACACCAGGGGTGGTGGGTTTGAACCTGGCCCAGGCCTGTCTACCAAACAACAATGACAACAACAACAATATATATATACATATATATATAACCGGGTGTTGTAGTGCGTGCCTGTAGTCCCAGCTACTTGGGAGGCTGAGGCAAGAGAATCACTGGAGCCCAAGAGTTGGAGGTTGCTGGGAGCTATAACGCCAAGGCACTCTACTGAGGGCCACATAGTGAGACTCTGTCTCAAATAATAATAATAATAATTCATGATCAACAAATTTTTAAAATTGGGTGGCTTTTATTAGACATAGTGATTTATTACGTGTGGCAACATTAGATGTAAAGGATTTGTATAAGATCTTAGGCTATTTTGGGTGGCACCCATGGCTCAGTGGGTAGGGCGCCAGCCCCATATACCAAGGGTGGCGGGTTCAAACCTGGCCCCAACCAAACTGTAACAAAAAATAGCTGGGCGTTGTAACGGCGAGCACCTATAGTCCCAGCTACTTGGGAGGCTGAGGTAAGAGATCGCCTAAGCCCAGGAGTTGGAGGTTGCCATGGAGCTGTGACGCCATGGCACCCTACCAAGGGTGAGAAAGTAAGACTCTGTCTCAAAAAAAAAAAAAATCTTCGGCTATTTTGACTTTTTTTTTCAGGTTACTATGAGGGTACATATGATTAGGTTACACAGTTTGCTTTTGCAGGGTTAAAGTGCGAGTTGTAGTTGTGTCCTTCACCCAGGATATTTTGACTTCTTAGTTGAGGCCTGTAATTGTTCTGAGGCAAGAAGTCTAAACCATTGGTTCTTATATAAGGAGTAGGTTTTATAGGCAATGTTTTATTTTTTTTTCCCCTGGATATAAAGTGATGGATTTTTTTGGTTTTGTCTGTTGTTTATTTCTTTTTAGAGTCAGGGTCTTGCTCTGTCACTCAAGCTGGAGTGCAATGGCATGGTCATAGTTCACTATAAGTCAAACTCTTGGGCTCAAGAAGACTAGGCCTTCCAAAGTGCTAGAATTATAGGTGTCAGCCATTACACCTGGCCTGTTTTGTGCATATAGGATATCTTTCAACACAGATTTTTTTATTCTTCCTTCATTGCTGTAGGCCAAGAGTTCTAGAACAGCTAAATTTGGATTGTGAACTTTTGGCAGAAATGCCATCAAAATGATCATTCTTTCTTTCTCTCTCTTTTTTTTTTTTAAGACAGAGTCTTTTTTTTTTTTGGTGTTTTTCAATGTCAGGTTTTTAATAATTTGAGGAATGAATTGCATGGGGAATACAAAGAATATGGGTGGTCACTGCAGTGACGGTCAGACCGGTGGTCTGGAGATGAAAGGGGGGACTGGAGTGGAGGGGGACTGCCTAGGAGTAGATGAACACGCCTCTGCCCCGCTGTGTCCACAGAACCCAGCCTGTTCCTCACATCTCACACTCTGGATAAGGAGGCAGCTAAGGATAAGGAGAGAACTTCGTCCTTGGCGGTGATGACTCTTCTTGCCTGTTTATTTTATTATAGTTTTTATAGTTCCACATGACAGTACAGGTTTATCATTAAATCAAATTTGAATGAGGTCGGTGTTGCACGCTGGTTAGAGTGTCTTGGCAGATGGGCACAAGCCCATGTGGTGGTGAGCCGCCAGGAGTGCGTGAAGTGGATAGGGAGCCCCTGGGAGCTAAAACCCCGTGGAAGGGGTGGAAGCTATCCTGGGGAGCGTTCCCTAATTACATCCCGCTTCTGATACCAGATGAAAGAGAGGCACTCGACGGGCAGAGATCTCACAGACCACCAGGGCTTGTAGGAAAGGTCTTCATTGGTGGGGGAGGGGAGGCTGCAGAGCATCACCAAGGAGGAGAGGAAAGAGGAGAGAGAGATGAGGAGAGAGTGGAGAAGAGAAGAGAGAGAGAGAGCAGAGGAGAAAGGCGGGGAGAGGGAGAGAAAGTTAAGACAGAGTCTTCAATTGTCACCCTCAGTAGAGTACCGTGGCATCACAGCTCACAGCAACCTCAAACACTTAGGCTTAAACGATTCTCTTGCCTTAGCCTCCCATGTAACTGGAACTATAGGCACCCACCACAATACCTGGCTATTTTTTTGTTGTTGCAGTTGTCATTGTTGTTTTAGCTGCCCCAGGCCAAGTTCGAACTCGCCAGCCTTCAGTGTATGTGGCTGGCGCCCTACCCACTGAGCTATGGGTGCTGCCAAAATGATTTTTCATCAGTAAATCGTATCAAGAACTCTTAGTGATACCAGTTTATACTAATATTATTGCTCTTGTTTAGGTGTTTGCACTGTGAAGTTACCAATTATCCTTCTATTATTAGTAGTATTTGGAGAGACAAGTCTCACTCTGCTGCCAGAGCTAAAGTGCAGTGGCATCAGCATAGCACACAATAACCTCAAACTTATGGGCTCAAGGGATCCTCCACCCTCAGTCTGCAAAGGAGCTAGAACTACAAGCAGATGCCAACCACACTCAGCTAATTTTTCTATTTTTTTGTAGTGACAGGGTCTCACTATGTTGCTCAGCTGTTCTAGAACTCCTGGCCTACAGCAATTCTCCTCCAGCCTCCCAAAGCACTAGGATTACAGGTATGAGCCACTATGCCTGGCCCATTTACCTCTATTAATTGGTAAGTGTCTTATGTGGGGATAATTTAAGACTACTCTCCATCAAACTTTCACTCATTGGTTTTAGCACCTACTGATTACTGCCTAAATCGATTGTTACTATCATTGTTGCAAAATGGTGACTTCCTAGCTCTGTGACTCCTTCTCCTCTTTTTACTTATCTATATCTCTTTAGTATCAGTATGACTTGTGAATTATTTTTTCAATCAATGGGTTATAATTTATGCTTCCTGATTCAGTAATGGGAGCCTTTTAAGCTGGCCTTTGAGTCCTTTTAATATGTTCTTATCATTTTTAAGCACTTGTTTACTTTCTGGCACAAAAAGATCTTTCAGGCTTTTCTTTATTTTCTCAGCCCCAGCAACAGAATTAACCATTTCTCTTTTCCCATTAAAAATTTTTTGGATACTGCTATTTGCTATATTTTAGTATTATATGTGAGTAGCTGCATAATATTATACATATACCGTGTAAATGTACCATAACCTATTTACATGTTCTTATTGGTTGTTTCTTTTTTTTTCTTTTTTTTTTTTGCAGTTTTTGGCCAGGGCTGGGTTTGAACCTGCCACCTCCGGCATATGGGGCCGGCGCCCTACTCCTTTGAGCCACAGGAGCTGCCCCCTTATTGGTTGTTTCGAGTCTTTTAATATTATAAACAATTCTGCAATGAATAAATGTCTACATATTTCATTTTGTGTATATTTGTGGGATGATTACCTAGAAGTAAAATTTTTGCATTGAAGACTTTGGGAACTTGTAGTTTTGATAAATACTGCAAATTTTCCTTCCTAGAAGTTGTACCAATTTATACATATTTCCATTGGTATCACATGACAGCTATCAAGCTTATAAATTTAGGCCAAAATGTTGCTTTTTCCCTAGTAAAGTTACAGGATTTAAAATTTTTAGTGATATTAGTTTACCAGAATAAGAGATTGTGATGTTATGATTTGCATATTGGTTTTCACCCACTGTTCCTATGGAGTTTCATAACTCTCGTAGTTCTCCTTATAATGTTGGGGTGCTTTGGGCCTCAGGAGATAGAATTCCTGTTTCTCTGACTGCCTCCTGTCCGCCTCTTACCTGCCTAAGGTAGGACTCCAATGTGATTATGGGTCAAAAGACCCTCATTCCAGAGCAGGTTCTGCCCCATACCCTAGAAGAAGGAACACTGTGCAGAGAGGCCAGGAAGAAATTCAACAGACAGAGCTCGCTGGGTTTTTAGATCATGTGCTTTTTGTCGAATCACATTCCTACATGGTTGTCAATCATGCTTATGTAGTGAAGTCTCCATAAAAACCCAAAAGGACAGGCAGCACCTGTGGCTCAGTGAGTAGGGCGCCGGCCCCATATACTGAGGGTGGTGGGTTCAAACCTGGCCCCGGCCAAACTGCAACAAAAAAATAGCCCAGCATTGTGGCGGGCACATGTAGTCCCAAACTACTCAGGAGGCTGAGGCAAGAAAATCGCCTGAGCCCAGGAGCTGGAGGTTGCTGTGAGCTGTGACACCACAGCGCTCTACCAAGGCGACAGAGTAAGACTCTGTCTCTATTTAAAAAAACAAAAAACAACAGGACTGGGTTCTGGGAGCTTCCTGAGAGCTGAAGGCGTGGAAGTTTCTGCAGTGAGTGGGCCCAGGGAGGTCATGGAAGTTCAGTGCCCTCTTCCTGATTCCTTGCCCTACAAAGCTCTTCATCTGTACCCTTTGTAATATCTTTTATAACAAATCCATAAATGTACATGTTTCCCTGAGTTCCATAAGCTGCTCTAGCAAATTAATCAGATCCAAAGAAAAAGGGGGCCATGGCAAACCCAATTTGAAGCAGGCTGGTCAGAAGCTCCCAAGGCTTGGCTTTGTGACTGATGTCTGGGGGGAGAGGCAACCTGGGGACTGAACCCTCATGCTGTGGGATTTGACACTATCTTCAGGTAGATAGTGCTGGATGTGAATTAGGGGACACCCAGCTGGTGTCCACTGCTTGCTATGTAGGGCAAAACCCCACATTTGGTCCCAGAAATATTCCATGTTGATTGTTGTGGAGTTAGAGGAAAGTCCTGGTCTGAGGAGTGTTTTTTAGAACAGAAGTTTGAGAAAATTTTCTTAACTCAATAATCAAAAAGATAGAGTGTTGGTCGGGCAAAGTGGCTCACACCTGTAATCCTAGCACTCTGGGAGGCCAAGGCAGGTGAATTGCTTAAACTTCAGGAGTCAGAGACCAGCTTAAACAAGAGTGAGACCCCATCTCTAAAAATAGCCAGGCGTTGTGGTGAGTGCCTATAATTCCAGCTACTATTTGGTAGGCTGAGTCAAGAGGATGGCTTGAGCCCAAGAGTTTGAAGTTGCTGTGAGCTATGATGCCAAAGCACTCTACTGAGGGCAACAAAGTGAGACTCTGTCTTAAAAAAAAAAAAGATAGTGTTTAATTCTGCTCACGAGTATCCCTGGTAATAAGTTCAAACTGGTTTCATTTTCTTTTTTCTTATTTTTTTCCTTAGGAGTTCCAGGCTGGCCTCAAACTCCTGGGTTCAAGTCATAGACTCCAGAGTAGTTGGGACTATAGGCTCACATTATTGAACCCAACTCCAAACAGGACACATTTTCTAAAGTTTGTGATTATGTTCTTTGTTCAGAAGGCTTGAAGCATAACAATGAGTTGCTTTCCTTTTTGGCTATTCAAGGTCATCAGTTGAATAATATTAAAAATATTGAAAAATACTCGATTATATTTGTTAACTCCCAAGTGTCTAAAAGATTTTTGTTATCTTGTCATGAATATGTTTTCTATATAGGCGAAGTATTTCTGCCATACATAGGTAGAATTTTGCAGAAATAGATACTTGTATTCCAATTACAAATAAATTTAATAGTTAAGTTATCCTATGAAAACATAGAAAATTTGTGTAGGAATCTCAAACTTTGGAGCTGATAAGAATAATTCAAAGTGCATATAAAAAATGTAGATTAGTGGGCTTATCCTAGAAGTTCTGGTTGAGTAGGTCTGATAGGTTTGGTCCAGATATTTGCAAGAAATTTCCCTTACAACAAAGAAGTTTCCCTTAGGATTCTGATAGGATAATCCTGACTACATTTTAAAAAATATAATATTTAACTATTGTTGATTGCCTGTAGTTCCATATTTTTATTTCTTGTTGATTGATTGATTGAGAGAGAGAGTGCCGTGTTGTCATAGCTCATAGCAGCAATCTCTTGGGTTCAAGCAATCCTCAGAAATGGTAGAAACTCTGTGCTTAGCTCATTGGAAAGAGTGAAACCATCTGCTCAGATAAGGCCTTCTGTCTGTTAAAGGATTAAAGCTCCACTTGGTTGATACAATTTGATAACATTGTCAAATAAGTCTGAACATAAAGGTAGTAAATTTCATGCTAGTCATAGGCATATTCGCTATGTATATTTATGGCATATAAACTAGGGATGGGAGGAAATAATCCTAAGGATTTTTGTTGTTGTTGTTCATTACTTGTTGAAAAGTCCATCAGTGGATCTTTCAACAATTCAGAGTTAGGTCAGGCATGGTGGCTCATGCCTGTAATCATAACACTCTGGAAGGCTAAGGCAGGTGGATTGCTGACCCATCCAGCAATTGAGCAAAAGGAAGACTCCATCTCTACTAAAAATAGAAAAACTTTTGACCAGCCTGAGCAAAAGGGAGACTCCATCTCTACTAAAAACAGAAAAACTAGCCAGGCATTGTGGCAAGCACCTATAGTCTGAGCTACTCAGGAGGCTGAGGCAAGAGGATTGTTTGAGTCCAGGAGTTTGAGGCTGCTATAAGCTAGGATGCCACGGCACTCTACCCAGGGCAGTAGAGTGAGACTCTTGCTCTGGCTCAGGCTGGTCTGGAACCTGTGAGCTCAGGCAATCCACCTGCCTTGGCCTCCCAAGTGCTGGGATTACAGACATGAGCCATTGCACCCAGCCTACTTTTTCTATTTTTGTAGCAATAGGGTCTTACTCTTGTTTAGGCTGGTCTCAAACCCCTGAGTTTAAGGCTTCCTCTCACCTCAGCCTCCCAGAGTGTCAGGATTACAGGTGTGAGCCACCATGTCCTGCCAGAATGTTTTTCCACTATGTTTTCTTCTATTAGTTTTATAGTTTCAGGTGGTCTTATATTTTAGGTACCTAATATTTGTACATATTCATAGGTACATGTGACATTTTTATATGGACATACAAGGCATGTTAATCAAATCAAGGTAATTGGGGTATCCACCCTGTAATGCATTTTTTTTTTTTAAATTAGAGACAGAGTCTCACTTTGTCACCCTTGGTAGAGTGCCATGACATCACAGCTCACAGCAACCTCCAAGCTCTTGCACTTTGGCGATTCTCTTGCCTCAGCCTCCCAAGTAGCTGGGACTACAGACCCCCACCACAATGCCCAGCTATTTTTTTGTTGCAGTTTCGCCAGGGCTGGGTTTGAACCTCACACCCTCAGTATATGGGCCAGTGCTCTACTCCCTGAGCCACAGGCACTGCCCATCCCCCTAATGCATTTATCATTTCTTTCTTTCTTTCTTTCTTTTTTTTTAAGGACAGAGTATCTCTATGTCACCCTCAGTAGAGTTCCGTGGAGTCGCAGCTCACAGAAACCTCTAACTCTTGGGCTTAAGTGATTCTCTTGCCTCAGCCTCCCAAGAAGCTGGTACTACAGGCGCTGGCTACAATGCCTGGCTATTTTTGTTGTTGTTGCAGTTGTCATTGTTGTTTGGCTGGCCCAAGCTGGGTTTGAACCCGCCAGTTTCAGTGTATGTGGCTGACGCCATAACCCCTTTGCTACAGGTGCCAAGCCCATTTATCATTTCTTTAGAAGCATTCTAGTTCTACTATTTTAGTTACTTTTTTATTGTTGTTGTTGTAGTTGTTTAGCTGGCCTGGCCAGAGTTTGAACCCACCACCCTCGGTGTATGTGGCTGGAGCTGAGCCTATGTATGTGGCTGGAGCCGAACCTATTTTATTTACTTTAAAGTGTACCATAATTTGTTATTGACTACAATCACTTTGTTGCACTGTCAAATATTCAATTTTTAACTGATAAGAATTAAACTAGTTTATATATTTTTTAAAAAGTTAAGAATTTTTCAATTAGGCCAGGCGTGGTGGCTCACGCCTGTAATCATAGCACTATTAGAAGATGAAGCGGGTGGATTGCTTGAGCTCACAAGTTTAAGACCAGCCTGAGCAAAAGTGAGACCCCATTTCTAAAAAAAATAGCCAGCGTTGTGGTGGGTACCTGGAGTCCCAGCTACTGGAGAGGCTGAGGAAAGAGAATCACTTAAACTCAAGTTGCTGTGAGCTATGACACCATGGCACTCTACCAGGCGAGAAAGTGAGACTCTTGTTTCATAAAAAAAAAAGAAAAAAAAAAGAATTTTTAAATTAATATAATTTATTCGTGAATTTATTTACTGACTAATGCCTACTATGTGCCAAGATTTTTGCTAGGCACTGGATAATAATAATCATCACATATTGAACTTTGATGTAGATACATGTATTATTCTTTCAATTTCATTGATGAAGATGTGGCAAAGATAAGCATTTTTCTGGAAGATCCCAAGTCACATAGTGGCAGAGCCAGTATTTGAACACACAGCTACCTGTTCCAAAGCTGAGCTCATTGCATTTACTATAGTAATTGATTATGGATGAATACTTTATTTTACTAAATAAATTACTATGTGAACAAGTTAAATAGTGAGCTCCCATGGGACTTTTTGTTTTTTTTTGAGACAGAGCCTCAAGTTGTCCCCCTGGGTAGAGTGCTATGGCATCACAGCTCACAGCAACCTCCAACTCCTGGGCTCAAGAGAGTCTCCTGCCTCCGCCTCTCAAGTAGCTGGGACCACAGGCACCCACCGCAACGCCTGGCTATTTTTTTTTAGGTTCCAGCCATCATTGTGTTTGGCGGGCCGGGGCTGGATTCGAACCCGCCACCTTAGGTGTATGTGGCTGGCACCTTAGCCACTTGAGCCACAGGCACCAAGCCTCCCATGGGACTCTTTCCATGAAATTTTTCTTGCAAGGTTCAAGAGTGTAGCTATCATGAAAGCTATATTACCACAGTCCCTTGTGGAGGACAGAGTTCTTTTTTTCTTTTTTTCTGAAAACAGAGTCAAGCTGTCCCCCTGGGTAGAGTGCTGTAGCATCATAGCTCATAGCAACCTCCAACTCTTGGGCTCAAGCGATCATCTTGTGTCAACTTTTCTATTTTTAGTAGAGATCCCTTTTGCTCAGGCTGGTCTCGAACTTATGAGCTCAAGCTATCCACCCACCTCAGCCTCCCAGAGTGCTAGGATTACCACACCGGCCTGACAGTAGAGTTCACTGAATGTTGATGAATAAGCAGATTTGGAGTCACATGAGACTGGATTAAAGTTCTCTATTTTACTCTTAAGTGTTAAACATTGCTTATTTATAAGTCCAGGAAAGTTCCTCATTTTAGAACTACTGTGAGGAATAAATGTCGGGCATCTAGCACTCAATAAAAAGCAGTTTTTAAAAAAGCAATGATACAATATTGAAATAATATGTTTAGGTGTAGCTAGGCTATAAATTGGAATCCTAGATAGATATTGGTGGTAGATCTAAGAATTATTGGGTAGGAAGAATCATTAGGACCACTGCGACAAGTCTGAGAAAGATCATTGATAGATGTAAGATTTTAGAGTTAATATTTGCTGAGTAATGCACAGTTAAAAACAGGAATGGAGAAGTTAAGAAAGGAGTACTGGATTGAGGATTCAGAACTTTATATCTTGAAAGAAAAAATTTCTGAGGAAAGAAAAGATACAAGATTTGTAAAGCCAAAGATAAAAATTGTCTATTAGTTGAATGAACAAATGAATAAATAAATAAATTAATACAGGAACAAATTAATTCAGATTATATTTATTGAGTGCCAGGTATATGAATTTATTGCTCAGTGGAAGCAGATCCTTAGTGTTGCCCCAAAATTTCTATGAAAGAGAAGTTTTAGGGACCAAGTTGGAACACTGTGTGGAGAGGGATCTGGGTAGGGAAGGGGATTGGTTTTGACTCTATAATATTTTAGAATTTTAGATGAGATTGAGGGAGGGGCACTGACTGAGATTACGGATGCAATTAATTCCACTCAGGCTAACCTTCAACTCTTCCATTGCAGATTTCTATAACCAGACAATAATGAATTAGTGAGACACTCATTTTAACAGATCTATAATATGAAGGCAAAAGCATTTAATTCTCTAAGGGAGGAAGGGTGTAGAGGAAGAGTAGATGAGGAAAGGATTTCAGAAAAATTTTAGTTTGACTAAAATTGATTTAGTCAACTAAATCAATCAACTAGTATGATTTTAGTTGACTTAATCACTTTTGAAAAAGGGAATTAAAACACAAGGAATCTTCAAAGACACAGAAAGATTAAGAGATTCTGGCATACTGTTGGGCTGGGCGTGATGGCTCACGCCAAAAACCATAGCACTCTGGGAAGCTGAAGCCGTTGGATTGCTTGAACTCACAAGTTCAAGACCAGCCTGAGCAAAAGCAAGACACTATCTCTAAAAATTAGCTAGGTGTTGTGGCAGGTGCCTGTAGTCCCAGCTACTCAGGAGACTGAGACAAGAGGATCAAGTGAGCCCAGGAGTTTGAGGTTGCTGTGAGTTATGATGCCATGACACTCTACCCAGGGTGACAAAGTCAGACTTTCTCAGAAAAAAAGAAGTGGAGTTAATGCTGGAGATAAATAGGCTTACTAAGAGTTTTCAAATTCATCTTGCAATTGATAAAAATTGCTGGAGGATTTTAGGCACAAAAGTGAGAATAATAAGATATTATATAACATTTTTGTAAGCTGAAAGAACCTTGTCTGTGAAAGAAGTACAAGCAATGTGACCACCCCAGATTGTTTTCTATAAATGAGAAATTAGGGGAAAAAAATAAGGCAAAATCCCTCTCCTTATGGAATTTATTATATTCTAATAGGGAGAAGCAAACAATAAAACACATATATAATATTAGGTAGTGGTAAATACTAGAAAGAACTATTTTATTTTATTTTACTCTGCCCTGGGTAGAGTGCCGTAGCATTACAGCTCACAGCAACCTCCAACTCCTGGGCTCAAGCAATTCTCCTGCCTCTGCCTCCCAAGTAGCTGAGACTACACGTGCCTGCCACAACACCTGGCTATTTTTTGGTGCCTCCCATGTAGCTGGGACTACAGGCACCTGCCACAACATCTGGCTATTTTTTGGTTGCAGCCGTCATTGTTGCTTGCGGTTGGGGTTAGATTTGAACCCACCAGCTCAAGTGTATGTGGCTGGCACCTCAGCCGCTTGAGCCACAGGCGCTGAGCCAGAAAGAACAATTTTAAAGCAGCGTAAGGAACATAATTACGCTGATGGATGCACTAGCCTGAAGACAAGCTCACTGTTCTTTCTAATCTCATGGTCATCTTACAATGTAATTGAGTTGCAAGGTCCTCTCAATTTCCAACACAGCAGCGCCATTATACTGAAATCTAAATGTTGCAAATGTGCCCATTGTTTCATCCATTGTCTAATAACCTGTCTTTATTTATTTTTTGTTTTTTTGAGACAAGAGTCTCAAGCTGTTGTTCTGAGTGCCTCAGAGTCAGCTCACAGCAATCTCCAACTCTTGGGCTGGGGCATCCTCTTGCTTCAGTTTTTCTACTTTAGTAGAGATCAGGGTCTCTGAGCTTTTGCTCAGGCTGGTCTGGAACTTGTGAACTTAAGCGATCCCTCAGTCTAGGCCTTACAGAGTGCTAGGATTACAGGCGTGAGCCACCGTGCCCCGCCTAATAACCTGTCTTTAAATATCTGTTAACTTCCCAAAGCCCAGAAAATGAGGAGCAAATTTCCCTCTGAAGTTTAGAGAACATTCGAAAACCACCTCAGTGGTTACTTCCACAGGGTCTTCCTCCATTATTTACCTAGACACAACTCTTTACCATTTTTACTCCTTTAATTTCCACAGTTTGGCTCGCAAGACCTTGTATGCCTTCGTCTCTCTCTTCATCCATGTTTTTGTTCAAGAAACGTGCTGTAGGGCGACGCCTGTGGCTCAAAGGAGTAGGGCACCGGCCCCATATGCTGAAAGTGTTGGGTTCAAACCCAGCCGCGGCCAAAAACTGAAAAAAAAAGAAAGAAAGAAAGAAAGAAACGTGCTGTATAGTACATATTGCATGCCTGGTTAGGCAAACTTCTGGCTAAGTGCAAATGGCACAGACAAGAGCAAAAAGCAGCCCCATTTCTAGAGCTGATAGTTGCACAGTTTGTGGGTGGGGGCTCAAATCTGAGGCCAGGAACTCTTTTGGACACCTGGGAATGTTCCATCCCTGCGGGGCCTTAGATTCCTGGTTTGACATTGATAAAATCCTGAGAGCTTCTTAGAGTGCTCATATGCATATGAAAAGGGAAGCAGCATATTACTAATAGTGAGAAATGACTACCGTAGGGGTTCACGGTGGGTTACTTTACACGTAAAACGCCTAAGCCGAATCTTACCCTTCAACACCCTCTGCATCCGGGGGCCTAATAGAAGAATGCAGGTGCTTGAGAGCTGCCTAAATTTACTGAATCAGACTGTTTAAGGGCGGGCACTGAAATCGGACGCTTAGTATCAGTTACTTCCCAGGCTATAGCTGCGTACTTAAAACTCGAGAACCTTTGCCCTCCCTTGCCTTTTCTCATTTCTCGTACCCCTGATGACGTAGTACTATTAACTCTATCTTACAGGGGAGGAAATGGAGGTGTTGGAAAGGTTCTGAGGTCACACAGAACCAGAGTTAGAATCCGTGCCTGCTTGACATACAGTTCTTAACTTCAACCGAACGTACACTTCGTCCTTCTGCTACAGGATTTGATGCTGCACTTCACAAGCACTGGGTTGAAGTTTGGAAACGCAGTCTAAAGGTCCACTATATTAAGTCGGGTGAATATGAATAATTCACTCACACTGAGAATTTCCCTTTTTTTTTTTTTTGAGACAAAGTCTCAAGCTGTCGCCCTGGGTAGAGTGCTGTGGCATCATAGCTTACAGCAACCTCCAACTCTTAGGCTCAAGCCATCTTCTTGCCTCAGTTTTTCTAGTTTTAGTAGCGACGGGGGTCTCGCTTTTTCCTTTTATTCTTGCAGTTTTTGGGGGTCTCGCTTTTTCCTCAGGCTAATCTGAGCTCCTGAGCTCAAGCTATCCACCCGCCTCGGCCTCCCACCGTGCTGGGATTACAGGCGTGAGCCACCAAGCCCGGCCCCACACTGCGAATTTCAAGCCCCTCGCCTTAGGCAAAGCACCATCACCTGAGGCTGACCCCAGGGGCGGGGCGGGGCATCGATGACTCCGGTGCGCGACTGCCTGTTGGATTGGCTCGAGCCTCTCCCGCCATGCCTGCCCCTCTCCCGCGCGCTCGCGGGCCCGCCCCCGCCGCCATCTTGGTCTGGGAGGGAGCGGGCTGCACGCGTGAGTAAACAGCCGGCGCCGGGCAAGTCGAGCTCCGGCGGCGTCCAGGTGCTGAGGGGCGGCGGCGGAGCGGGCCCAGCTCTGATCTTTGTACGTGAGGATAACTATCGGGGACACGGTGTAGGCTGCGGGGACTCCTCGGGTGGCTCAGCCTCCGCCCCCTCGCGGCGAGACGCCTCGCTCCCCGAGCTGCTCCCGCCCCCCGCCGGTCTCCTCCCTCTGTTGAAAGCGGCCCGGGAAAGTGGTGGCGGGAGCGTGTTCAGGCCCCGGCGCGGCGTGGGCCGGGCGTGTGGGGTCCCCCAGAAGAGCAGGTTCGGGCTTGGGTTTGTGCGCAGAGGCCCGGGGCGGCCGCAGCGTGGCGGGGAGGCCGCGGCGGGCGGGCAGGCGCGCGTGCGGGGGCCGGGCTGCTGCGGGCTGTTTCGGTCGGTCACTGGGTTTTCTCCTCTTCCGGTCCCGGCCTCAGGGTGGCCGACATGACGGCCCGGGGTCAGAGCCCCCTCGCGCCGCTGTTGGAGACTTTGGAAGACGCTTCCGCCTCCCATGGAGAGCAGACTGATGCTTACCTGACCCTGACCAGGTGAGGCCGCTGAGGGGGCTGCGTCGGGTCTGGGGAGGAATGGAGGAGGGAGGACGCCGGAGGCGGCGGGCTGGGGAGATGGTGGCCAAGTGACGTTCCTGAGCGCTCAAGGTGTCCGTGAGGAGGGACCCCGCGCAAGTGACTTGCGAGCGAGGGATTTTTAAAAGTTTTGGTTGGAAGCGGAGGTAGGGGTGGTTTTCAGTATAAACTCGTGAAGCGTCGGGAAAATGGAGCCACTCAGAACGGAGGTTTTTAATAGAACCTGGTTTTTACTTTAATTCCAAAATGCTTTGTAATATTTCTACAGAAATCTGTTAAACCTTATGCAGTCTTTCGTGGGGCTTTAGTAAATCGCTGGTGAATTGTAACGAGGGATAAAAGTTCTCTGCTCCGTTTTTAGTCAGCCTGTCACACTTGCGCACTGAATGCAAAAAGTTATTTTTGTGTGTGTGTGACAAGAGATAGAAAGTAATCTTAAAAAGATAATGCAGATATTTTAAGGAGTGAGAAAAGTGCTTTTCTTCTGCCACTTGCATAAACTTGTGTTCTTTTTGCTTTTTAAGTCGTATGACTGGAGAAGAAGGAAAAGAAGTAATTATAGAAATTGAGAAAAAGCTTCCTCGGCTGTACAAAGCCTTAAAGGTATGTATCTGTTTATTAAATAGTCGTTCACTTTTGGTGACTTTAAAAAGTTTTACCCACTGACAAAAAATGTGAACCTAAAATAAAATAATGGTACCGCTACTGACTGATTATAATACTATCCGTTGATTACTTAAAACGTCTCAGGTACTGTCTTCTCAAGTAGCCTGTAGTCCCAAGCTGCTTGGGAGGCTGAGGCAGGAGAATGGCTTACACGCTTTCTCTCACTTAATTCTCTATACTTCCATGAAATTATTCTTTAATTACCACTTTGCAGATTAAGAAATTGATCTAATTTGCCTAAAGTCACCCCAGGCCACTTAAACCCACAGCGTCTGTTTTAGAAAGCAATAATTAGAGATCATTTAATTTGTTTTCTTTTGGGAGTGTACTGTTCTAACTAAATGCTTCTAAAATTTTCTAAAATTGTAATTGTCTTGAGGTTTTTTTTTTTTTTTTTTTTTTGAGACAGAGCCTCAAGCTATCCCCCTGGGTAGAGTGCCATGGCATCACAGCTCATAGCAACCTTCAACTGCTGCGCTCAGGCGAGTCTTCTGCCTCCGCCTCCCCAGTAGCTGGGACTACAGGCACCCACCACAACGCCAGGCTATTTTTTGATTACAGCTGTCATTGTTGTTTGGTGGGGTCTGGGCTAGAGTCAAACCCACCAACCAGCTCAGATGTATGTGGCTGGTGCCTTAGCTGCTTGAGTCACAGGCGCTGAGCCTGTCTTTAGTTTTTTTAAATATTCACTCTGTTTGCCACAGCCATTGTTATCTTACTTTTTTTTGCTTGTTTTTAAGAGAGGTGGTATAGTTTAACATTAAACTAAGGACCTAAGTTTTTGATCGCTCACTCCATAACAACTTGACTGCTCTGGCTTTGCTACTTTCCTTAATACTTAACTTTTCAGTTTTCTTGATTTTAGAATAAGAAGATTGAAATCTGCAAGGTCCCTTTGAGTTTTTTTTAAATGTTCTTGTTTTTGTGTTTTTAAAACAAGTATTATACATTTTAGCATGATTTCTGGCTAAGCGTAAAAACATTTGAGATACTGCTTACTCTTAAATATCATCATAATTGTTAACAGTTTATGTTCATTGGAGCACGCACTTTATTTTGTGATGGTTACTTAATGGTGTTATTAAATAATATCAATGGCATTGTGTATTATCCCATTTTCTTCATTATTGTATTCCAGCAATATGATGTGATGAAGACATGCATCTTCATATGTATACCATTTGTAGTATCAGGAAATCTAGTGCATGGATTTTGAGTCAAGTTGTATGAACTGTTTGTGTGTAGAGTTTGTAACTAAAGTTGCTGATGATTATTTGAATGTACATGGGAGATAGATAATAGAATAAACAAGAGAAGTTTTCCATGCAAATAAGCAATACAAATACAGTTGGCATTCAGAACAGGAAGCATACTAGATAAAATGAGGTATGATTCTATGTTGCTGTTTGTAATTCAGGTCAGATTATATCTAGGAACGCATACATTTTTGAAGATAAAACAGGCTGGGTGAAGTGGCTCAAGCTTGTAATCCTGGCAGTCTAGAAGGCTGAGGCAGGAGGATAACGAGTTTAGGGTCTGGAGACCAGCCTGAGCAAGAGTGAGACATTGTCTCTGCTAAAAATGGAAAAGCCTAGCTGGGTTTTGTGGTGGGTGCCTATAGTCCAGCTACTCTGGAGGCTGAGATAAGAGGATCACTTGAGTCCAAGAGTTTGAGGTTGCTGTGAGCTATGATAATATCATGGCACAGAATGAGATTTTGCCTCAAAATAAAAAAAGAAAGGAAGGAAGATAAAACATCACTTTTTCTTTTTTTTTTTCTTTTTGAGACAGAGTCTCACTATGTCCCTCTTGTTAAGAGTACTGTGGAGTCACAGTTCACAGCAACCTTGAACACTTCGGCTTAAGCAATTCTCTTACCTCAGCCTCCCAAGTAGGTGGGACTACAGGCGCTGCCTGGCATTTGTTTGGCAGGCCAGGGCTGGATTCAAACCCGCGAGCTCCAGGGTATGTGGCTGACACCCTAGCTGCTGAGCTAAGGGTGCCAAGCCCGTATCACCTTTTTTTCCTTTCTTTTCTTTTGAGACAGAGCCTCAAGCTATCCCCCTGGGTAGAGTGTGTGGCATCACAGCTCACAGCAACCTCCAACTCCTGGGCTCAAGCAAGTCTCTTGCCTCAGCCTCCCAAGTAGCTGGG
>NW_003852459.1:10488364-10506171 GCF_000181295.1 Otolemur garnettii
GGGTAGAGTGTCATGGATTCACTGCTCACAGCAACCTCCAACTCCTGGGCTCAAGCGAGTCTCCTGCCTCAGCCTCCCAAGTAGCTGGGACCACAACACCCGGCTATTTTTTGGTTGCAGCCATCATTGTTGTTTGGTGGGTCTGGGCTGGATTTGAACCTGCCACCTTAGGTGTATGTGGCTGGCGCCCTAGCCGCTTGAGCCACAGGTGCCGAGCCGAATATGCTAATTTTAACATAATAAGCTTTTACTTTCTAAAAATTTACAATTGCACTTGTTTGTAATAAATGTAATTTTGTTTTTGTAGACTCACATTTCTAATCAAAATTCGGAGCTGAGTAGTGCTGCCCTACAAGCCTTGGGGTTTTGCTTATATAATCCCAAAATTACTTCAGAATTATCAGGTAGATAAATTTATTATGACTGTTAATATTTTTAGGAGATATATATATAGAGTCTTAAGCTTAAAGTATAAATAGTTTGATATTGGTAAAAATACTGTTACCTCTGTATTGGTCTCATAACTAATAGTTTGGAATTTACTTTAGAAAAAGAAATATTGCTGAGATTATCATGATCAACTAGATATAACTGTAACTTTGATACTATAAAATTTGTTTTAAAAAGATATTTTAAAATTGCAGTGAAAATGGAAGCTTTTATTCAAACGTAAGTAGTGAGGAACATGCTAAATTGAAAAGTTCTTTAATGCTGGGTGTGGAGGGAGGATTGCTTGAGATTAGGAGTTAAAGACTAGCCTGAGCAAGAGTGAGACTCTTGACAGTACAAAAAAAGAAGAAAGAAAAAGAAAAAAAGTTCTTGTACATAGTGGTAAATGTGAGATAATTTGTAACTAAAAGTGGTAATGAAAGCATAGTACCTGACGCTTTTGAAGTTTACAGTCATCTCAGCTCTTGCTCGGTAGTTAGTAGTTGGTTCTTGCAAAGGAAACCTAGGAAGTGATCTTTAGAGAGGAGAAATTAGAAGTAGATAATAATGATGTCAGAAGCTTGTTACCATCTTTTTTTCTGAGAGAAGAGTTACTGCTTATTTTATATAAGCATATAAAAAATGTGCAAATATGCTTATATATGCACGTCCACATATATATGGACGTGTTAGCTACCTAAAAAACAGGTATAGTTTATTTTGGAGCAGAGATGCAGAATTTATAGCATCTTACCAGAAATCATCTCCCATGTTTAAACCTACCAATGATACCTATAGTTATTTGAGTTGCACAAATACCTATTTGTTATTTTGAGTCTACTATTTATTTTCTCTGAATACACCTTCCCCTCTAATCTGAATTTTATGCTTTGGGGAAGTTTTGTTATCAGCAGTGGTTCTTTGATCCTTCTCTTTGGATTTTATAATTGGAGAGTATGTTATTTTTCCTATATTTTCATATTTTGGATTTTTAAGGAGTATAAACTATTCTGCACAATTAAAATTAAAACTTGTTTTTCAGAGGCAAATATTAAAGAACTGCTTTCAAAATTGAATGATATTGTTAAAAGTCCAGATAAAAATGTACGTACCAGGGCACTTTGGGTGATTTCTAAGCAGACGTTTCCTACTGATGTTGTTGGCAAAATGGTGAGTATAGGTTTGTATATATCCTCTTACCTACATCCAATAAAAACATTTCGAGCTTATTTAATTTGTATTTATTTGGTCTGTCTTTTAGGTACCCAGTATTATTGATTCATTAGAAACACTATTTAATAAAGGAGAAATACATTCTGCTGTTGTTGATTTTGAAGCACTAAATGTTATTATAAGGTATGCATTTGGATGTTGTACAAATTGGAATTTAGAATTTAGTTCAAGGGATGGACTTTTTGGATTTAAATTTGAGGTGGTAAGAGGGGACTGTCTTTTATACCACAAAATTTAAGAAAAAACAATAGCAGGAAGATAGAAATAGATATGTATAAGTCGCTAGTATGGTTTTAAAAATAAACATGATTATTTTCCTACTGATAACATACTTCTTATTTAAAAAATCTTTGTTAAAGCTTTTGTAAAGGTTTTTAAAAAATCATATGAATCCACAAATGGTCTACATGGGGGGGTCCTTTCGGAAGGCAGTTTTAGTGCCTAGCAAGGAAAAGAAAATTGTCTTCTACTCATCTCTGTTCTTTTTTTCTTTTTCTTTTCCTTATTAACAGAGATAGAGTCTCACTTTGTGGCCCTTGGTAGGGTGCTGTTGCATCACAGCTTCAGCCACCTCCAGCTCTTGGGCTTAGGCAACTCTCTTGCCTCAGCCTCCTGAGTAGCTGGGACAACAGTCTCCCCCCCCAACGCCCAGCTATTTTTTGTTGCAGTTTGCCACCCTCTGTATATGGGGCTGGCGCCCTACTCACTGAGCCACAGGCACCCCCCTCTCATCTCTGTTCTTAAGGAGACATACTGCCACTACAAACTGACATGGTTTTTGTCTTGTTTTTCATTACTTAAAGTATTTTTTAATTGTTGAGCTGTTTGCTTTAACTACATGGTATTCTGATATTCTGATTATTGTTGGCATTGTATAATACTTCTTTTCAGTAAAAATATTGAATTTAATGGTATAATTATACACGGGCCCTTCGTATCTCTAGGTTCCACATCCCTGGACTCAACAACTGCACATAAAAAAATTCTCAAATACTGAATATTAGGCTTTTTTTCTCTGTCATTCCCTAAACAATATAGTAGAACAACTATGTAGCATTTACATTGTACTAGGTATTTGAAATAATCTGGACATGATTTGAAGTATGTGGAAGGGATATGTATAGGTTTTATGCAGATACAGTCATGTATCACTTAGTGATGGGGATATATTCTGAGAAATGTGTCATTAAGTGATTTTGTCATTGTGGAAATGCATAGTGCTCCTACACAAACTTAGGTAGTGTTATTGCTTCTAGGCTGTGAACCTGTGCAGCAAATTGCTGTACTGAATAGGCATTTATGACACAATTGTGTTTATGTATAAACATGCAAACAGAGAATGGGTACGCTAAATACAGTATAAAAGATAAAAAATGGTGTACCTATATAAGACACTTTTTTTTTTTTTTGGACACAGTCTCATTCTGTTACGTGGGGGGAGAGTGTTGTGGCCCTCATCAGAGCTTACAGCAACCTGAAACTCTTGGGCTCAAGAGATCCCCTTGGTTCAGCCTCCCCAGTAGCAAAGATGACAGTTGCCTACTGTAACAGTCTGCTAGTTTTTCTATTTTAGTAAAGGCGGGAGTCTCACTCTTGCCCAGACTGGTCACCTCAGCTTCTTAGAGAGCAAGAATTACAAGTGTGAGCCACTACACTCAGCTGGGCACCTTTGTGAGTAGAGCTCACAGGACTGGAAGTTACTCTTAGTGAATGTGACAGTACTATAGATTTTATTTATTTAAACATTGTACAATTAGATTACACTGACTCACTAAATATATAAAAACTTTATTTTTGTAATTTATTTTTATTTATTTTTTTGAGGCAGAGTCTCCAGCTATCATCCTGGGTAGAGTGCCCTAACATCACAGGTCACAGTAACCTCAAACTCTTGGGCTTAGACAATTCTTTTGCCTCAGCCTCCCAAGTAGCTGGGACTACAGACACCCGCCACAACACCTCGCTATTTTTTTGTTGTAGTTGTCATTGTTGTTTGGCAGGCTTAGGCTGGATTCGAACCCGCCAGCCTTGGTATGTGTGGCTGGCGCCCTATCCGCTGAGCTAAAGGCGCTGCCCTTGTAATTTAATTTTTTTTTTTTATTAGTCTCACTTTATTGCCTTCTGTAGAGTACTGTGGTGTCAAAGCTCACAGCAACCTCCAGCTCCTGGGCTTAGGTAATTCTCTTGCCTCGGCCTCCCGAGTAGCTGGGACTATAGGTGCCTGCCACAGTGCCCAGCTATTTTTTGTTGCAGTTTGGCCAGGGCCAGGTTCGAACCCGCCACCCTCAGTATGTGTGGGGCATGACACTCTACCCACTGAGCCACAGGCACTGTCCTAATTTTTAATTTTTTTTTTCTTTTAACAAGTTTTTTTTTTTTTTTTTTTGAAACAGAGCCTCAAGCTGTTGCCCTGGGTAGAGTGCCATGGCATCACAGCTCATAGCAACCTCCAACTCCTGGGTTCAAGCGAGTCTCCTGCCTCCACCTCCCAAGTAGCTGGGACTACAGGCCCCCGCCACAACACCTGGCTATTGTTTGGTCATAGCCATCATTGTTTGGCGGGCCCAGGCCGGATTCAAACTTGCCAGCTCAGGTGTATGTGACGGGTGCCTTAGCTGCTTGAGCTACAGGTGCCAAGCCATAATTTTTAATTTTTGAGACAGTCTGTCACCCTGGGCATAATGCTATAACCATCATCATAGCTCATAGCAACTTCAAACTGTTGGGCTCAAGACATCCTTTTGCCTCAGCCTCCCAAGTAGCTGGGGCTACAAGCATCTGCCACAATGTCCAGCTAGTTTTGTCTATTTTTAGTAGAGATCAGGTGTTCTTATTTAAGCTAGGTTGGTCTCAAACTCCTGAACTCAAGCAGTTTACCCACCTCAGCCTCTCAAAGTGCTAGGATTCTAAAATTTTCTTTAATAATACATTGATATTAGCTTACTGTAACTTTATTACTTTAGAAACTTACAACTTTTAACTTTTTGATTCTTGTATTACAACATTTAGCTGAAAATACAAACACTTTGTATACCTGCACAAAAATATTTTCTTTAGATTTTTATTTTTGTAAACTTTTCTCTATTTAATTTTTTTTTAACTATTTAAACTTTTTTGTTAACAACTAAAGATGGATATCTGTGTGGGCTTACACAGAGTAAGGACGATCAATATCACCATCTTTCACCTCCACTTAATGTTCTATTGGAAAGCTTCAGGGGCAGTAACAGACTTGGAACTTTCATCTTCTGTGATATCTGTACCCTCTAGAATGCCTCCTGAAGGGCCTGCACAACTAACATTTTTTTTTCCTTTTTAATTAAGAGACAGAATCTCAGTTTATCACCCTTGGTAGAGTGCCTTGGCATTACATCTCACAGCAACCTTCAACTCCAGGGCTTAGGCGATTCTCTTGCCTCAGCCTCCTGAGTACCTGGGACTACAAGCGCCCGCCACAACGCCTGGCTATTTTTGTTTTGCAGTTTGGCCGGAGCCAGGTTCGCACCTGCCATTCTCAGTATATGGGGTCAGTGCCTTACCCACGGAGCCATAGGTGCTGCCCAACGTGCTCTTATTATTTTTTTTTTTTTAATGAAATCAAATACAGATAATGGATACATTCATGCATATGTGGGGTACAGTGTGCTGATTTTTATATACAATCTAACGTGATAGTACTCTTATTTTTAAAATTTGTAAAAATAATACAGAGATGTACAAATTTGCAAGTAAATATTAGATCGGTTTCTCGTGTGTGGATATATTCTAAGACAATGGGCCATGCTATGCATACTTAATATGTCACTTATTTTCCTGGTAGTGAGGTCAAGCTGTTTATTCTTTGATTTCTCTATGATAGGCTAATTGAGCAAGCTCCAGTTCAAATGGGAGAAGAGTCAGTGAGGTGGGCAAAATTGGTCATACCATTAGTGGTTCATTCAGCCCAAAAGGTACATTTGCGGGGAGCAACTGCTCTGGAGATGGGAATGCCATTGTTGCTTCAGAAACAGCAAGAAATAGCATCTATTACGGAGCAGCTTATGACTACTGTAAGTATTACTCTAAGGATTTTCTGGGTACTTCATCAGAGGGTGAAGAAGAGAGCTGTTTATTATTACTGAAGTCTAGGCATTTTACCCCATTGCCAGTGAATGGGGACTGGAAAGAGATTGTAATTCTTTTTTTTTTTTCCTTTTTATCAGCTCCCTCCCTTTGCTTAATTGGGATTATATTTCTGAAAAGGGGAGGGCATTGATTAAGTGCTGTCTAAGTTATTGTATAAGCCCAGTCGGTAGAAATTTAATATGCACATCACCTTAATTTAGTCTGTACAATTTCCTACTTACTACTTGCCTCAAGTTTTAGGTTTTCTGCCCTTTGTTCTTAACAACAGGTATTTATTGAGCACTTTTAAATGCATTGCAATGTTCCAGGCACTGTGAATATGGCAGTGAACATAAGAAGCTTGTGGAGCTTATTTTCTAGTGGGAGAAAAAAATAAAGTATATGATATTAGGTAAAGAGCCCTATGTCAGGCAGGTAGGACTGGATAGAGGGTGCCACCCTCTACTAGATAGAGAGGAATGGTAAAGCAGACAGGGAAGTAGAATATGAGTGTTTATGTTCTAGTATCTACTCTAAAAATCAGATCAGCTATAAGAATAGGACATGTGAATAGTGATTTGAAAGCAGTACAGGCAATAGCTGTATGGATAATGTGGGATAAGCTCATTCAAGGGAAGAGAACCTTGAACAGGCCCTGCTCCTAGGTTTGTGTACACAGGAAACATTGCGGATGTTAGAGCAGTAGTGGGGTGAATGAGGGTGAGAGGAATAGAAGATGATGTCAGAGGAAGAAAGGGCCCAATCACATGGGTCCTTGGGTTGGCCATTGTAAGGATTTATTGGTCTAGGTTATATGGAAAGCTATATTTGAAGGTTTTGAGCCTAGGAGCGATATGACTTGGGTTTTAAAGGAAATACTGGCAAACACTGGCTATATTGGTCTGTTATATTGAGAATAAACTGGGAGGAACATACTTGAGTAGGAGCAGAAGACCAATTAGGAGATAACTGCAATAATCTAGGCAGTGGGGGAGTCTTCCAGATTCTGAAACCTGGGGTTATACTTGTATTTTAAGTTGGAGAGGTAAATTTACTCTTGGTAATGTTGAGAGTATAACTGCAAGTTATGCTCCAAAGTCTTTGTGGATTGTTTTATTCTGATGCGTTTATTCATTTTTAATATCTTGTTTTAAAATCCTTATAACATTAGTCTCACTATGTTGCCCTTGGTAGAGAGCCATTGCATCACTGTTCACGGTAACCTGAAACTCTTGGGCTCAAGCAATTCTCTTGTCTCAGTCTCCCTAATAGCTGGGACTACAGGTGCCTGCCACAATGCCCAGCTGTTTTTTGGTTGCAGTAGTCATGGTTGTTTAGCAGGCTAGAACCTGCTGGCACACTACTCACTGAGCTATGGGCGCTGAGCCAAAAAATCCTCATAAAATTTAGATAAAATATTCTCAGATGTCTGTTGGCCATGAAGCCATTAATGTATTTTTCATTTCTTTTTCTTTGAGAAAGAGTGTAATTCTGTTGCCCCAGGCTTGAGTGCCATGGTGTCAGCTTAGAGCTCATAGCAACCTCTAACTACTGGGTTCAAGTGATCCTTCTGCTTAAGCCTCCTGAGTAACTGGGACTACAGGTGCCCACCATAACACCCAGCTCATTTTTCTATTTTTAGTAGAGCTGAGGTCTCACTCTAGCTTAGGCTGATCAGCTTAGACTGATCTTGAACTCCTGAGATTAAAGTGATCCTCCCGCCTTGGCCTTACAGATAACTAGCATTATAGGTGTGAGCCACTGTGCCTAACCTATTAATGTATTTTTCTGTTAATAGTGTGAGAAGGCTAATATATTATTATTTGAACTCTAGTTAAGGATGTACATTCTGAAATTATTAGGGTAAAGTATATTGGTAGAAAAAAATATGCTGGATTGAGAGATGGATAGAATAGCCAGATACTATAACAGTGGTCCCAACTTTTTTGGCACCAGGGACCAGTTTCATAGAAGATAATCTTTCCTGGGTGGGTGAAGAAGAATGGTTTTGATAAGAATCTGAAAGCAGTTGATTTACCATGGTCTCTGTGTGGTCAAGCCTCTGCTAATTATTTATACTTGCAGTTTCTCCCTAGCACTAGCATCAGCACTTCAGCTCCAACTCACATTATCAAGCATTAGTTGCTCATAAGGAGCATGCAACCTAGATCCCTCGTATATACAATTGACAGGATTCATGCTACTATGAAAATCTAAGGCTATTAACTTACCTGACAGGCAGAGCCCAGGCAGTGATGGGAATGATGGCTGTAAATACAATTGGTACCAGTGTGTTTAGCTGCCGGGAATTGGGGACTGCATTGTTAAAAGGCAGACATAGTAAAGTGTTAATGGTAAGATCTAGAAGTTTATGTTCAGATATTTACTCTAAAACTCTTTCAGATTTGTTATGTGCTTTGGAGTTTGTATTTTGGGTTTTTTTTTCAAAGGTGGTATTTTTATTAATTATTAAAAGGGTTAATTGGCTTAGGGAATCAATTTTTAAAACTTAATTCTAGTCTTTGATACTGGATTTTTTTTTCTATTCCAAGAGTTTATTTGGTAAATAATTTTGCTTTTGTTTGCAGAAATTAATCTCAGAACTCCAAAAGCTATTTATGAGTAAAAATGAGACTTATGTGTTAAAATTATGGCCTTTGTTTGTTAAACTACTTGGAAAGGTAAGTGTATAGTTAATAGTCCACAATTTTTACATGCCATCCCTTTGTTGTCTTAATTTTGTGCAGTACAGTTGATCCTCATTATTTATTCATACCTTCCTTACGTATTTTCCTACTCACTAAAATGTATTTATGAACCTGAAATAACTACTTGCCATGGTATTTTCTGCCATTCATCCATAGCCAGAGGACACCCAATATACATGTTCACAGTTGAAGTCAAGCAAGGTAATGCTGCCCCCCCCCCTTTTTTTTAAAGATAGAGTCTCACTTTGTTACCTTTGGTAGAGTGCTGTGGTGGCATAGCTCACAGCAACCTCAAACGCTTGGGCTTATGTGATTCTCTTTGCCTCAGCCTCCCAAGTACCTAGAACTACAGGTGCCTGCCACAACATCTAGCTGTTTTTAGAGAAGGGGTCTCACTCTTACTTAGGTTGGTCTCAAACTCCTGAATTCAAGCAATCCACCCACCTCAGCCTCCTCATAGTGCTAGGATTATGGGTGTGAGCCCCATGCCTGTCCCTTTGCTCTGCCTTTCTATTTTAGCTCTCATACCTTAATTAGGTATCCTTTTTGTGGTCCATGTAGTACCATGTTTTCTGTGTTTTTTCTTGCTGTCACCCTGGGTAGAGTGCTATGGCATCACAGCTCACAGCAACCTCCAACTCCTGGGCTCAAGCGATTCTCCTGCCTCTGCCTCCCGAGTAGCTGGGACTCTCTAGGTGCCTGCTATTTTTTGGTTGCAGCTGTCATTGTTTGGCGGGCCCGTTGTTTGGTGGGCCTGGGCTGGATTCGAACCCACCAGCTAGGTGTATGTGGTTGGTGCCTTAGCTGCTTGAGCTACAGGTGCCGAGCCTCTGTGCTTTTTTTAATGTTACTGGCTAAAATGGTCCTCAGACAAGTTACCTAATGGCAATAAGCCTAATGGCAATTGTTCAGGCATGAATTATCGTGCTGTTTGTCCTTGATTTTGATGTTAAGGAATCAACAATGTAAATTAAGGTTAAGGTATCATTTAACAGAAACAATATTAAAACAAAGTTATGATATTGAACAGTTGCCAAATGTGACCAGAGACTCAAAGAAAGCTAATTTTATATTTCCCAGAAGAGCCATGGGTCAAAATATACTAATTCAGTGTTTGAGGTGGTTTTAAAACATTAATATGGTGAATAATGAGAACCATTCAGCTTGGTTTTGGGGGGAGGGTGTAGGACAATATACTATTTTATTTAGATCTTTGAACCATTTTGAGTTAGTAGTTGGAAATGATAGAAGCCACACAAGGGTCCACATTGATTCTTTTGCATGTGGATGCTCTTCTTTCCCAACACCATTTGTTTGGTTTTTGTTTTTTGGGGGTTTTTTTTGAGACAGAGTCTCACTTTGTTGCCCTCGGTAGAGTGCTGTGCCATGACAGCTCATAGCAACCTCCAGCTCTTGGGCTAGAGCAATTCTCTTGCCTCAGCCTCCCAAGTTGCTAGGACTACGGCCGCCCACTACAACACCGGGCTATTTTTGTTGCAGTTGCCCCTGCCGTTTTAGCTGTTCAGGGCCAGGTTTGAACCTGTCACCCTTTGTATATGGGGCCGGTGCGCCCTGCCCACTCTGCCACAGGCTCCGCCCCCAGCACCCTTTGTTGAAAAGACTTTTCTCTATTGAATGGTCGGAGTACCTTGTTCAAGAATGAATTTGAGCACATGTGCAAGGATTTATTTCTGTGCACAATATTCTTTTATCCTATATGTCTGTCCTTTATGCCAATACCATATGTTTTAATTAGTATAATCATTACCATATGTTGTGTTTTGTGTTTTTTATTTGCCAGGCTGGGTTAAACCCACCATCTCCGGTATATGGGGCCAGCACCCTACTCACTGAGCCACAGGCACCACCCTACCATATGTTTTAATTAGTGTAGTTATATAATGAATTCTCTAACTTTATTCTGTTTCAAGATGTTTTTGGCTACTTGAGGCTGTTTGTGGTCTGAGGGTTATTCTTACCTGTATCTGTGAAAGGCTGTTGGAATCTCAATAGGGATTGCAGTGAACCTGCAGATTGCTTTGGGTAGTTGACATTTTAATAATGTTAAGTTACTGGCCTAGACCTAGTAGTTTTCTTGTGGATTCTATATTTTCAAAGTTATTTATTTCTTTGAATTTTATCTTTTTAGACTTTTAAGACTGTTAATGTTCATATAATTTTTTCTTTCCTTTTTTTTTTTTTTTAATAGAGACAGAATCTCACTTTATTGCCCTCAGTAGAGTGCCGTGGCATCACACAGCTCACAGTAACCTCCAACTCCCGGGCTTAGGTGATTTTCTTGCCTCAGCCTCCTGAGTAGCTGGAATTACAGGTGCCCGCCGCCACACCCAGCTATTTTTTTGTTGCATTTTGGCCAGGGCCGGGTTTGAACCCACCACCCTTGGTATATGGGTCCGGTGCCCTACCCACTGAGCCACAGGCACTGCCTCATATAATTTTTTCTTAAAGCATTGTTCACATGTCATTTTTCTACTTTATACTTTATTTATCTTTTTGTTTGATATTCCCATTTGGATTATATATAATATTTGGAAGTATTTTTTCTTTTGGTTTTGTTTTTCTTTTATTTCTCCAGTTTTCTTATCTGTTTTGCTATTTTATTATCAAATGTTAAAATTTTCTACATTTCTTTTTCATTCATGAGCATTGGTCTTTAACCACTTTTCATGCCTATCTCAGTGTGTTTGAAAAGGTGGTTTTTATTAGTTACAGAGGTCCACATATTTCCCTAATATTGATGACATTTTTCATACAGATATGTATTTTCTTTGATGTTGCCTTGGGTAACGTTTGGAATTTATCTACTTTCCTAATTTTCTTTAATGTTCTACAAATATTCTGTTACCTATTATCTGCTTCATTGAGCTACGTTTTTGATCTTGAATTTTGAATGTATATAGAGTTTAGTATTTTCCTTTTTTTTGGCTGGGGCTGGGGTTGAACCCGCCACCTCCGGTATAGAGGGTGATGCCCTACTCCTTTGAGCCACAGGCAGTACCTGAGTTTAGTATTTTCTTAAATACCTGTCACTTTGCATTATTTTATTATACTTAACTCATTTTTTTTGTTTGTATTTTTTCAAGACAGAGTCTCATTGTGTTGCCCTCAGCAGAGTGCCATGGCTCAAAGTAACCTCAAACTCTTGGGCTTACGAGATTGTCTTGCTTCAGCATCCCAAGTAGCTAGGACTTCAGGCACCCGCCACAATGCCCGGCTATTTTTTTGTTGCAGTTGTCATTGTTTAGCAGGCCCAGGCCGGTTCGAACCCACCATCCCCAGTGCTTATGGCCAGCACTTTAACCACTGAGCTACGGGTGCTGAGCCTTAACATGTTTTTTTATGTTTTGTGAGTAATTTGTCTTTTGTTTCCCTGTTAGATTATGAGGTCCTAAGTTATGAGCCTATGTTCATTGAGTGAATAGATAAATGAGTGATTATAATGCCCTTATTTTGTTACATGCAGATAAATAACTTCTTAATGGTTTTCTTCTTTCAGACCTTGCATCGAAGTGGGAGTTTCATCAATTCTCTGTTACAACTAGAAGAATTAGGATTTCGTAGTGGAGCACCCATGGTTAAAAAAATAGCTTTTATTGCTTGGAAGAGTTTAATAGATAATTTTGCTTTAAATCCAGGTAAGAAAATAATGTTTTAACAATTTTTATTTTCTTCTATAAATTCATTTTATCCAACCAAACAAGATAAAAACATGGAGCTTTTCTGATTCTTTGGATGTTTTAATTGAAACTTAGCTATTGCTGAAATTTCTTACTTTTGGGGGAACAAGAATAAATTTATAATGAAAATATAATTTAAAGACCAGACACAACTGAAAATCACAAATATAAAATTTGTTTTACATTATTTAAAAAACTGAACAAAATGATAAATACCATTTATGACTATTTCTGTTTGTTATCACTGAGTTCAATACTTTGTACTTAATCTTCACAGTGGATCTGAGGTATAAGTATTAATCACTGTTTTAAAAAGATTAACTTACCAAAGGACACATAGCTAGTAGATAATAGGAGATAATTGTGATTGCCATAGAATGTAAGTATCTGTGATTGGTGACATTTTTTTCCCCAGAATCTCTAGAACAATGCCTAATAGTGGGTTAACAACATATGGAAGCAATTCCTTTTATTATCCTAACCATATCTTCTTGTCCAGTGTTTGATAATATATTTACAAGTCGAGTATTTAGTCCAAAAGTGATTTAATATAAACACTAGCTGGTAGTTGATCTCAGATTTAGTCAGTACTATATGCTTACAGATTTGCTGAGTAATATTGATTTTAATCCTATATTTTTCTGCCAAAGAACATTAGTAATCCCTTTCCCCTTTTGGTGTGTTTTGTCAGATGATTATTTGTATTGACTATAATTTTATTAAAAATATAGGTTAAAGTATAGTTTTAAGAAGAATTTTTAACTGAAAATGTCATGTCACCTGGTTTTTGCACTGGTTTATGATCTGGAAATTATTTGGGTCTGTCCTCCATACCTAGCAGTGTAAAGTAAAGTTAGAAATTAAAATCTGTTGAGGTTACATATTAAAACACAAAATAGAAATGGCTTAAAGAAGGTCAATACAATTCTATATTGTTTGAAATGAGCACAGTTAGAGTATATTACCAGTATGGATCTAGGAAGTCATCAGGGAATCAGATGGCTATCTTTTTCTGTTATCTTCAAAATGCCTTAAATGCAGACAGTACATGTAGGAAGGAGGGAAGGCGGAAAAGCAGAAAGGTCTTCTTAGATAAGTCAGCTACCTGGAAAAGTGCCTCCCAGGAATCCCACACACATTTAAATCTCACTGAGTAGAATAGCTTAATGACAGACTAGAAAAAGAAGTTAAACATTGGGCACCTGTCACTGTCCTGAATTAAAAAATCAGGTTTTATAATAAAAGCAGACTTTAATTGCATAGCACCTAGTAAGTAATCTTCACTACTGGAGGGATGTTAGAGTCCACATCATGAATCAGAAAGTCAGAAGGAAGGAGTGTTCCTTCCTGGCTGGAGGACTTATTCACACAGGGATCTGACTTTATTTTCTTTCTTTTTTTGGGGGGGGGGGGTTGTTGTTGAGATAGAATCTTACTCTGTTTCCCTGGGTAGAGTTCCGTGGCATCATAGCTAACAGCACCCTCACACTCCTGGGTTCAAGCATGATCCTCTTGCCTTAGCCTCCTGAGTAGCTGGGACTACAGGCAGCTACCACTATAGAAAAATGCCTGGCTACTTTTTTCTATTTTTAGTAGAGGTGGAGTCTTGCTCTTTCTCAGGCTGGTCTTGAATTCCTGGGCTCAGGTGATCCACTCACCTCTACTTCTCAAAGTGCTAGGATTACAGACATGAGCCACCATGCCCATTCTGACTTTTCTTTTTTTGAGAGGGAGTCTCACTGTGTCACCTTTGGTATAGTACTGTGATATCACAGCTCACAGCAACCTCAAACTCCTGGGCTTAAGTGATTCTCTTGCCTCAGCTTCTCAAGTAGCTGGGACTACAAGCCCCTGCCACAACGCCCTGCTATTTTTTGTTGCAGTTGTCATTCTTCTTTAGCTGGCCCAGGCCAGGTTTGAGCCCGCCACCCTCCATTTATGTGGCTGGCACTGTAACCACTGTGCTACAGGTGCCAAGCGCTGACTTTATTCTCTTTCGGAAGTGTTCTAAGTAGTGTAATAGCTGTAAGAAACATCGATTAATGATGTTCTATCAAGTACATGACCTGACTGATGTTTCTAAGTTCTTTTTAAGTCTTTCTGACAAGTTACTTGAGCACAGACTATATTATTAATTTATGGATCCCCAGTCCTGCTAATGTAGTATACTTTTGAATGTTTAAAGGTTAGATTTAATTTTTTAAGATAAAGTTTAATAATCTCATTATTAAGGTAGGGCAGACTCAAGTCTAAATCTGTTTAGATTTCCAAAATGGAATTAGTGTCCCCAACAGTAATGAAGTTTGAAAGAATAAATGACTGTTTTTTTTAAATGGTACCTTTTTGCCATAAATATGCCTACATTTTGTGTCAGATGGGGATAATTAGAATGCTAAAGCCACTGGAATAGTATTTCTCAAAGTTTTGACATTTTGCTCTGAATAATTTGTTGTTGAGGACAGTCTTCGGTTTTATAGGAAATTTACTGGTCTCTATCCCCAAGATATCAGTTAGTATGTGCTTAGTTGTAACAACCAAAAATAATTTTAGACATTGACAGATGTCTGTGGCTAGGAAAATTACCTTTGACCCACAGTATCTAGTGAATGTTACCTATTACCTTTTTAAGTATGTTGTTGTCTTAATAAGTATTTTGATCCAGCTGCACTGTAGTTTGTCAAAGTGAAAGTTTTTGGTACAGTAAGAACAGCCTGGTGATATTTTTTTGGTTTTTTAATCTACTCTCTTGCTTTGGTAAATGGAGACTTGCTTAGCTGAATTTTAAAATTAATCTTTAGCTCTTTAAGTCTTTTACTTATGTGCTTATTTTCTTTTAAGATATACTATGTAGTGCCAAAAGACTGAAGTTGCTAATGCAGCCTTTGAGTTCCATCCATGTAAGAACAGAAACTCTAGCATTAACAAAACTAGAAGTTTGGTGGTATTTGCTGATGAGACTTGGACCTCATCTTCCTGCTAATTTTGAACAGGTAACATTTCAAGTATTGATTGTGTAATACTTTGTGTTTTTTTAATAATGTGTTCTTATTCTTGCTAATTTTAATATTTAGTGTTATTTATGCTAAGTATTCGCAGACTACAATATAAAAGACCCTTTTTATTCCTAGCAAAGAAGTTCATTTTATTTTATTTATTTATTTTTTGTAGAGACAGAGTCTCACATCCTCACCCTAGGTAGGGTGCTGTGGCGTCACACAGGCTCACAGCAACCTCCAACTCCTGGGCTTAGGCGATTCTCTTGCCTCATCCTTCCCAGTAGCTGGGACTACAGGCGCCCACCACAACGCCTGGCTATTTTTATGTTGCAGTTTGGCCAGGGCTGGGTTTGAACCCACCACCCTTGGTATATGGGGCCAGCGCCCTGCCCACTGAGCCACAGGCGCCACCCAGAAGTTCATTTCTTGCAGAGGATATTTTTCAGTTGCCTGAAATGGAGTACCTTTACTAAAGCCTTTTTAATCAGCAAACACTCAGCTATTTTTACTTTAGAACCATTACAATTTTAAACAGGGACTTCCCCCAGATTGTTAAAATGTTAATTGAGCGTAAAAGCAACACTAATGAAATAGGAGTCAAGTGTTACACTGTGTAGATAACAAGTTTGATCAATTCTTACATTTTGTTTCTCCTTTTTCTAGGCTACGTGGTGATAACTCTGTAATCATATAATTCCATTGTAGGTTTTTTGTTTTTGTTTTTGTTTTTGCAGTTTTTGATCGGGGCTGGGTTTGAACTCGCCACCCTCTGACATATGGGGCTGGTGCCCTACTCCTGATAGAAAATGATTTTATAAATTCCTTTAGATTTTGGTATCCTTACTGGTATTTAGATAAAAAAGGTTTTTTTGGTTGGTTGGTTGGTTTTTTTTTTTTTTGAGACAGAGCCTCAAGTTGTTGCCCTGAGTAGAGTGCTATGGCATCACAGCTCACAGCAACTTCCAACTCCTGGGCTCAAGCGATTCTCCTGCCTCTGCCTCCCAAGTAGCTGGGGCTACAGGCGCCTGCCACAATGCCCAGCTATTTTTTGGTTGCAGCCATCATTATTTGGGCCCTGGGCAGGATTCAAACACACCGGCTCAGGTGTATGTGGCTGGCACTTGAGCCATAGGCGCCAAACCGTTAGAAAGGATTTTTTGGGGTTTTTTTTATTTGTTTGTTTGTTTGAGACAGAGTCTTACTATGTCACCGTACTGTGGTGTCATAGCTCGCAGCAACCTCCAGCTCCTAGGTTCAAGCAATACTCTTGCCTCAGCCTCCCAAGTAGCTGGGACTACAGGTGCCCACCACAAAGCCCGGCTATTTTTTGGTTGTATTTGTCATTGCTATTTGGCAGGCCCAGGCCAGTTCGAACCCACCAGCTCTGGCATATGTGGCTGGTGCCATAGCGGCTGAGCTACAGGTGCTGAGCCTAGATAAAAGGTTTTAATCTTTTCATATTAGCTTTCTGAATTTTTTATGGTTAAATGAAAAGGGGTGGCTCTGATAACTTTTTCATTTCTTTGTCACTTATCTTGGATTTGGGAGGTACATTTTATGGTAGTTCTTGTCTTTTACAAATAGTAGGGAATTCATTTTGGAAAGAGACACTTCATAATAAATGTACTTGAGCCATTTTTTAAGTTCTTAATATACAGAAAGTGCCAAAAATGTATACACATAATAAGGAAAATAATAAAGTGATAACGCTCAATACTGATAACAAAAGATGAATACAAGTCATGTTTGACTTCTCACTTATAAGAGGTACTCCATCTAGATACTTCTTATCACGACGAAGTTCTGCTCAAGTTACCGTTTGAGTGACATTGATCAAAGTGTCTACTTAAATCACTATGTAGGCCATTTCATTTTCTTCCTGAAGTACAGCCAGTGTAGCCAAGTTATTACGCTTTGCCACATTGTTTAAGGTCCCTATAGGGGTGTTACGTCTGGAGAACATGGGGGAAGCTCAGCCGTACCTCTTCCCTTGTGCACATCATGCACAGTACCATGTCTCAGACTCATCACGAGCATGCAGTTAAATGTGTTGGAGGTTCTGTTGCATACTCACACCTCCCTTGTCGTACAACATTCTTGAATTTCAAATACAACTTCCAAATGGTCTTGTGCTCCTCAAACAACAACCACTCTTTCTGTTTTCTTTGTCCTTCTGTTGCGGGTGATGCTAGCATTCATTTGAATAATGTCATTTTTTGAGCAAACGTGATACTGTTCTTTGCTACTATAATTCAACTTTGATAAGTAATACATAGATTAAATGTGTATACAATTTTTGACATCCCCAATATTGAGGCATTAAATTTGGTATAAGGAGTAATTGAAGATAGACATTATAATGATAATGTAATCAGGATCATGAGTTTTCCAATTTATTGTTTGATAAGATTCTAATAGGCTAATCTTACTCATTTGTCCAACACATTAATTGAAATAGTATATTGAGTAAAATAGATGTGACTGGTACTAGGATGATCTTAGAATAGGGGTTTTTTTTGGAGACAGAGCCTCAAGCTGTCACTCTGGGTAGAGTGCTATGGCATCACAGCTCACAGCAACTGCCACCAACTCCTGGGCTCAAGCGAGTCTCTTGCCTCTGCCTCCCAAGTAGCTGGGAC
>NW_003852459.1:10506191-10529674 GCF_000181295.1 Otolemur garnettii
CCTCTGCCTCCCAAGTAGCTGGGACCACAGGCACCTGCCACAACGCCTGGCTATTTTTTGGTTGCAGCCATCGTTTGGCAGGCCCTGGGCTGGATTTGAACCTGCCACCTTAGGTGTATGTGGCTGGCGGCTTAGCCACTTGAGCCACGAGCACTGAGCCAGAAAAGTTTTTTAAGTTATCTTACTTTTTATTTTCTAGAATCTGCCAATGTAAAACTCAAAACAACATTTGTGAAAGTTTCTTTTTCTTTTTCTTTTCTTTTTTTTTTTTAAGGCAGAGTTTTAGTTGCTCTGGGTAGAGTGCTATGGCATCATGGCTCATAGCAGCCTCAAACTCCTGGGCTCAAGAGAACCTCTTGCCTCAGGCACCCAAGTAGCTGGGACTATAGGTGCCAGTACCAAACAGTTTTTCCGTTTTTAGTAGAGATGAGTCTCAATCTTGCTCAGACCGATCTCAAATTCCTGAGCTTAAGTCATCCACCTGCTGTGGACTCCCAGAGTGCTAGGATTACAGATGTAAGTCACCACACTTAAAAGTTGGTTTTTGTGTATAAGCAAATATACAGATAATACACGTTAAGGGCAAATAAAATTATACATAAAATAAATAAAAATTATAGGAATTTTATTTTCCTAAATTTCATTTATTTAGCCTGTTTGTGCATGAGAACAACCAATAAAATTTAATATATATCAAAAATTAAGATTGTGGCAGCACCCGTAGCATAGTCAGCAGGGCACCAGTCACATACACCAAGGGTGGCAGACCTGCTAAACAACAATGACAACTACAGCAAAAAACTGCTGGGTGTTGTGGGGCTCCTGTAGTCCCGGCTACTTGGGATGCTGAGGCAAGAGAATCACTTAAGCCCAAGAGTTTTGGTTGCTATGAGCTGTGATGCTACAGCACTCTAACCTGGGTGACAGCTTGAGACTCGGTCTCAAAAAAAAAAAAAAATTAAGATTGCTTTTTAAAGAAATTTATATCATGCAAAGCTTTTTTAAAATATGGCAGTTATTCAGCTTACAGATAGATATTTTTCCTACTTTCACGTCCATAGGTTTGTGTGCCTCTGATACAAAGCACGATAAGCATTGATTCCAGTGCTTCACCTCCAGGCAATTCATCTCGTATAGCCACTTCTTCAGGTTTAAATCCTATGACTCCTGTACACAAAGGTAAATGGTAGCTATCCTGTTTTTTCTCTTTTACAAAAGGTTTCCAGAGAAGGTTTTGCTTAGTGTTTTTCACATGAAATAAAGGATTTCATAATCTTTAGGACCCTTACCAAAAATCTGTGTTCTTGTTTGTTTTCTTTGTTATTATTTATTGTTCTGGGTACATTGTTGTGGTTAGAAAATATAAATGTTTTTCCACCACATTAAATGAAGTACATCACAAACAACTCAGAATGACTAACATGAACTTCTGTTGGTTTTAGAACCAAATTCTTAGTGGTGTTATTAAAAATAACACATCTGAGCAGATAAGAAATGTGGCTTAGTGTATATCATATTTAAAGACACTTATTTGTTATTTTATGTCATTCTATATCTTTAAAATTTTTATATTTAAGTTATAGAAAGGTTGGCATTTTAATAGTTCAGTGTATAGATTAATGCCTACAAAAATTAAACTAAAAATATTTAAAAGTATAATTTATTGAAATGAAATACATACATGTGCATTTGAGTAGCCATTATAAAATAAAGAAAGCTTAAGTAACTTACCCTTTCTTTCTTTTTTTAAAGGTGCTTCTTCTCCTTTTGGACCCCCTATAACTCCAAGAATGAACTCGAGTTCCAGTTTCGGTGGAATGGCTGCGATTCCTTCCATTCAACTTTTGGGGCTTGAAATGTTGCTTCATTTTTTATTGGGTCCAGAAGTCTTGAGTTTTGCTAAACAAAACAGACTTGTACTGAGCCTAGGTATTTAAATATTCATAATTTTAATTGTTCTGATTTATTTTTAAATTTTTCAAGAGACTAAGACTTGTTCTGTCACTCGGATTATAGTGTATTAGTGTACTCATACCTCACTGCAGCCTCCAACTCCCTGAACTAGGACAATAGGCATGTGTTGTCACTCCTGGCTAATTTTTTTAATTTTAGAGAGATGAGGTCTATAGTGTAGAAATGTCTTTGTGTATCCTAGACAGATTTCAATCTTCTGGCTTTAAGCATTCGTTCCGATTGGGCCTCCCTCTGAAAGTGCTAGGAGTATGGTTGTGGGGCACCATGGCTGGCCTAATTTCAGTTATTAAAACAGTTGAGAACTCAGTGTGTCGGAGTGAAGAGAAATGATACTTTCAAAACAGCCAAAACGATTTGTAATAGTGTATGAAATAAGTATGAATCTTTTAAATAAAAAACACATCTCCTAATCATATAAAATTTTATAGGAAGAAATATACTTTATACATTGTTCCACATAATCATTGTTTGTTCTTTCCCTTTCAGAACCACTTGAATATACGTTAATTAGCAGCCCTTCTTTTTTTTCCAAACATGCAAATACACTTATCACTGCTGTTCGTGATAGCTTTGTTGCAGTTGGAAAAGATGCCTCTGGTAAATATATTAAGAGAATTTTTTTAATTATTTGTTCAAATATGTGTTTAAAAAGAAGATAAAATAGTAGATATTTGTATAGTCCTGCTTTATTGGCCAGAATATACAATAAGAACTTTATGTATATTCATTTAATAACAGCAACCACCTACATTTGTCTGCTTTACAAATGGAGAAACTGGGTTGTATGGAGAAGTAAATAATTTGTGCAAAGTGACGACATTATTAGATACTCAGGCTCTCTGGCTCCCTCATCTGCTTTTAAACCTCTGTCTTCTACAGTTGTATCAAATAGGAATAGAAATTTCAACATAGTTTGCTGTTTAACTGATTAGATGATGAATTGTATTTTTATTGATCTTCACAGATAATCCTTCTGAATCTGTGTTTTCTTTGTCTCAAAAGTGATTGTTATTAATAACAGAAGATTCAGAAAATAAAGATAATGGAAAAAAGAAAGCACTTAGCCTTGGTTATGCAACCCAGTGTTAACATATAGTCCTTTTTTAAGAAGTGTTTAATTTTTTTAAACACAATAAGGTAATGTTTTATGAACTTGTATCACAAGCAAAATTATATTAGTGTATTGTTAATTTTATTACTTTAGTATAAGGCATAAAAGGAAGAACCTTTGTGATATGTACTTTATTTTACTTTAAAATACTCAAATTTATTTGGTTTGACAGATGCAGTTGTCATTGCTATCTGGAAGGAACTTATTAGCTTGGTAAAGTCAGTTACTGAATCTGGTAAGCACCACTGCACTGATTAAATACAAATGATTTTTATAGCATCCAGTGAATTGTTTGACTTTTGTGTATAAAATTTATTTTAAAATCTTTTTTAGTATCACAGTTTCTAGACTTTAATTTATAGTTGACCCATTAACAGTGCTGGATTTAGGAGTGTCCAAACCCCATATAGTTGAAAGGCCATGTATAACTTTTGGGTTTGTTTTGTTGTTTGTTTGGTTGGTTTTTTTAGACTTGCCGTGACATCGTAGCTCACAACAACCTCAATCTCTTGCTGGGACTATAGATACCTACCACACACCCAGCTAGAGATAGGGTCTCACTCTTGCTCAGACTGGTGTCAAACTCCTGAGCTCAGCAATCCACCTGCCTAGGCCTCCTGGAGTGCTGGGATTATAGGCATGAGCCAGTGCACCTGGCACTCAGGCACAACTTTTGGTTTTCCAAAAACTTAATGACTAATAGCTACTATTGACCAGAAATCTTACCAGTAACATCAACAACTGATTTGCTCATATTTTCTATATTGTGTATGTTATATACTTACAATAATGTAAGATGAAAGAAAGTATTCTTAGGGAAATTATAAGGAAGAGAAAATGTATTTACTGCTTATTCAGTGGAAGTAGATGGTCATAAGAGTCTTCATGTTGATTGGGCTGTTGAGTAGTTAGAGGAGGCCTGGGTCTTGTTGTCTCAGGGGTGGCAGAGAAGGAAAAAAAGTAAGAATATAAGTAGACTCACACAGGTAAAACTTGTTCAAAGGTCAACTGTACTTCAAAAAATACAATTTTTTTTATAACTATGTGTATTCACCTCTAAAAACATGTTTTTAGAACCACACCTTTCCTTTTGCTTTTTGATAGGTAACAAAAAAGAAAGACCAGGTTCTGAAGTTTTGACTTTCTTAATAAAATCTTTAGAAAGCGTAGTGAAGTCTGAAGTATTTCCTGTATCCAGAACACTGGTAAGTGCAATAATTATATGTTGGACATTAAACACCATGTTCTGGGTGGTGCCTGTGACTCGGGGTAGGGCACCGGCTCCATATACCAAGGGTGGCAGGTTCAAACCCGAGCCTGGCCATGGCTAGGGCATTGTGTCAGGCGCCTGTAGTCCCAGCTACTTGGGAGGCTGACCCCAAGAGTTGGAGGTTGCTGTGAGCTGTGACACAACGGCACTCTACCAAGGGTGATAAAGCGAGACTGTCTGTTTTTAAAAAAAACGTATTCTGAACTTGAATTTTATGTTGAAGATACTGCACAGATCAAGTTTTAGGAAGACTTTTTTTTTTTTTTTGAGACAGTCTCATGCCACCGCCCTGGGTAGAGTGTTGTGGCCGTCACAGCTCATAGCAACCTCAAACTCCTGGGCTTAACCAATTCTCTTGTCTCAGCCGCCCAAGCAGCTGGGACTATTGGCAGACTCAGCCTGGATTTGAACCCACCAGCTCCAGTGTATATGGCTGGCGCCTTAGCAGCTTGAGCTCTAGGTGCCAAGCCATAATAAATGCTTTTACGTTGACTTTAGAGTCATTTGAAACTTTTTAGTAAAGTAAATGACTATAACAGCAACTACATAAATCTTCAAATTAATAAGAAAAAGAGTCAACCATACAGAGAAAATGAGGTGAAAGATACAATGTTTGAACTAAAGAAATTCAAATGTCTCCTATTTTTATGACAAGATTGCTGATACCTATAATGATTGCCTGATACATTGGGGGTTTTTTCTTTGTTTTGTTTTTTGAGACAGAGTCTCGCTTTTCACCCTCTGTAGAGTGCTGTGGCTCTATGAGTAGGGCACCACCCCCATATACCGAGGTTAACAGCTCACAGCAACCCCCAACTCCTGGGCTTAGGTGATTCTCTTGCCTCAGCCTCCCAAGTAGCTGGGACTACGGGTGCCTACCACAACACCTGGGGGTTTTTTTGTTGCAGTTTGGCCGGGGCTGGGTTTGAACCTGTCACTCTCAGTATATGGGGCTGGTGCCCTACTCATTGAGCTACAAGCACCACCCTGCCTCGTACATTGTTTTAAATGAACTCTTCTCCAACCAAGACATAGTTCACAGCAACCTTCAACTTGGGCTCGGGCAATCCTCTTGCCTCAGTTTTTCTATTTTTAGTAGAGAGAGGGGTCTTGCTTTTGCTCGGGCTGGTCTTGAACTTGTGAGCTCAAGCAATCCACTTGCCTTGGCCTCCCAGAGTGCTAAAATTACAGGCATGAGCCACTGCAGTTAGATTTTAAATTAGCAAATTTTGTTTTCTTTTGAGACCAGAGTCTCACCCTATCACCCTGTACCTGAGACTATAGATGCCTGTCATAGTGCGTGGCTGGTTTTTCTGTTTTTAATAGAAATGGGATCTTGCTTCTGCTTAGGCCGGTCTTAAACTCCTGAGCTCAGGCATTCTACCTGCCTCAGCCTCCCAAAGTGCAAAGATTACAGGCATGAGCCACCACACTTCGCTTGAGTTAGTAATCTTAGACCCAACTTTTAGTTAGCCGTCCTTTGACTGTTTGCTTTAGATACCAGATGTTACATAATTCATTAGCAGAATTATATAAGAATTTCCTTTAGCAGTATAAAAAAATAGCCCCAGGTCCATTAATGCTACTAAAATTAATTATGGGACAGTACCTGTGGCTCAGTGAGTAGGGCACGGGCCCCATATACCAAGGGTGGCAAGTTCAAACCCAGCCCTGGCCAAACTGCAACAAATCGTAGCCAGGTGTTGTGGTGGGCACCTGTAGTCCCAGCTACTCAGGAGGCTGAGGCAAGAGAATCGCCTAAGCCCAGGAGTTGGAGGTTGCTGTGAGCTGTGACATCACAGCACTCTACCAGGAGTGACAGAGTAAGACTCTCTCTAAAATAAATAAAAATAAAATGTAATTAATTATGGTCGTTTATATAGCAGAATTTACAAAACTTGATGGCAAAACTCCATAACAAAGTAAAATTAAAGGTTAGTCACGAAGTTAAATATCATTAATGATTTACATATCATCATTAATTGTTTAAAAGACTGTATGTAATTACAGCATAAGGAGGTATATGTTTCTTTGTGTATTTAACTGTATGGAAATTTAGAAGATCCGAGAAAACAGACTTTAAACTGAAAGCATTAATTATCACATGAGGTTAAAAAAATATAATTAACACTAACAGACTTGTACTAAATATTTTTAGGGCCAATTTACTATAAAACATTTTCTTTCTCTTAGGTCCTCATGGAAATTACAGTTAAAGGACTTCCTCAGAAAGTATTAGGTTCACCAGCATATCAGGTTGCTAATATGGATATTCTTAATGCAAGTATCCTAAATGTAATGCTGTAAAGATTGCCCTCCCCAAAATATTCTCTTTTCCTTAAAAAAAAGTGATATATTTATTTCTCTCTATAAGAAAAGTGATACTGTAAAATTTTGAGATTAGTGGATTTGAAATATGTTGCCTAAATTAAAGGGAAAACTGATAAAGTAATAAGTTAATGTAAGAATTAAATAGTAATGGTACTATGTGAATAATGAAAATATTTTCCTTATTTCTATGGAAGACTAGTACTGCTTTTATATACAATAATAGTGCTGATTAATGTTATAAATCTTGGAAGCTTAAGAACATTAAGTAATGTAAAATGTACTTACTGTATGTGGGAGGTAGGATTGTGGGTTTAGCAATTTTAAGGAAATGTTTTTATATCTTGGAATCTCTCACCATTTCTTGATTTCTCTTGTAAAGGGAGCAGCTATGATAAGAATATAAAGGATTGGATTTTTGTGTATAGTTTTTAGAAATAAATTTACTATTCTGTAATGCCGAAAATATCCTGTGTAATGGCAATTTCTTATGCTGTAACAATTATATTTCTTGTGTAACTGATGGTAGAAAACAAGCATGCCATTCTTTATAACTGAGATAACTTTATTTTCTTCTTCAGGGAACTCCAGCTTTGTTCTTAATTCAGTTAACTTTCAGCAACCTCTTGGAATGTGGTATAGCAGATGAAAGGTAAGTTTGTACATCAAATAACCTAAAACTTTATGTTGTTTTATCTTGGAAACGTTACGTAATGGAAGAGATTTTAAAAATTCATTTATTTAATAAGTTTTTTAAAATGAAAATGACTAGGGTGGCACCTGTGGCTTGGTGGGTAAGGCGCTGGCCCCATATACCAAGAGTGGTGGGTTCAAACCCAGCCCCAAATTGCAACAGCAACAAAAAAAAAATACCCGGGCGTTGTGGCAGGCACCTGTAGTCCCAGCTATTCAGGAGGCTAAGGCAAGAGAATTGCCTAAGCCCAGGAGTTGGAGGTTGCTATGAGCTGTGTGACGCCACGGCACTCTACTGAGGGCAATAAAGTGAGACTCTGTCTCTACAAAAAAAAAAATCAAAATGACTTCAGAATCTCATTTTTTTCTGTTACTATTTTTAGAATTTTATTAAAGTTCAATTAATGTATTTCTGCAAAATATTGATTAACACATCACAATTTTTTCTTCAGGTTTTTTCTCAATCTTGAAACACTTGTAAGCTGTGTTCTTTCTGGTCCAACTTCACCATTAGCTTTCAGTGACTCTGTTTTAAATGTTATTAATCAAAATATAAAGCATTTGGAAAATACGGAGCATCTCTGGAGAGTGTGGAGTATCATAGTCACACCGTTAACAGAATTGATTAATCAGGTATGATATAAGTCTGCCACATGTTTCCCTAAAAGTTTAGAGAATATTTTCCCTTTATTTTTTTCTTGTTGGAGAACATGGGGAAATGAATAGAAGTTTGAATTTCTTTTTATTGTATTTATTTTAGGTTAATTTGAGGGTACCAAGAATTAGGTTACTATGTTTGCATTTGTTAGGTACAGAGTGGCTATAAAGTTAGCATGCAATTTAAAATACCCAAACTTTATGGCCACCCTGTGGAGTCCCTCTTATCGTCTTGTCCCCAAGAGGTTTGCCATACACCTTAACATTATGTCCATAAAGTGAGAGCACACCCATCTCCCTCCTCCCAACTCCCCTACTCCCTCTTTCTCCTGCCCCCCCCCACCTTGAATTAATTTTTTTTCTCTTACATGGGCATGTATTAGATTGTCTACTGGCTTCATATTAGGATTGAGTACATTCTATTTTTGCTTCTCCATTCTTGTAATACTTTACTAAGAAGAATGTGTTTCAGCTCTCTCCAGGTTAATAGAAAAATTAAAAAGTCTCCCTTTTTTTTAATGGCTAAGTAGTATTTCATGGTATACATGTACTAAGTTTTTTAATCCATTCCTGGGTTGGTGGGTATTTAGGTTGTGTCCATGTTTTGGCAATTATAAATTGAGCTTCGATAAGCATTCTAGTACAAAAGAAGTTTGACTTTGAATAGAATATGTTAAATACTTTTTACTAGTGGAATTGGCTTGATTTAGTTGCATTTCCGCTTACTGATAAAGTTACCACTTAATAGGGACTAATCAGGTTCATTTTCTCTGCTAGGGATTATAAAACTAGAAGGCTCACTCATAATATGCATAAATTCTTGTGTTTATATATTCAGTTCTTTCAGTACTCTTAGTACAGCTACTGATAATAAAAGTAATCATGACTAGGCTATATATTTCTGTGATCAAGACGCAGATTACCTAAGAGCTATATAGTTTCCACCAAGTCAAAAATTACTCAGTTGTGTGTTTGTTTAGAGGTTCTGTCACCTGGTTAGAATGTCATGGCCTCAGCTCACCACAACCTCAAATTGCTGGGCTCAAGCAGTCCTCCTACTTCAGCCTGAGTAGCTGGGACTATAGGCATGTACTACCATGCCCAGCTCATTTTTTATTTTTAATAGAGACATGGTCTTACTTTCCTTAAGTTGGCCTCAAATTCCTGAGCTCAAGGAATCTTCTTGCCTGAGCCTTTCAGAGTGCTACCTAGCCAGGAATTTTTTAAGATGTGACTAATTCATACATTCATGAATATTTAACAAAACTGGCACTATCAACAGGGAATAGAGTACAAACTCTGGGCTGATTCCACTGTAAATGAGAAGTGAAATGAAGACCTTTAACAAATTTTTATGTTATAGTGAAGTAGCTCTTCAGGCTACATAATTAAATATACTTTTTAAAGGAAAAATGGTTTATGTTCCTGAATAGCTTCCCGCTGTTGGAAGGAGAGTAGAGGCCCTTTATTTTTTAAGTCCTGGTTTGAATGGTGTGTATGTGTAGTAGACAATTTCAGAGTTGCCTCTGGGAATCTTTTTAGGACTAAGACATAGCACATTACTTGCCCAGGTTTGCTATTAAAAACAAAATACCGCAGAGTCACAGCTTAAAACAACAGGAATTTATTCTTGCCATTCTGGAGATCATGGTGTTCCAGGGGGACAGGTTCTTTCTGGATCTGTGAGGGAAAACCTAAAAATTTATGCCTCTTTGTTGATGGTTGCTGGCAGTCCTTGCCCTTCTACGGCTTGTAACCATATCACTTGATTCTCTGCCTCTGTCTTCGTGTGGTATTCTTTCCTCTGTCCAAATTTTTCCATTCTTATTAAGTGTGCTATTCCTTGGATTTGGGCCCGCCCTAAGACAGTATGACTTCATCTTCACTTGATTATATCTGTAAAGGCTTTATTTCCAAATAAAGTCACGTCCCCAGGTTCTAAGGATTAGAAGTCTCAGTATCTTCTGAATATCTCATCATTGGGAGACATAGTTCTACCTGCTGTATATGTTATGTTACTACTTGTGATGAGAATTAGAAGATAATTTATCTAACTTTATTATTTTCCTTATTTCAGACCAATGAAGTAAATCAAGGTGATGCCTTAGAACATAATTTTAGTGCTGTCTATGGTGCATTGATTTTACCCATAAACCATATATTTTCAGTACAGAAATTTCCTGTGGTAAGCCATTGTTAAGTTCTTATGTGTGAGGAATTTGCAATTATTTGGAAGTATTTCACTCTATAATGAGCTCCTATAGTAATTTTTCTTAAAATAAGACTTTTTTACGACCTTACTATTAGCTTAGGAGTAAGGGAAATGGTGAAAGAAGAGAGAAGTTCCTTTGGACCTTTGATAATTGCTGGTATGTCAGCATTATTTCATCTCTTCAGTTACAGTGGAGATGGAGGGATATTATTTCCTTATGTATTAGTCTCTTCTCTGACATGTTAAATATTTCACTGTTTTTTTAAAATCTAAAAGATGTATTGACTATGTCAGCTGTTTGACACATAGGTATAAATTTGTAAAAATTTTTTTATTATTATTAGGCTACTATGAAGACCTTGCTTAGAACTTGGTCAGAATTGTATCGAGCTTTTGCTCGCTGTGCTGCGTTGGTGGCAACAGCAGAAGAGAATTTATGCTGTGAGGAACTTTGTTCCAAGATAATGTCCAGTTTGGAAGGTGAAGGCCTTTTGGTGAGTTTTATTACAGTATCGCCTTTTTAAAGTTTAAAGGATTCTTTTCAAGTAAGTGAAGGTCACATTCGTGGACTATTATTTACTAACGCTTATGTTTTATGAGTGACTAAGTTAGTTTTGAAAACAAGTACCACTTTGTGAAACAATATTGTGTCTGGACTTCTATGGTCCATGTTTCAGGATTTATAACAGTGAGGATTTTTTTTTTTTTTTTTTTTTTGGAGACAGTCTCATTTTGTTGCCCTCAGTGGAGTGCTGTGGCATCACAGCTCACAGCAACCTCAAACTCTTGGGCTCAAGCAATTCTCTTGCCTCAGCCTCCCAAGCAGCTGGGACTATGGGTGCCTGCCACAACAGGCGCCTATATATTTTTTTAGAGACAGGGTTTCCTCTGGCTTCGACAGATCTCGCACCTGTGAGCTCAAGCAATCCATCTGCCTCAGCCTCCCAGAGTGCTAGGATTACAAGCATGAGCCATTGCGCCTGGCCTTAACAGTAAGGATCTTTTACTGCACTACTATATGCCGTCTCGTGCTTATGCCACTTTAATAGCACAAGGCCTTTGGCTGTTCTAGACCTCACTTTCCTCGTATCTATGTCAGACCTTTAAGGTTAATCCCTTTGGAAGTTTGTAGTCTTAAAAATGTCTCTTTATTCCTTCCTCATCTCTTCAATAAAGATAACTACTGTGAATAGTTGGGTAACATTCTAGAATAGACTTCATGTGTAAACTACATGTGTAGTTTATGTATTGATGGTGCACATGTGTGTTGGTATTTGCTCTATCCTCATGGATTAGTTCAGTTTGTATTTACATACTTTCCTTTCTTCATGGTGCTCATTCTCCTTATAATTGTGCATATTTGTCATTAAAGGTTAATGTTGATCAATATTGGTAGCTGAAATGTATTCTTAAACCAAGAGAGTGCCCACGTCTTTCTGACTTTAATGACAAATTGTAGTTATAGATATCCTTTACCTTTTTTTTGTGAGCAGGGAGAAATCACCGAGAAATATCCTTCCTATGTGAATATGTAGTTTGTCATTTAGACTGACCTTCCATATTGCTTTCATAGATGGGGCACTGCCATCCTCCTTTGTCCCTTACATTCTGTCAGGGAAGCTATCTTTGGGGCAGACATGTAAAGTAGTAAAATAGACAAATGGAAAGTAATAGAGAAGAAATGGAGAAGAAACAGTGGTTTTATACACTTTTATTTCAGCAGCCCCTTAAGAGTTAATCACTTGACTTTTTTTTATAAACATTTTTTTAATGTCTTGTGTTACACAGAGGTTCTCCTAGCAAAGCTCTTAGTTTTTGGTTTTTTTTTCAGGTGTGCTGTAATTTTGTTCTATTTTTAGTCTCCTTCCACCCATCACCACCTATTACATTTCCAAGAAGTCTTTGACAGTCTTACTTTTTCCATTCTTAGTAGAGTGCCTTGGCATTGTAGCTCATAGCAACCTTAAACTCTTAGACTAAAGAGACCCTCTTGCCTCAGCCTCCCAAGTAGCTGGGACTACAGGCACCCACCACAGTACTGGGCTATTTTTAGAGAGGGAGTCTTGCTCTTGCTCAGGCTGGTCTTGAACTCAAGAGCTCAGGTGATCCGCCCACCTCAGCCTCCCAGACTCTTAGGATCACAGGCTGAGGCACTGCACCTGGTCTTTCTGAGAAGTCTTCAATGTGTCTGTGGATTGGTTTTTGTTTCTGTTGGATTGAGAGGTGTGGAGAGGAGGGAAAGGTTTGGAGGAGCTTGGGCTAAATGAATACCTTGGCATTTGATAAAGAATCTTATGAGTCTAGTATTTCCATTCTTAACTTGATGGTTGAATTTTATGGGCATCTTAAAGTTGAGTTATTTCCCTAAATGCTGAGGAACAGAAAGTACAGTATTTTTTTACATAGCAATTAACTGGAAAGTATTTACAATTATGTAGACATGTGTCATATAACATATTTGTCAACAATGACCATATTATTTATCCAATAGTGGTACCTTAAGATATAATACTGTATTTTTACTGTACTTTTTCTCTGTTTAGATAACAGATATTTACCATTGTGTTAAAGTTGCCTACAGTATTTAGCACAGTAACATGCTGTACAGGTTTGTAGCCTAGGAGCAATAGATTATACCTTATAGCCTGGGGGTGGAATAGGCTATACCATGTAGGTTTGTATAAGTACACTCTGTATTATTCCCACAGTGACAGAATCACCTAATGACACATTTCTCAAAGCATGTTCTTAAACAACATGTAACTTGTCTTTAATGTAGTTTATCTGGTGTAAGCTATGGATGTGTTTTATCGTATTTGTGGGAGTAAAAGTATTGTATTTCTTTCTTATTATTGAATACTATGCCATAGTTGAATGCTTCTAATTACAGTACTTCTCTTCCCTAGAATTTGTTTTTCTTGGATAGGATTGTTCATATTGTTACATTAATGGTTGATTGCATAGACTTCTCTCCATATGATATTAAATACCAGCCCAAAGTTAAATGTAAGTATTTTCTTTACCTTCATTTGTTGTGTGCCATCTTAGTATTTTATAAGCACTTCTAAATTGTTGTCAGGGAAAATCCTAATCACGTTTCCCACCTCATTTTACTAACTAGAAATTCTTAAGCCATGTCATATACTGTGCTGGGAGTTTATATGTTCTTGTTCTCCCCCACACACAAATACACATGATGTCTTTACTTTGTTTACTAACAACACAGAAATATAAATATTATCCTAGTTAGAGATTGTCTAATACAAATGATTTTACTCTTTCCATCTGATAATGAGGGATTATCTGGACAAGAAATGTAGACATTATTTAAAATGTTTTTATTTGGAAACCTGATTTGAAAATAGCCATTGGATTGACATTAACTTTGAAAAGGAAATCATAGAATGAGTTGGTTATTATTTTAAAGGAAACAAAATTATCCTAACAAGTTAGCTCAGTTTTTATCATGTTTTGTTAAAACTGGACAAATAAAATAGCAAGTCTGATTTTCAAAAGGACACATCTTGGTTCATTTTACATTGTTTTGCAGTTGATCACTATTTTAATGTACTAATTCTTTGAAATAGAATTTATTCACCTATGTTTATATATTCATAGCCTATAGGAAATGATAATCTCACATTAATGAAAAATGTTAGTTGATGTTGAGATATTTTTTTCTGTTTAAAGATTAGAAAAATACTCAAATTTTGCACAAACCAGAGCTATCATTGATGAATTAAAGAATTCTAAAATGTATTTAGATTTTAGAATCTTTTGGGGGGCGGGGCACGGACAGAGTCTGACTATGTCACCCTTGGTAGAGTGCTGTGGCATCACAGCTGAAACTCTTAGGCTTATGTGATTCTCTTGACTCAGCCTCCCAAGTAGCTGGGACTACAGGCACCTGCCATAACGCTTCACTATTTTTTTTTTGCATTTGTTATTGCTGTTTAGCAGGCCCAGGCTGGGTTCGAACCACTGTGGCTGGCACCCTAACCACAGAGCAGTGGGCACCTAGCCTTTAGAATCTTTTTTGTTGTCGAGTTTTTACTAAATAGAAATACAGAGTGACATGGTAAGTGCCTGAAATATATTATAGGTTGGAGCATCCTGAGTGCCATAGATGTACTTGACTTAGTAATTTCATTTCTTCTCTTGGAATCTGATTACCTCAGTGTGTCAGAGAAATAGAATTATCACTGAATTCTGTAACTATTAAAAATGACATCACAATGCTAACAAGTGATATCAGAAGTTAATTTGCGAGAAGTTTCATAGGACAAAGATGATTTTAGCTCATGTTGACATAATTTTACCTGTGATAGAATTTCTAAAAAATTAGATTTAACCAAGTATCTGAGCCATGATCTATAAACCCATAGTTACAACTGTGTCTTGTCTTTTTTACTCTGTGTCTGTCTAGAACAGTGGTTATCAACTTGTGGGTCACGACCCCTTTCTAACAATGAAAATACATCCTACATATCAGATATTTACATTACAATTCATAACTAACAAAATTACAGTTATGAAGTGGCAACAAAAATAATTTTATGGTTGGGGTCATCACAACATAAGGAACAGTATTAAAGGGTCGAGGCATTAGGAACGTTGAGAACCACGTTGGTATAGAACAAGGATCTCTGGCTGTTTAAATTTACAGAATGGAGAAATTTCTATAATATGCTGGCACAAGTTCTGAGTAGACAAAATTATGACTAGCTGAAAGGGAATTGTTACTATTAAGAGTTATGCATCAGGATCATTTTAGGATTTTTAGTGACTTATTTTATGGTAATTTCAGATTTAGAGAAAAACTTCCAAAATTCTACATAGAAACTTCATATCCTTTACTCACATTCCTCAGTTTACAGTTGACTGCATTTCTCTTATCTACCCCCTGCCTTGAACCCATGAATACATTTTATTCTTTTTTGCCCTCCTTCGCAGAGCCATTTGAAAGGATGACAGATCTTAGTTGTGTCTTTTGTGTCCTTTAAACGTGGACTACTCAGCCAGTGCTACTATTTAGAGTTCCTGTTAGATTCAGGTTTCATTCATTTCTTCACAGGAATACCATAAAAGTAATGCTACAGTTCTTTCATAGTTCATTATTTCTATTACTTGGGATTAGCATTTACTATTTGGTTGAGATGGCATCTTCCATATTTTCTACTATAAAATTAATAAATACTTACAATGAATAAATTAGTGTTTTGTGGCAGTTTGAGACTGTGTAAATATCCTGTTTCTTAGCAAACTTCCAACCATGAGTTGATCATTCGTTGATACTTTTTGCCTAAAACTATATTTCCTGAAATGATAGTTCACATTGTTTCCTTTGATTTAGTTTGTATCAAGATGTTTATCTCTATCAATTACATTCTAAAAGCTGTACCTTGTTTTAATTAGTTGTCTCATTATATTCCTATAAGCATTCTAGAATTAATTGATTGAGCATTAGTAGACGCTCATCCCTTCCAGGTATAGGTAGCAATCTAATATAAGTGTAGTTTCCATGTTCCCATTTACTTTATTACTGTGAACTTCTGGATTTCCATTTTATTCAGGGGGCTGTAATTCATTCTTTTAACATTGAAGCTGTCCCAGATTTAGGGACTAAGAGTCCTTTCATATTGGCTCTTAAGACCTTTTGATATGTCTCCATTTTTCTTTGAGAGTGTTGGTACAAGATATTCAGCCTTGGCTCGACACCTATAGGTCAGCGGCTAGGATGCTAGCCACATAAACCAGGGCTGGGGTGTTATTTGTAAAGATTAGTGTACTATAGGTGAGAGAGGAAATGGCCATTTACTAATGGCAGTTTTTTCTTATTTTAAAAACTAGCTTTTAAAAGTTAATATGGGAATCTAATGTAATTTAGTACTTCCTACAAATTAGTTTTGAAATGCTAAAGAATGTAAATAAAAGTTTGAAATGCATTATATAATTTAACCTTAGACAACAGACTTTTTCTGGAATTCTTATTCTCGATCTGCAAATAGTTTTTCTTTATTGCCCATTCTGATTTGTAAAGATGTTGATGTTCTAGCGATATTCATCTATTAACAGTATATCATTTTAAGGTTTTCTTGGGCTATCAGTTGACAAAAGCACATCTATTTGATAAATCTGTCATTAAATGTGAGAGAGAAATTGTAAAGGTGGACACTATTTCCAGTATACTTGAATTCTTAACCATTTCAATTTTATCTTAGCACCACAGAGACCTTCAGATTGGAACAAAAAGAAGAATGAGCCCTTAGGGAAATTGACTTCTTTATTTAAACTTATTGTGAAAGTAATCTATTCCTTCCACACTCTGAGTTTCAAGGAAGAACATTCTGATACCCTCTTCGCTATTGGCAGTTCAATCACCAACATTCTCTCCAGCGTACTTGGACGTATTTCTTTGCCATCTATGACCCGAAAAATATTTGCAACTTTAACACAACCTCTGATGTTACTTTATGAAAACTCAAAGTAAGTATTTGGTGTTAGTAGCTTTGAATTAAACGTATGTATTCAGTTTCTTTTCTTTCTTTCTTTTTTTTTTTTTTTTTTTGAGACAGAGCCTCAAGTTGTTGCCCTGGGTAAAGTGCTATGGTGTCACAGCTCGCAGCAACCTCCAACTCCTGGGCTTAAGCGATTCTCTTGCCTCAGTCTCCCAAGTAGCTGGGACTACAGATGCCTATCTGTTTTTTGGTGGTGGTTGTCATTGTCGTTTGGCAGGCCCAGGCTGGATTCGAACCTGCCAGCTCTGGTGTATGTGGCTAGCACCTTAGCCATGTGAGTTACAGGCTCCCAGCTTCTACCTGATGGCATTTGACCCTCTTTATGCTTTTTATCCAGTTTCTTATTTAGCAGATATGTCTTTTCTTGCATTTTCCCCTCAAATAGTGAAACATTATTTGTAAATAAATCATTGACCACATTAGTCACTGTTTCTGTAGAAGGTGATTTTTAAGGGTAAAAATGTTGGTTGAAATGATACGCATATTTAAGTTTCTTAATTAATCTCCAAGAGTTTTAATTCTACATTGCCCTTTACATTTGAAATAAGCAGTACCTTAAATTCTGAAAAATTCAATAATGTACTTATAGAACTATTTCAAAAGGCTTTATCAGTATTTTTATAGTAGGTTTGTGTGGTTCAATCATACAGTTTATTTTTTATAAGTTAAACTCATAGGGAAGGATTTTATAAAGCGCAAAGCTAAGTTTTTATTTCATCAAGAATAGTTTATGCAGTCCCAGCTACCTGGGAGGCTAAGGCAGGAGACTCGCTTGAGCCCAGGAGTTGGAGGTGGCTGTGAGCTGTGATGCGACAGTACTCTACCCAGGGAGACAGCTTGAGGCTCTGTCTCAAAAAAAAAAAAGAATAGTTTATGCTTTGAAAAATATGCTGGAACAAGTAACTAGTGTGAATACTTTGAGGAGTATTTTAGATATTTTCTGTGATTTAAAAGATTGTTTCATGCCTAATATTTGGCAGTTTGATTTTTTTATCATTAAACCTTGGGACACATTTTGGTATCATTACGTATGTATTTCTTGTATGGCTGTATTACTTCATGTTTAGATTTAGATCAGTAAATAGTGTTTACTTACTAAAATATAAACAGTACTCTTAACTGATGGGTTTTTCTTCCCAGGCTTGATGAAGTTCCTAAAGTGTATAGTTGTCTGAACAACAAGGTAAAAATACACAATTGTCTATATATACTTACATGATGGAGTTTATTTTTTTAATTTGGAAGGCAGTGTTTGTATATGTAAGTTCTGGTATCTTGACAGGAGGAGACATCATAATTATTCCCATTTTTACAGATCATAGTGTAGGCATGGAGCATCCTAATTATCTATCTTCCCTCCAAAATAGTGGCGTTTAGATAAATTGTCTTCCTTAAACTTAAGTCTCCTCATTTTTAAGGGGGGTTTTATACTTGATTTTTAATAGACATTCACAGATAGTTTTTTTTTAAAGGATTTAATGATGTATTAATTCATTGACTCCTATTTCACTTATATATATGGTATTTGTGCTCCTATAGATCATGGGCAACCACATTTTTGACCCAACCCCTCAAGAAATTGGCCAGCTCTCAATTGGAAGAGATATATCCAGAGAGGCCTAATGTTTCCCTGGTTAAGGTGCAGATCGCACCACCCTACCATAACCTCCTACTCTGTGAAGGCTGCCCTTCCATCTCTCCCAGGAGCTCTTCTTTCTCTGTCACATCCAGGGCCCTGGACAAGAGGGCCATGAGCTGGGGTCAGAGCTTCTGAGGCTGCTTGGCCCACATCTAGGGAGGACCCTGGGATCTCCCTGCATATGTAGGTCCACTCTTGTTTGGCTGGGCCTTGGCTCTGGCCCCACACAGTTGCACCCACTTTGTGAGCCAAGTCACCCCCCTTTCCCCAGATTGTAGTGCTCAGTGGAGGCTGCTCTATTCTGCTGCTACTAGATCCCAAGTGTTCCCTGAATAAGTACAACTGGCTCCAATGTTTTCTAGGAGTTGAGTTTAGTTAGTTTGTGTGGGCAACTATTCTTGTTAAAATGATGTAAAAACAACTTTTTTCTATGAATGGAAAATAACAAATTGAGATTTTTAAAAATATCTATTGTCAAGAAAATTTCTCTGATAATTTGTCAGTTTATAAAGAGGAATATATATTCAAGGGCAATAGCAGAAGCTTGTTTAAAATCATTCAAATATTAAAAAATTAAAATAGCAATATGTTCTGCAAGTTAATGTTTAGTATATTTTTTCCTTTTATTTTTTTCTTTTTTCCTAGTTAGAAAAGCTACTAGGAGAAATTATTGCTTGTCTACAATTCAGCTACACTGGAGCATTTGACAGTGAACTTCTTGAACAACTCTCTCCATTGTTATGCATAACATTTCTGCATAAGAATAAACAGATTCGAAAACAGAGTGCTCAGTTCTGGAATGCCACATTTGCTAAAGTGACAGTGTTGATTTATCCTGATGAGTTAAAGTATGCCAGCGTCAAAACTTTTATATAACTATTGTATTGTGATATTTGTAAATTGGTATCTTGGTTTAAACTAAACTTTTCTTATGGGGAATTATTGCAGAGGATTCCTTAATTGAAATACTATTATTTGGAGTAGAAGGAAATTACTAAATATTATTTGACATTTTCTTTGGTGCTTAGCATAACCTTCACTTCAGGAACCAAGAAAAGCAATTTAAAGTTATTCTTAATAAACAAGAAAGGGAGGAAATAGATGGTTTTTAAAGCTAGACATGAATCATTGACGTAATATTTGTACTTATGTTTAGCTTTTGCCATTGTAAAAATTTGGAAAGTTTGATACCTTTTTAAAGAAGAAAATTTGGAAATTCAGAGAAGTATAAGGAAAGATATAAAAATTCTCTAATTTCTCCTAGTTTTATATTTGTATAGAAAGAAGTAGCCTTTGATTAAGCCCAACGTATTTTGCTGCTCTAAAATTATAAGTAAAGTGCTTTTGTTAGTATGTTCACTGGTACTTGACTCAAGATATATATGTTTATGTACTTTTTAAAAGGTCAGTACTAAGACAAGCCAAACAAAAATTTCTGCTTCTGTTGCCTGGTTTGGAAACTGTTGAAATGGTGGAGGAATCCAGTGAACCATATTCAGATACAGTAAGTTTTGAGTTTTTATTGTTTTTTGTTTTTTAACTTTTAAATGAAGTTTGAATCGTTTGTTGATTGTTAAGTGCCAAACACATGGGATCTGAACAGAAAAGAGTTCTATAACATAGAGTTTCTCTGTATTGTTCATTGTCTGGACTAAAATACTTTATGAATTAAAGACAAAATTTTTCACTAGTGATTCTCATCTGTAATCTCTAATTCTCATTCATTAATCTTTTTTGAACTCAGGTGCCTTGTGTGTACTATGTTAGTTTGTGGTTGTTAAAATACATAGTTAAGTATTGATTTGGAAAAAATTAGAAATAATAGTTACCAGTACATGTCTAAGCAAGAGCTACCCTCATTTTTTCCTATTAATTTTCTCATTTTTTTCTATCAGAAAACATGTCTTTGTTATCACATTATACATTAGGACTAAAATTCTTTGATACTGCCTGAAGATCTAGGAGTTTAGAGGAAGAAAGTCATGGATATTACATATATTATATACCCATGAGGTGGAATATTCTTAAACATTTTTCTATTTAGGAACAGATGAGGTGGCTGTATGCTGTGGCTCATGCCTGCAATCCTAGCACTCTGGGAGGCTGAGGCAGGTAGTTTGCCTGAGCTCAAGAGTTCGAGATCAGCCTGAGCAAGAGTGAGACCCCCATCTTGACAAAGTAGCCAGGCATTGTTGCAGGCACCTGTAATCCCAGGTACCAGAGACTGAGGCAAAAGAATCACTTAGAGCCCAGGAGTTTGAGGTTGCTGTGAGCTATGATGTCCCAGTACTCTATGGAGGGTGACACAGTAAGACTGTCTCTAAATAAAGAAAGAACAAATGAGGTATAGCAGTTTTTCATTTAGAATCTGTTTATAAGAGCCAAATATTCTGTTGAGGGAAAGTGTGTTTGTAGCATTCTATTTTTTATTTCTTAATTTCAGAATATTACAGGCGGTATATATGTAATCTGTAATTTATATGCATTATTAACTCTCATTTTTTTGGTTTTGGTTTTAGACAGTTTCACTCTGTCACTTCGGTAGAGTGCTACATCATCATAGCTCACAGCAACCTCAAACGCCTGGACTTAAGCTATTCACTTGTGAAACGCCACAAGGCGCAGCTAATGTTTCTATATTTAGTAGAGGCGGGTCTTTCTCTTGCTCAGCCTGGTCTCTATCTCCTGACCTCAAGTGATCCTCCCACTTCAGCCTCCTCTTTATTGTTTAATGTATAAAGTTATGATTTTCAGGGGTTTTTTTGTTTGTTTTGTTTTTTTGTTTTTTTTGAGACAGCCTCAAGCTGTCCTCCTGGGTAGGGTGCCATGGCATCACAGCTCACAGCAGCCTCCAACTCCTAGGTTCAAGGAAGTCTCCTGCCTCAACCTCCCAAGTAGCTGGGACCACAGATGCCTGCCACAACGCCTGGCTGTTTTTGGTTGCAGCCGTCATCGTCGTTTGGCGGGCCCAGGCTGGATTCAAACTTGCCACCTTAGCTGTTTGAGCCACAGGCACTGAGCCTGATTTTCAGTTTTCTTTTAGGATACTCCCAGTATAGGTAGAATATTTGAGTTCAGTAACTTGTTTGACATTATAGTAATTATGTATTTATTATTTTCAGAATTCATAAAATTAAGTGGTGCAGAGCACCTGCTCTAAAGTTAGAGATAACAAAGCCATTTGCTGTTACTGAATTAGTAGATTTGTTTTCTTTGATTTTTATAGGTTTGAATAATCAGAAGAAATTTGACATTATTTGAAATAAATACTTACTAGATTAGAATTTTAAAAATGTGAAAAGGAGAAGTAAAATAATACAGTTGAACTTAATGAGATTGTTTTATTTTCAATAAAACAGACAGAAAATTCACAATTAAATATGAAGATAAGTGGTATGGAAAGAAAATCAAGTGGTAAAAGAGATTCCTTATTGGCACTAACAAAGGATAAGAAAGAAAATATGAAACCACCAGCCACAGTATGTTGTTAAGACTGTATTTACTAACATAATATACTTATTTGTTTATTTATTTATTAAGACAGTATCACTGTATTTGCTAAAATACATACTTGTTTGTTTGTTTGTTTATTGAGATAGTATCATTTTATTGCCCTGAGTAGAGTACTAGTGAGTCATAGCTTCCAGCAACCTCAAACTCTTGGGATCAGGTTATCCTCTTGCCTCAACCTCCTATGTAGTTGAGACTACAGGTGCATGTGCCCAGTTATTTTTGGGTCTGGGGTTTCACTCTTGCTCAGGCTGGTCTCAAACTCTTATCAAGGGATCCTCCCTCCTCAGCCTCCCGAAGTGCTGAGATGATCGTCATGACCAACTTTGCCCAGCCCCCAAACTATATTTAATAGTTCCTATAGATTAAGTATATAGTAGCCAGAAGATATGCAACTTTTAATTGGGAAAAAAGCTGTAACAGACTAAAAAGATGCGATTACAAAGGGATGACAAAATTTAGTCCAGAAGGACTAAGGTAGCATGGGAATCTTGAAGCCTTAGGAAATTCTTTCTTAGTAAAGTAGGTTTCTATGTAATCCTTAATAGCTGTTACCTACATATATGTGTAGCTATTCCAGGTGGCAGCTTTTGAGGTGGAGTGATACTAGTTATGAATGATGGACAAAGGTAGCACAAGAAGAGAATATTTTAGACATTTTTTAAGACTATTTTTATATTAGAACATAGCATTTTGAATAGGAATAAAGAAATACCTAGGTAAGACATTTAAGCCAATACAAAATCTATGCCAGATAACAGATTTTTTTTTTTTTTAGAGAATAGTAGTTCTCTTTGATGAGAATCTTGAGCCCATATATATAGCTCTAATGAAATGAAAGAAAAATGTTATTTTTTAAGAATAACTGACACAATTTGGTAGCAACTATGAATAAAATAAAAACAGTGGTTGCATTGAAAATTTATAAAGATAACAGTGTAGTGCCAGAGCTCCTTTTAGGCATGTAGGTCATGTATTGGCAGCTTTATTACTTCAGTAGTTCTTCCACTCAAGAGCTCCAGATAGTTTCCCCTCTTGCCAAATAAAGTGATTTGTGTTGTTGGCCTGACAAACATATTAGTCCACAGTTTGTAGTTAAGCGAAGACTTGCCTACTACAAAGTAGGTCTATTAGCTACTAAAGAGGTCTATTAGCTTTTATTTTCTCAGCATTTATTAGAAGCAAACAGAAAGTGGGGGAAATTGTGTTGATTTTAGTGTTGTCATAGCTCACAGCAACCTCAAATTCTTGGGCTTAGGTGATCCTCTTGCCTCAGCCTCCCAAGTAGGTGGGACTATAGTCACCCACTATAATATCTGGTTTTTGGTTTTAAGGCAGAGCCTCCAGTTGTTGCCCTAGGTAGAGTGCTGTGGCATCATAGCTCACAGCACCCTCTAGCTCAGGCTCAAGCAATCCTCTTGCCTCTATTTTTAGTAGAATTAGAGTCTGACTTTTGCTCATGCCAGTCTCGAGCTGATGGGCTCAAGAGGTCCACCCGCCTTGGCCTCCTAGAGTGCTGGATACAGGCATGAGGTACCACGCTCAGCCATATATTTTTTTTTTTTTTTTTT
>NW_003852459.1:10529873-10546196 GCF_000181295.1 Otolemur garnettii
CCACCTTAGGTGTATGTGGCTGGTGCCTTAGCCGCTTGAGCCACAGGCACCAAGCCATATTTTTTTGTTTTAATTTTTATTTTTAAGAGACCAGTCTTATTATTGTTTAGACGGTCTCAAACTCCTGTGCTTGGGCAGTCTAACCACTTTGGCTTCCCAGTGCTGAGATTTATAGGTATGAGCCACTGCACCTGGTTTTATACTAATTTGTTAATGGTCACGAATGTTATATGGGCTTGAACTTCAAACTTTTCCAATCGTTATTGAAAAACTATATCAGTATTAGCAAACAGATTGATGGAAATGTTGGAAAATAATTTGGAAGCTAAAATGTACATTTACCTTTTTTTAATCTTTAGCCGAAAGTTGAATCTTCATCTCTAAAAGTAAAGAGTGAAACACTTTTAGAAGAAGAAAAGTCTACTGACTTCGTGTTTATACCTCCAGAAGGAAAAGATATGAAGGAAAAAATACTAACTGAACATCAAAAAGAAGTGCTCAAAACAAAGAGGTTTGTAGGCATTTTATAACTGTTTAGAACTAAGACACTGTGTATGCCAAATTTTAATGTCAAAACATATACACTGTATATACGTAAAATTTCTTAATGTATAATACTACCTACCTATAGATACAAGGTAATGTACCAAATGTTTATTACAAATTGAATTGCTTTACTGAAGCAGTAGATTGGGAGATTGCTTATTTCATGGAATGTCTGGAAAGTATACAAAAAGACCGCTTAGTGGTAGAATTCTAAGTTTTCATTTATAACTGGAGTATAGCATCAGAGTTTTGGAGTTAATTTAAGTAAAATCTTTTTCAGGTGTGATATTCCTACCATGTATAATAATTTGGATATTTCACAAGATACCTTATTTTCTCAGTACAGTCAGGAAGAGTCTATGTAAGTATGGAAGCTGTCAAACTTTTATTTCTGTAATTATAAAATCAACATTTTAATTCATATAATTATTTATTTCAGGGAAACTCCTACTTTAAGCAGAAAACAAAAGGAGGATTCCAAAATGATGTTTGAGGTATATTTGGTATTTCATATTTTGGGATTATTAGAATCATCTGGCCATTAAAGAGTCTCCTAAACTGCTATGAGATTGTCTGTAAGCCTTTTTTTAATTGGTTCTAAGATTTATTCTATAAGCTCTTTACTCCCTAGGTACAAATAGAGTTATAGCTGGTATGTGTATTTAAAATAAATGTATTTGGCATTTATTGAGTATAATTAGGAATGCAGATTAATAGGCATCTGCCACTACCTATGGAATGTTTATTGGAATCTACACAAAATTTTCCCAGAAAGTCAGTCTTGTTTGCTGGTTAATCTTTATATGTACTTTTTCTGTGCAGGAGGAACAAATGGAGAGTGATAATGTCATTCCCCAAGATGTCACGGAAAACTGTGGTATGGGTGAACATCTTGAAAAGACTTCAAATAATGAGTGTGGTTCTGTTGGCAAAACCAGTCCAGAAAAGCTAAGTGCTAAAAAAAATGATTCTAGAAAAAAAGCTTTAATTCCATCAAAGAAAACTTCAACCGAATGTACATCTAGTACAGAAAATTCTTTTGTCAGCAGTAGCTCAGTTGCTAATGCCACTATTTCTGGAACTTCCCCACACCCTCGGAGGCAAACTTTTATTACGTTGGAGAAGTTTGATGGTTCAGAAAATAGACCTTTTAGCCCATCCCCCTTGAATGACATGTCATCAACTATTACAGTGAAAAATAACCAAGAAAACATGATTAAAACAGATATTCCACGAAAAGCAAAGCGAAGAGAAATGACTCTTTCAAAATCTGATTCTGAAAAAGCATCGACTGCAACTAAGAGATCAGGCCGGAGAGTGGGTAAAGCTGAACAAGCAGGGAATAAAAGGTATAAGCCCATAATGAGATCTGAACAGGACAAAAATACTCAGGAATCTATTGAAGGCATAGTAATCTTAGAAAATAACCCACCCTGTTTGGTTAATCAAACAGAACATACATCAGATAATCAGGTTCATCTTTCTCAATCTGCAGTAGAGTACGAAGATACCAAGCTTAAATCAACAGTTGAAAATGCTATCACGTTGGAAAACAATACTGTAGAAGAGAAAAATGTAGAAATTAATTTGGAATCCAAAGAAAATACACCCCCAGTAGTAATACCATCAGACCAAATGGTAAATGAGGATAGTCAGAGTAGCATAACTCCAAACCAAAAAACCCTTAGGCGATCTTCAAGGCGACGTTCAGAAATATCAGAATCTACCGCTGATAGTCAAGATAAGGAAAACAATCATCAAAAAAGGGAAAGACGTAAGGAAGAAGAAAAACCTTTTCAGAAGAGTCCATTGCATACAAAAGAAGATGTACTGCCTAAGCAAAAACTGATTTGTGAACAAATTGTACAGGAAAATTTAATTGAGAAAGGAAATAATTTACATGAGAAGACTTTAGGGGAAACTAGTGCTAATGCAGAAATTGACCAAAATAAAGGCAAGCCAGACCCTGAGAATATTAAGTCAGAGGGAGATGGTGTCCAGGACATTGCACATAAGTCCTCTGAGAAACCAGTAAGGGGCCGAACACGGTATCAAACAAGAAGAGCATCTCAGGGTTTTCTTTCCAGCATTGAAAACTCAGAATCTGATAGTTCTGAGGCAAAAGAAGAAGGTTCTAGAAAGAAGAGATCTGGAAAATGGAAGAGTAAAAGCAATGACAGTGTTGATGTTGAAGATCAAGAGGAGAAAATGGTAAAACTGGACTGTATAAAAGCTGAAAATCAGACACATGATTGTAAAGCAAGTTCTGAAGTAGACATTAAGTCTCAGGTTTGTGAAAAAAAAGATGAAAGTAGTACTGCAACACTTGAGGATTCTATATCTTCAGATTTACAAGTTTCTGATGATGGAGCAAATATACATGAGAGAGAAAGTAAAACTAGCAAATGTGAAGAATACTGTTTTTCAAGTCCACCCCTGCCAGAATCAAATCTAAGGACTAGAAATGCCAATAAGAGATTACATAAGCGAGACTGTGTTGATAACAATAGTGTAGGAGAATCCTCAAAAATACAGACATCAGACATGTCTTTGCTTCATGAAAAAACTCCACAAACCCTTGAATGTCAGCATAAGAGAAGTAGAAGGGTGAGGAGATCTAAAGGTTGTGATTGCTGTGGGGAAAAATTACAACTTCAAGAGAAGTCATTAGTTGGGTTAAAGAACACAGAAAATTATGATGTGAAGATTAGTGAAACAGCAAAGATAGATGTACAGGCACCAGTAACTGTATCAGAAACTTCAAAAGCTAATGTATATTCTGAAGTAAAATTTTTAGATGAGCACCACAGTGTGAATTTTCATTTGGGTCTCAAGGAGGATAATGATACTATTAATAATTCATTAATTGAATCTGAAACTGAAATGAAAGAAAATACTACTAAAGAAACTCTTCCTTCCAAGATGATAAATTTTAAAGAGGAAATTTGTGATAGGGATTCTAGTGAAGTGATGCCTCTTAAAAGCCAAGAGCCACCTAATAAAAAATTTATAGCAGTTGGCCCTTGTTTAGGTGATTCCAAAGATACCTCACAGGAATGTTCTTTAGAGACTAAAGAAGAAAAATCAGAAATTACCCTGAAAAGGGATTTAAGCCTTCAGAGTGTTGTTAATGTTGGAAAAAATGCATGTGAAATAACAGAATCCCATCTAGAGGAAGTAGAAACCATGCAATTCAGTGTACAAATTGATAAATCTGAAGCTATCATCTCTGAACAGCAGAGCGCCAAAACTGGTATTTCTGAACCAGCAGCAACAGAGGAAAACAGTGGAAGAAGTGGTGAATTTGAAGCAGACATATCTAAAGAACTGAATGCCAATGAAGTGGCAACTGAGAAATTTAATTCTGATAATACTATACCTATAGCAGTGAATACTCAGACTGAGATACCAGAACAAACACCAGTTGGAGAACTAGATGGAGCAAGTGATATATCTGATGAAGGTTCATTTGAAGAAATGAATGTTGAAATGGAAAATTATGAACAAACAGTGATTGATGAGGTGAATACTGAACCTGACCACCTCAGTGAAAGAGAAGATGAGGATGTATCCATCAAAACCTGTAGATCTGAGGAAACTCAGAGAAAAAGACTGAATGTAGAAATGGACAACTTTGTTTCTGACACACTTGAAATGAGCACTAAAGAAGAAAAGGTTGACTGTAATAAAATTGAAACAGATACTGAACTTAATACAGCTAAAGAAATAAAAGCAGATGACAATCAAATGGTAGTGGGAAATGATATTTTACAGGAAGTTTGCCCTTCAGAGAGATTGGAGGAGCCATCGAAATCTCTGACATCTGAAACGGGTATCTCTGAACTGGTAATAGAAGATAATGCATCTCCTCAAAAATTAAGGGAACTTGATCCTTTGCTTGCATCAGCAAATGACAGTCCTAGTGGCATGCAGACACGCTGTGTCTGGTCGCCTTTGGCTTCTCCATCCACCAGCATTTTAAAGCGAGGACTAAAAAGGCCCCAGGAGGAAGAGATCTCATCACCTATTAACAAGGTAGGGAAAACGAAGCTGAATGCATTGTTCACCTTTGGTAAGATTGGTAAGTCTCTTAACATCTTTTCTGCTCCTCATACCATTGTATCATATGAGGAACAGATTTAGGAGCTCAGGTAACACTGATTGCCATTAATAAAGCAAGTTTAGCACTTACTGTGTGCTGGGACATCAAGCTATTTTACCTAGGTGTTTATATGAACTATTTCTTTTCCAGACCATGTAGGTAATTTTTTTTTTTTTTGAGACACAGTCTCACTTTGTCACCCTTGGTAGAATGCTGCGGTATCATAGCTCACAGCAACCTCAAACTCTTGGGCTTAAGTAATTCTCTTGCCTCAGACTCACAAGTAGCTGGGGCTATATGCGCCCACCACAATGTGCAGCTATTTTTAGAGAGGGGTCTCGCTCTTGCTTAGGCTAGTCTCGAACTCCTGTGGTCAGGCATTCCACCCGCCTTGGCCTCCCAGAGTGCTAGGATTACAGGCATGAGCCACAAGACCATGCCTAATTTAACAGATTTTTTTTTTTTTTTTTGCAGTTTCTGGCCGGGGCTGGGTTTGAACCTGCCACTTCGAGCATTTGGGGCCAGTGCCCTACTCCTTTGAGCCACAGGCGCTGCCCCAACCATATCTAATTTGAAGGGGAAAAATCTTGTTAAGCTATACTTTAATCAGTTTGTGGATGTGATTTTTAATTATATCCCATCTTCTGAGCTAAAGTGTAGCCCCTTTAGTTTAGAAAAAAACATGGATTATCTATATATCTGCTTTGGCTTTTGGCCCTATACCTTGCTTATAATTTGTTGGATGAATAAATAAAAAAGTTTTAAAAGGAGAAGTAACATGTGCTGCACAGCTTGGCTTTGTCTGTTGTGAAAAAGTGTGATGTTAACATTTCTTAGTTTTGAAGTTGAACCTGCACTTTAGCATAGAATACGTGTTATAAATGCTCTTATGTATAAACATGACATCTTGCCTTTTGTATTCAGCAAGCACATTTTGAAAACTTACCTTCTTAATCCCTGTTTGGTACTCTTAGGACTTTTCAACTTTCCAAGATAACTGAGAATTCTTCTGAGAGTTCAGAGGTTATCAATTTAGGAAGACCTAACAACTCATGAGCTTTTGTTTTCTATTGTATACAGGTTATTCTTAGTTTTTGAGGTTTTTTTGTTTGTTTAAGAATCTTAAGTTTAATAAACCATAAAAATCCTTCAAAAGTTTGTGAAGGTAGAGTGCATTAGGATTGATGACTTTTGGGGAGTTTTTGGTAATTTGTTTCTTGGTGGTTTTGGCTCTGAAATTTTTCTAACAAATTTTTCTGTGTGCTTTAGATTGTTAATAGAAGTTAACTAGTTGCTTTTTGATTGATAGTGGTTCATGCTTAATATTTATTTAGGACTATAGTTTTCTGTAGCAGGTATGTATAGAAACTGCCCGCTCTTAGAAATCAAGATGAGAAGATACATAAAAACATACTAATGGAATAAAGTGCTCTATTGTGTGTTTATATTAAATAGCTGAATGAGCAACTACCTGTAGGTATTTAGAAAAGACCAGAATTACTTCAAGTTGCACCTAAGAGAAACAAAAATTGTACCCCATTTCTGAGTCTGGTACCTTCAAAGAGTTTAGAATAGAGCTTAGTCAGATATACCAGAGGACAGTTACTTGTTTTTACTTCTTCATATTGTTCCTTGAGATCTTTTTAGTAGTTAATCCTATAAGTAGTTAATACCTAATCCCATAAGGTTATTAGAGTGAGGTTATACAATTTTAACTGCCACGTGCAATTTCGTTGAATTCCTACTACTGTGTGTTTCACAGTCTTTGGTGTTCTATTATGCAGAGGCAGTTTAAGATCTAGATAATTAGGATGAACTGGTATTGAGTAATACCTGTGAAAGCAGTCCTGGGACTTGGCTTCCAACAAAATTTAGCTAGAAACTAAATGTTCTATATTTAGTAATGTCCATGTTCTTTTTTTAGTAACCTTATAATGAGAATTTATAGTTTCAATTTTTTTAGACTTTAATTTTCTTAAATAAAAGCCTGACCTATGCTTTCAGGTTCGCCGTGTCTCCTTTGCAGACCCGATATACCAAGCAGGATTGGCAGATGACATTGATAGGCGATGCTCTGTTGTTAGGTCTCATTCTTCAAATAGTTCCCCCGTAGTAAAAAGTGCTAAAACTTCTCCTACTGCACAATCTAAGGTAAGCTATTGGCTTTAAAATATACATAGATGTATACAGACACAGAATGGCATGTTCATGATTTGTCTTAAAAAGAACTACTTGAGAAGCAAATTCTGTGATTGGGATATATTCTTTTATAAGAACATAGTAAGCAGATATAAAGAGAAAAAGTGGGTAGAGTCAATAAAGATCCAGCAAGTAATTGGTTAGGTAGTGGATCAGTCTTATGTTTTCTGAAATTTTAAAGAATTATTGAGTTTTAGATTGTGAAAATAAAATTGTTCAATTATAGTTACCTAGGGTTCTGAGTTTTTTTTTTCTCTCTCCTTTCTTCTGTCTAGCATAATACCACTTCAATCAAAGGATTTCTGTCCCCAGGATCACGTAGCCCTAAATTTAAGAGCTCAAAGAAGTGTTTAGTAAGAAGTGCTTTAGTTTTCATGTAACTTTATATTTTCATGTTCAGTCAGGTAACCTCTATTTAATGGCTTTTGAAATTTGTTCAAGATTGCAGAAATGGCCAAAGAATCCATGCCATGTCCAATGGAAAGTGTTTACCCAGCTTTGGTGAACTGTGTGGCACCAGTTGACATAATTTTACCTCAGATTACATCAAATATGTGGTGAGTGGTTATAGTTGAGGTACCCTACTCTGACATAACTTTTTTAGAAGTAAAAATGTAGGCTTGGCGCCTGTGGCTCAAGCGGCTAAGGCGCCAGCCACATACACCTAAGGTGGCGGGTTCGAATCCCCAGCCTGGGCCTGCCAAACAACAATGATGGCTGCAACCAAAAAATGGCCAGGCGTTGTGGCAGGCGCCTGTAGTCCCAGCTACTTGGGAGGCTGAGGCAGGAGACTCGTTTGAGCCCAGGAGTTGGAGGTTGCTGTGAGCTGTGATGCCATGGCACTCTACCCAGGGGGATAGCTTGAGGCTCCGTCTAAAAAAAAAAAAAAAGAAGTAAAAATGTAGCTAGGAAGGTGGGCCAGAGATAATAAATATTTCCTGTGTTGCCCTAATATAATAAATATGTGATTAACATTTCAGGTGTTGTGTTGAACTCTTTACATTTATTATCTTGTTTAGTCCTAGTGTAAACACTGAGGAATCTGAGTATCATTTCCACTTTATGTGAAGATTACCACCAAAATCACACAGCTAATGTGAGCATGTATAGGAAGAAAGAGGTTCACATACATAAAACTTGTTCATGAGCTCTTTTATGTTTATTTTATTTTTAATTAAAAGTTTATTTCCAGCTCGGCACCTGTGGCTCAAGTGGCTAAGGCGCCAGCCACATACACCTAAGGTGACACGTTCGAATCCAGCCCGGGCCCGCCAAACAACAATGAAGGCTGCAACCAAAAAAAATAGCCAGGTGTTGTGGTGGGCACCTGTGGGAAGCGGAGGCAGGAGACTCTCTTGAGTCCAGGAGTTGGAGGTTACTGTGAGCTGTGATGCCACGGGACTCTACCCAGGGGGACAGCTTGAGGCTCTGTCTCAAAAAAAAAAGTTTATTTCCTTGATTTGAGTCTTGGAAACTTAAATGCTTGTGTCTAGGCTATTCTAGCTATTTTAGATTACTGTATCTTGATAAAATAATGCTTCAAGTAGCTTGTGATGCCTTGAGGTACTTCATCTTTAATTGTATTACCAGGCGCCCTATCACAGCGTAATGGCCAAAGATGAAGTGTTCTAAAACTTCTTCAAAGAATGTAATGATTCAGTAATGCAGTATGTTAGGCGTACCAAGTCCTTTTCTCTTTCTCTTTATCTTCCTCTTTCCTTTGGCCACAGGGTCCTCCCTGTTACCTAGGCTTAGAGTACAATGTGGCACAGTCATAGCTCATTGTAACCTCAAACAATCCTCCAGCCTCAATCTCCTGAGCAGCTAGGAATGCAGGCGTGTGCCACCATGCCTGGGTAATTTTTTTTTTTTTTAATAGAATATTCTCACATTGTTACCCAGGCTGGTCTCAAACTACTGGCCTCAAGGCATATTCCCACTTCAGACTCCTACTAAAGTGCTGGGATTACAGGTGCGAGCAAATTATGCACAGCCCTGAGTCCACTTCTGATTATAGCAACTGGGGAGGGGGAAAATGAAAAGTCTAGGTTAGGTTAGGAGAGGTTAAAGAAAAAAAAATCCGAGCGAGGAGCCTGAGCTATGATCCACCATTTAGGAAACTGTTATGTATGCTCAAGGAAAGCTGCGAATCTGTGTATGAAAGAGAATAACATATGTAAAGTATGAGGTATACTATATAGTCTTAGATTGTTTCCAGTGCTATTGCTTATGCCAAACATGTATTTTAGATTCAGATTTTAAGAGAGATATATATATACACACACACACATACCTATTCTCACTGTGGCGCTAGGTGGGCCTGTGTAAACAAACTTATCATAGAATTTAAGGGGCAATACAATGAGATAAGCTCTTGGAAATGGCATATAAATAAAACCATGATTTTTTTTTTTCCTTTTTATTTTTTGTTCAGGGCAAGAGGCCTGGGACAACTCATTAGAGCCAAGAATATAAAAACAATTGGTGATTTGAGTACTCTTACAGCATCGGAAATAAAAACTCTTCCTATTCGTTCTCCAAAAGTGTCCAATGTAAAAAGAGCTCTCAGAGTTTATCACGAGCAGCAGGTAAAAACTTGGATATTACTTAAATGACATAGGATATCACTTAAATGACATACTTAAATACACAAGTTAAACTGTTCTTGTTTAAAAGCCCATTTTATTATTCCTTCCCCCTAGTCAAGAGTAACTTAAAAGATGACTTTATAATGAAACAGAATTTGCTATTTAGTATTGTACTGTTTTTATGTAGTACACCTCAGATTTGTTTTTAATGTCTTTTATTTTTTTAATTTGTTCTACCGCCTTTTCTTGTTCATTTCCATTTGGTAATTAATGCCATGGTTACTAAAACCTAGATATTTATATACATTCAGATTGTCAGGTCACAGTATTTTAATTTTTATATCTTGCACGTTTGTGACTTCTTTTTCTTACTGGTTCTTCCTCTCTACATTTTATATGTTGAGTATTTTTGGTGATCAAGTTTTTGAGATTCTGATCAAAACTAAGCATCTTTCCCATAAAAATATGTATAGAAGATACCGCACATAATTTCTAAAGGATTCACAGACTCCTAAAATTCGTTTAGAAATCCTCTATTCATTGACACTGCAAGTTGAGTATTCCTTATCCAAAATGCTTAGGACCAGAGATGTTAGGGCTAATCGCAGTAGCTCACACCTGTAATCCTAGCACTTGGGAGGCCAAAGTGAGTGGATTATCTGAGCTCTCTGGTTCAAGACCAGCCTGAGCCAGAGCGAGACCTCATCTCTAACAAATAGCCGGGTGTTGTGGCCGGTGCCTGTAGTCCTAGCTCTACTCGAGAGGCTCAGGCAAGAGAATGGCTTGAGCCCAAGAGGTGGAAGTTGTTGTGAGCTATGATGCTACAGCACTCTACCAAGGGCAACAAAGTAAGATTCTGTCTCAAAATAAGGGAAATGTTTTAGATTTCAGATTTTTTTTTATTTTGAAATATTTGCATTGTACAGTTAATGTATGGGTTGAGCACACTAACCTGAAAATTCAAAATACTCCAATGAATGTTTCCTTTGGGCATCATGTTAAAAAAAAAAGCTCAAAAATTTTAAATTTTTTATTTTGAATTTTTGAATGTGGTATATTCAACCTATATTAGAAGTCATGAGTAAATGAAAAATAGAGTATGTTACGGGTGAAAAACAGTGTTCTCTAGTGGAATTTTGTCAATCTGGGTTTTGGCACCTATTGAAGACATCTTCTATACCTGTGAAGTCCATGATTTTTTTTTTTTTTTTTTTTTTTTTTGAGACAGAACCTCAAGCTCTTGCCCTGGGTAGAGTGCCGTGGCATCACAGCTCACAGCAACCTCCAACTCCTGGGCTTAAGCTATTCTCCTGCCTCCACCTCCCAAGTAGCTAGAACTACAGGCGCCCACCACAACGCCCAGCTATTTTTTGGTTGCAGCTGTCATTATTGTTTGGCGGGCCCCGGCTGGATTCGAACCCACTAGCTCAGGTGTATGTGGCTGGCACCTTAGCTGCTTGAGCCACAGGCACCAAGCCAGAAGTCCATGATTTTTTATTATTTGTGGTCTTCAAAAAATATTTGTTAACTAGTAAGTTTATAAACCAAAAACTATGATAGTAATTTTCAATCATATAGATGAAGAATTTCTAAATTTCCATGAGCCCTGGGAATGTCTCTGAAAATTCTTTATGTATGTTTTTAACAGCTTTATTAAGATACAATTCACATATTATAAAATTAACTCATCCTTAAATGTATATGACTTTAAAATGGTCTTTGGTGTATTCACACAGTTACACAATCATCCCCATCATCTAGTTTGGGAACTTTTTTTTAATCACTCAAACATTGACCCCATTAGTTATCACTCCTCATTTTTACCCCTGAGCCATAGGCAGCCACTAATTTATATTCTGTGTGGATTTGCTAATTGTGGACATTTGATAAAAGTAGGGCCATACAACAGGGATCTTTGATAGCAGGTTTATTTCACTTAGCATAATGTTTCCAAGGTTTATCCATGTTGTTGCATGCTAGAATTGCTTTTTTAAGAAAAAACATTTGTGGGTGGTACCTGTAGGTTCAGTGGGCAGGGCGCCAGCCCCGTATACTAAGGGCAGCGGGTTCACACACGGCCCCAGCTGAACTGCAACAAAAAAATAGCTGGGCGTTGTGGCTGGCGCCTGTAGTCCCAGCTGCTCAAGAGGCTGAGGCAGGAGAATTGCCTAAGCCCAGGAGTTGGAGGTTGCTATGAGCAGTGTGACACCACGGCACTCTACTGAGGATGATAAAATGAGACTGTCTCCACAAAAAAATAAATAAAAGAAAAAAATATATTTGCTACGTGGATATGCTACATTTTGTTTGTCCACTTGTCAGCTAGCAGATGTTTCACTTTTTTTCAACTTTTACCATTATAAATAATGGTGCTATTGGCTTGGCACCAATAGCTCAGCGGCTAGGGCTCCATCCACCTACACTGGGGCTGGCAGGTTCAAACATAGCCTGGTCCTGCCCAACAACAATGACAGCTACAGTAAGAAATAAGAAAATAGCTGGGGATTGTGGCAGGCACCTGTGGTCCCAGCTACTTGGGAGGCTGAGGCAAAAGAATCGCTTAAGTCCAAGAGTTTGTGGTTACTGTGAATGTGATGCCATAGCACTCTACTGAGGACAACATAATGAGACTTTATCTCTAAAAAAAAAATGGTACTATAAAAATTCATATATAAGTTTTTGTGTGGACACATGTTTTATTTTCTTTTGGATATATACCTAGAAGTGAAATTGCTAAATAGTAACTCTTAACTTTCTGAATGTAATCGTGTTTTCTCGGTCACTGGTCCATAGGCTTTAGGAACTTCTATGAAAATTGTACTATTTTTAAAAGAAATGCATATACTATTTAAACTTGGAAATCTCTGCTGTCAATTTCTTTTTCTCCACGTTGTTGAACTTGGCAAGTACAATGTAATTTTCTCAGTTAACCTGTTTTTTTTCTGGGAAAGCCATTGTGGCATATTGTAAATTTTCAACTCTCTTTGAGGAAGTAATTTGTAATGCTTTGTATAGTTTGGTAGAACATAATTTCTTAGCGTTATTAAGAAATTAATTAAAGTGGTGGAACACATTTTGTATACCATGTCTATGCTGTCATTTTTATTAAGTAAATTTTAATTTGTTGGTTTTAAGCTTTACTTATTTATTCTTTTTTTTTTTACTGTTTCGAATGTATAATCAAGGTGAAAACTCGTGGACTAGAAGAGATTCCAGTTTTTGATATTTCTGAAAAAACAATAAATGGAATAGAAAATAAATCTCTATTTCCTGATGAAGAAAGACTTGCCTCAGGTATATTTTAGCAAAGGGGGATAGCTACTTCCTTGAAGAAATATTAATTTGTTAGGCTTTTAACTTAATTTGGTCTTTCTTTATTAATATGACAGAATTTCTTTGATGTCAAGTATGAAAAAATAACTGATTTCCTTCAATGTCTACTTGCTTTTCTCTTATTGTCTGCTTATAGTCCATAAAGGTCTCAAATAAGGATAGTTCTTTAATGCACAGAATAATAAGCTGTAATAGATTTTTCTGTCTCCTCGTTTCCTTGACGAACAGGGAGACCTGAGCCATCTCTCTCAATCTGAAACTTAAGCACTTAAACTTTTTATTAAGTTAGAAGATGACCTAACAATTTAATTTTTTTCTAGTACAGATATAATTGTGTTTTTTTTTTCTTCTTTTAGATTTGATTGATCCTGTTAATTTAGAAACCCCATTATCTAAAAATCTTTTGGCACAGATCAGCGCTCTTGCCCTTCAGCTGGATTCAGAAGATCTCCATAATTACTCAGGAAGCCAGCTGTTTGAAATGCATGAGAAGCTAGGTAGCATGGCAAACTCTATAATAAAAAATCTGCAGTCACGTTGGAGGTCACCAGCCCATGAAAATTCCAGTTAGTATTTTCAGAGAAAATTGGAAGTTTTTTTTCTAAACATCACTGGATTTCTCCATTGATAAAACAAGTTCTGAAATACAGCACAATTTCAAAGAGACTATTTATAAAGTTGATAGCATTTCAGACACTGAAAAATAGTCACTTATTATGTAAGTTCAATTTTGTAAGTTCAGTATGTAAGATTCCCCCCCACCCCACCTGTATAATGTATTTTCTTGGCTGCTGTGCGTAGTTTTTCAAGAAATTTAATTATCTTACTGAGATGTGAAAGCAAAAACTAGAAACAAAACCATACATTTTATTTTACACTTCGTTAAATCACACATAACGCTGGTGAAATATGTAATATAAAGTAAGTAAAATTTTTATTTGAAATTTTTGCTGAACTGATAAAGGTATTTATATTTGATTTTTAAAAATTCATATTTGTTGTGCCTGAGCCTTAGGAAATTTTTCTTGATGAAGCACCTGAAACATGCAAAAGAATTGAAACTTTCCCCACAGATGTCAACTTTGGACAGCCTTTGAGAAAAATGCCAAAAGTTTTAACTTCTGGGGGGTTAAAGTGTTAGTGCAGATTTACAAAGAATCCATTCGTTTGCATTAGCAAATATTTGTGCAACAGCATTTGCCTGTGAAAATTATTCTTAGGAGACAAAGTATTCATTTTTGATGCATGACTGTACATTATGTATAGATGACCATGTTTTTAATTTATAAATTTTAATCTTGATTAATAGCATGAATTTTCTGCAGCTTTTTGTGAATAGCTTAGCTTTGTTTAATCAAAACACTTGGTGTATATTAAACATAGATAATATGGACAGTAGAAGCATTTTATGAGCTTGCTGCAGATGTTTGTAGAATTCTATATCTACAAATGAAACAACAAATAGTTTTGTACTTAATAGTCTTAGTTAAAACAGGAGTTTATTTTCTAAAAGTATGCAGAATGAGTAAAATTATAGAAATGAGAAAATGTTAAACAACTACTTTGCTGTTTATACCCTTACCTTTTCTCTTTTGGTTTAGAAGAGGGTGTCAGCCACTAGAAAGTGTGCCTCATTGCATATCTTCTTAATGGAATATTAGTTTGAATATTTCATGAGAGTTGGACAGTAAGAAATCTATAAAGTTTATCTGCTTTTTTTCACCTACATCTGAAAGCAAATTTGGAAGAAATTTGAAGCTGTTCTTTTTAATATGTATATGTTTTGTTTAAAAAAAATAGGGTGTATGTAATTAAAATATTTGTAAATTTTACCAGCTAGTATTAGTGCTTGACTTCCCACATTTGTTTCTTTTTTTTACTGAGAATATATTGCTCTTGTTTTGCAAATAGAATGAGTGAATGCTTCTCTCAGTTTTCACTTTATTCAAAACCTGATTCCTATTTAGAAAGGCACATCATTCTCTAGCAAGTCATAGAAAGTTTAATTGTTGTGCCTAGTTACCACCTATATTCAGCAGGAGCATTAGTGTCCTTTTCATAATCATAAGACAAAATGTTAGTGTCTTTTTCATAATCATAAATCCACCACCACTACAAATTTTTTTTGAGTCTTAATTATGATATTCATATACATATACCAAGATAGCTTTATAAAGCAATTCTGGGATCACTGAACTAAGGATTGTAGCTTGAAGAAATAACTAATGAAAAAAATTGTTGATTTTTTAGAATTATAATTGTAGTTTACATTGTTCATTTATATCTCAAATTATATTTAATAGTGTAAAGGCACATAAGTTTTTAGAGAACAGGTGTGAATAAGAAGGGTTATGTGTGTGTGTTTGAGGACAAGTAAGGGGGTACTTTAGAGTTAAAATTAGCTTGTTTCATGACTACATGCCTTAACATTTGTGTGAACTAAACTTATTTGCTGATTGAAGGATGTTCTTGTAAAAACTGAACAGTACAGCAGAAAATAGGACCAAAATGATTGTTTACGTAAACCACTGAATTTGATATAAGCACAGATATTAATTTAAAAAAAATTATAGTTCAGCAAGGGTTATTTAAATATTATATTTGAAGTATAGACCAGCTTGCTGAAACTTCATTGTTGCTATGGCTGTATAAGCATATATTTGAGGTATCATATTTTTAATATTCTTACCTTAAAATTTTCTCAGTTTTCTCCCTGAATAGTTCCTAAATAGCAAAACATTAATATTCCTTGATCAGTTCCATTGTGTTCTCTATTAAAATGGAGCCTGTTTTTTCAAATCTTTTTTTAATGATTAATAAAACAAATGGCAAATATATCTAAGAACACTCCCATGGTTTCTTAATTATTTATGCATTTTAAAAGCTCTAGTGGCATGTAGGATAAGTACAACTTCTTATAACTATGAAATCTATTCGGGGTTTCATAATGGACTTAAATTTTCAATAGTATTTTAGTGAGCTGCTTATTAAAGGTGCTCTGCCATTTGAACAAGTTTGAAAGCCATTATTGAATGGTATAGACCCCTTTTCTAATTGTGAATAGCATAGGATAAGTCAAGTTAAATAATTCCGTTATATAATACAGTCAAAAAATGTGATTTAAATCAGAACATGAAAAGTATGATAGATTCTGACATTGCCCAGCTTGAAGATATACATACTTCTGTTACATACTTAATAAGCATCATAAAAATGTCAATAAGTGGCAAGAGCAAAGGGGGGAATGTAAATATAGAAGAGAAGTTTTATTTGGGTTTTTTTTTAAATAAAAGAATGCAAATTAATCTGGCATAGCTGAAATTTTAGAAAAAGTACAAATGAGCTAATATTTTCCTTTAATGCCATTTCTTCTAACTTTGACTTTAATTCAGTAAGAAATGCCTAGGTCTCATCTCATATTCTGCTGATGTCTGTGTACTGCACTTGTAGTAAGCAGGTAGTCCTAAGAAGCTTCAAGCTATGAATTAGCTTTTGATAACCCAAGCAGATTTAAGAACTTAGAATTACGGGCACAAATGATGAAAAAGGTAGATA
>NW_003852459.1:10546260-10550036 GCF_000181295.1 Otolemur garnettii
TTTTTTTTTTTTATAGGCAGAGTTAAGGATTTTGTGTTAGAACCTTATTAGTAAAGCAGATTTAAGTGCTTTCTCTTGAGTATTGGTGGATTATGTTCTCATTTTTGTTAACATAAATCAATATAAAAGTAGAATTTTAATTAAAAGTATATTTAGTCTCTAAATCTTGCTTTCTATTACGGTTCTTCTAATATTTTATTAATAACCATTGAAAACGTATACTACCCTAAGACTTAAGTTTTTGTGCCATTATGAAAACGTCACATCAGACAAATGTTCCATGTCATTCTACTGAAGACCTCTGGTGACTTAATTTGTCATTAAGATAACATGCTTGAAAATTCCTGTTTTCTTGTGGAGTTTGAAAGAGTTGAATAATATGATTCTCTAAAAGTGAGTTTTTCTTGGAATTCTTTTAAGATGAAAAAATTCTTATATTCTTTTACGATTTCCTCACATATTTAGGTAACCTGTTTCTAAGAACTTCATTTAAAGCACTAAAGATGTTGCTAGAAGTAATGGGTTTCGCAAATTGGTTTATTAAGATCTATTGATAGCTTGATGTATGACAAAAATTGGCTTTGTGATTTCTGATGGTCCAGTTAATGATAGATCTATTAAGTTCCACATTTTATATTTTGCTTTTTAAAAGTAGCCATTAAAATATGAGTCTTTCATTTTTAAAGATTTATAGATACTCAGTATAGTAGTCTAACAGAATTAGACATATTTACTCAGTCCCTGGAATAAAATGTTGTATTTTGCAGTGTCTTCACCATTTTTTTCTATTACACTAAACCAGGCATCCTCAAACTATGGCCCCCGGACCACATGCAGCCCACCTAGGACATTTATCTGGCCTGCCAATGGTCTGAGGGACAGTGAACCAAAAAGTTTGAGGACCCCTGCACTAAACCTTTCTCCACAGAACAGTTAAAAACCAACATGACACAGTATGTTATAAGTGCTTACTCCCTGGGAAATACTATTAAAATAAAAAGTAACCCCTGCCTTTACCTGAGACTATAAAATTGAAGGCAGTATTTTCAGTTGTTAAGGTCACAAGTAAGAAAAAAATCTATATAACTTTTACACTCAAAGAGGAACTATTACTTTGGGCCACAGTTTTCCTATTTATAATAGGAAAAACTTTTATAGTGGATAAAACTAAGCCTACAAGACAGTAAGTTTATATGCAGATAGAAAATGATGCTCCTGAGAAACAGTAAGATGAAGAGGCAAGGTGTTTTGATCCGAAATTTTGAATAATGCATAGTCCATTTAGTGTAGTGACAAACAGTCCTATACACTTTGATAGCCAATAGTCCCTGAGAGCTTTTTTTATACATAATGCAGTACCATAATTGATGTTCATAAATACCTTGAATGATTATTAAAAATAAACATTAATACTCTGCTCCCTCCAAAGCAGTAAGTTAATACTTTCCAACAAAAGGCAGCTTTGTTTCTTAATAGATAAAGGACATATAACTAGGAAGTAAAAATAAAAAGTCTCATGGAACTGAGATAGTATTAACTTTTTGATACATAATTGAATATTAAGTGCCTAAAGAATTTATTTTTATAGAATGGAAATTTTCTAAAAGGAAATGGCATTAAGAGCAGAATCGGTTTTGAGTATAAAAACTGAAGGATAGCAGTCTTAACTAGTAAGGTCTTTTACAAAGCAGGGGGTTGGGAAAATACCTGTTTTTTTTGTTTGTTTGTTTGTTTTGTGCTACCCATAAATGTGGCCATGTTCATTTATTATCTTTGCCTGTTGTCCTGCTGCAGTGGCTGAGTAGAGTAGTATGAAAGAGCCCACAAAACTTAAAACCTTTACAGGCCCTTTACAGTTTGTCAGTCCCTATTACAGAGGATGGTTTTGCTCATACATGGCATGGAGTCAGTTTGGTTATTTGCTTCTTGCTGGCAGATTGACGTCTTGATTACTTCATTTGTTGTCCCGGTTAGATTTTATTTTATGAAACAGGTTCCACTGATTTTATTTATATCTTTTACTATTGCTCAAATAATTACATGCTAAGAGATATTAGTACTTTCTCAGTACACTTCTTTCTCCTAAACTCTCTAACTGTAATTATGTTATTTGCCCTGATATTAAAGAACTTGATGGTCTGAGAGAAAGGCATTTGGCAGCAATAGGTAAAATCACACCTGTGAAATAAGTTGGGGTATAGGAGTTTGTCATCTGGAGTTGGTGAGTTTCCTATCAGTTGCTTTTGGCCTATCTCCACACTACCTCCTGTGGATAGACCTGACTAATATGCACTTAGAAAAAGACTGAGCATAGCCTCATCAGTCGTTTATTTAACCCTGTAATATTTCTGAACCCATCACTTGGTAAACCGTTTCTAAGAGAGCTTAGTTTTACATTCATAAGCTATTTATATTTGATAAATCTTAAAAATGATTTAAGTTGGAATTTAACAGAAGTACTTGTTAATTCCTCAGTTTCTGCACTAGTAGATGGGAAATAATGGTGCATTTTTATTTGATTGTATAATGCTTTATGTTTGAAGCAGACAAACCTACACTTAATAGGTAGTATTTCTGATTCACTTTGACTGTGTTGAGAGGGGATCTATGGTAACAATAAAACCTTTCATGAATCATTGGGAGTTGACTGTTACCACTTGCCAAATGAAACTGGATACTGAAACACTTTACAAAATGCACTTTTACCTGAAATAAAACTATTAAAAACTGAAATTCTGGTGCTTGTTTTTGTTGGCCACATTTAGGGTGTTTTGTTTGTTTCAGTGAGACCTGAAGTGAGTGTGAATAGCGTAATTCAAATGCCAACATAAAGTGAACGTTGTGTCCATCTACAAACACATGTACCATTCATATACTTTTGCCCCCCATGGCCTGCTGTTTAATCATAGAGGTTCTCCTAATTATTCATAGTTTTGTCTGTTTGAGACAGAGTCTCACTTCATCACCCTTGGTAGAGTGCCTTGGAGTCAGCTCACAGCAAACTCAGACTTTGGGGCTCAAGCAATCCTTTTGCTTCGGTTTTTCATTTTTTAGTAGAGACAGGTCTCTTGCTCAGGCTGGGCTTGAACTCCAGCCAGAGCTCATGTGATACACCCGCCTCAGCCTCTTATTAGAGTGCCAGGCTTACAGGCATGAGCCACTGTTACTGGCTGAATTGTTCATAGTTTTGTGGGGTTTATATGCCATCAATCTTTTTTTTTTTTTTTTTTTTTTTTTAAGAGATGAGGACTCTCATCCATGCTGAAGTGCAATCTCAAACTCCTGGGCTCAAGGGATCCTCCTGCCTCAGCAGCATGGTAGCTGCTAAAGGGGACTAAAGGTGCTTCCCACCATGCCCAGGAAAAGTTTTCTAGTTTATGTAGAGATTGCAGCTATCTTGCTCTTGGCTTGGGCTGGTCTCAAACTCTCCTGGGTCAAATAGTCCTGCCTCAGCCTTCCAAAGTGCTAGGATTACAGTTAAAACTAAGCCAGTCAATTGTAACGGAGACAGCATATATTAAATACTTTAGGGTGTTCTAAAAGTTGCAGAGCAGGGAAACTGAAATCTTCTGATTTCAAGATTGTTCTTTTTTAGGCACCAAAGACCCTTGGCAAGAAAACTTCATCTTTCTCAGCTATACCCTTTTTAATAAGAAAAAAAATGTTTTGTAAAATTTGGATTCAGTTAAAAGGCCACACTTAAGGACCTAGGAGGCCACATGTATAAGGTGACCAGATTTTAACATTGGTAAAGGGAGACACCATTGACCGGGGGG
>NW_003852459.1:10550544-10567580 GCF_000181295.1 Otolemur garnettii
CTAACCATTTGTTCTCTATTGTGATTTTTGCTGATGCCCAAGAGTTAACCTTTTCCTTATCAATATATTTTTTTAATAATGATACCTCGTAAGTCATGTCACTTTCAAGGCCAGCGCTAGACTTTTTGGCGCCACTATAAAATATAAATAATACGAGTACTGTCTGCTAAATTCATGAAATAAATTACTTACCTAAATTATCTGAATAGCTGATTTGTTGACATCACTTGTTTAACTAGCACTAGCATGCAGTATGATGTGTATCGTCTGAGAGACAGTTACAAAATGTTTTCGTGGTTGCCAATGCCAAAAATGCCATTGTTCATTAAGTCCAAACAATGGTGGTCAAATTCTAACAACTGATCAACAATGTGAACTTTGATAAGCAGTTCTTGATAATCAGTTCTCAACAATTATTTGTTATTATTAAAGTTTAACATTATAAGAATAACAAAAATAATATAAAACTCATATCCTGGCGAAATAGCCACATGGCAGTGTTGGGACCAGAACCACCACACACAGGTAAAGACAAAAGTGCTTTATTTTGCAAGCATATTCCTGGGCCACTCTTCCCTTCAGCGTGGCTGGAGGAAGGGTGACTCCCTAGTGAAGGGAGCTGAGGATTTTAAAGTGCATAGAGGAATTTAATGGGGTGTTTTGTCGAGCTGGGCTGCTATTGGCTGAGCTGTTTATAGTTAGGGAGCCTCTAGAGAGTGGGGGGACCTACTTGTTTGTTCCAGATAGTTTGGCTCCTTCTGAGCTAATTGTCCTTGCCTAGAAGCAAGGGGGGAACCAGTCTCCTTCTGATTCCACCTGGGCGACCTTGCCCAGGAGGGGAGTAGGGAGTTTACATTAGCCTTTTCATTTCCAAATGAAGTTACATTAACTTCTTCATTCCCAAATGGAGTTACATTAACCTGTTCAGCAGCCAAAAACCGTATATTCTCATCCCATCGTCCTGCCCTTCCCTAGATTGTCGTGCATTCTTTCCAAAAACCAGGACTTTTATAAAACGCCGCAGGACACGGGACAAATTGTTAAAAATCAGGGACTGTCACGCTTTTGGACAAGGCTGGTCACCTTACACATGTACTCCAACCCAAAATGGTCTGTCTTTTCTTGGGACTGGAAGACACCCTAAGTTTATCACTTGAATCCCAGCGTTGTGCACAGTGCCTGGCAGGCAAGCGTACTCTCGATCATTCACAAGTGTTTGCACACTCAGCATTGCTATAGCTGTAGAGTAACAGGGACACATCTTGCTTTTTAGGACGTATCAGCTAAAGTATCCTTTAGCATGAAGCCATTATTGGTGGCTCTCCAATATACTTTGCCATATACTTTGCCATATACTGCCAGCACACCAGATGCAGATGGAAAAGATCCTCAGATCCCACGTTTGTTCCCAAAACTATTACATGTATAAGGGAAGCTTGCTAATACAAGTAGGGATACAGTTTTGAGAACGTCTACTCTTAGGCATTTTTAACAGTACATTAAAAAAAAAAAAAAGAAAAACTAAGTATCCATGAGGGATTTGCTTTAATGAGTGTGTTTACTGGTCAATTTTAAAACCATTAAAAGTAAATAATGCTCATTGTATCAGCAGGATATGTTGCAGAATTATAGATTTTATTAGTTACCACTTTTATCACCAGTTTATATTGACTATCAGCTTTATATTTTCAGAATTAATCCAAGAAATACAAGTTAGCAATCAGTAAGCAAGGAAAAGATGAATATCTCTGCCATGTAATGTGTTTGACATGTTCAGAATATCCATTTTAGAAGAGAAATAAGGTTAACCATTCTTATGACAGAAAGACTCTGGGTTGATAATAGCAATAATATTCCAGAATCATTTAAAATGTCTATTCTGAAATTAAACATTTTAAACACAGAAGAAGGATGATACTACCATAAATCATATTGACACAGAATAACCGTGGCCAACTTGAGAACTTGGGTAATAGTGGAAAGTCTAAACTGAAGTCCAACTGCAGGGGTTGTAGTCCTGCAGACAGGTGTGATTCTCTGAAATGTCTAAATAGCTTCGACATAGTTGGCCGGGAGCATGCCAGTTCTGCCAGTCCTCTGTACAGTGCCGTACATCCAGCCTTCGTCAATGGCCTGGACATTTATGATAGCGTCTCCGTCTTTGAAGGACACCTCATCAGCATCTGCAGCCATATAATCGTACATGGCACGGAAGATTTTCTATTCGTGAGGATGGAAAAAGGGGGAAAATATATATTGGAATTGCAACCATTAACTCTAACCCAGTTGTAAGATTCCTCATGACTTATTCCACAAACTTGAGTTGCATAAAAGAGAATGTTCAACCATCACCAAGAAAATAAAAAGAACACAAAAAAAAATAGCAGAAACTATTTGTAAGTCATACATCTGCTGGGGATTTATATCCAGAACATACAAAGAACTACTACAACTAAACACCAAGAAAAAGGCAAAGGATATGAACAGACATTTCTCCAAAGAAAACATACAAATAGCCACCCAATAGCACATGAAAAGATGTTCAACATCATTAGTTATGAGGCAAATGGAAACCAAATCCACAAGGAGGTCCATTCTGCACATGCCAGAATAACAACAGGTGTTGGGATATGGAGAAATTGATCAGATCATCAATTGCTGGTAGGAATGTAAAATGAGGCAGCCACTTCTTGTAAAGCATCTGTCAGTTAATTTAATGCATGTTTATAAATACAGAGTTACATATGATCCAGCAATTCCACTCCTAGGTATATACCCAAGAGGAATGAAAACAGGTCTGCAGAATAACTTGTACATCCATGTTCATAGCAGTGTTACTCATTTAAAAAGTGGAAACAACCCAAATGTCCACCAACTGATGAATAAATAGATAAAATGTGGTGTATCTGTACAGTGAAGTAATACTTAGTGCACAGAAAAAGAAATGAAGTATTAATAATACACAACACAACACGGATGAACCTCAGAACATTAAGTAAAAGGACCTATGCACCAACGTACACATGCTCTGTGATTTCATTTATATGAAATGTCCCAAATAGCCAAGCTTATGGAGTCAGAAAGTAAATTAGTAGATGTCTAGGACTGGATGGTGCAGGAAGGGAGGGGCTGGAGAATAAATGTTGATGGGCACAGAGTTTTGTTTGTTTTTTTTTTTTTTTTTTTTTTTTGGAGACAGAATCTCACTTTGTCACCCTTGGTAAAGTGTTGTGGCATCACAGCTCACAGCAACCTCAAACTCCTGGGCTGGAGCGATTTTCTTGCCTCAGCCTCCCAAGTAGTTTTGACTACAGGCACCCGTCACAACACCTGACTATTTTTAGAAACAAGATCTCGCTCTGGCTCAGGCTAGTCTTGAACCTGTGAGCTCAGGCAATCCACCCACCTTGGCCTCCAGAGTACTAGGATTACAAGCAAGAGCCACTGCACCCAGCCAGAGTATTTTTTTTTAATGGTGCTGAAAATATTCTAAGATGATGATAATTAAACAGTTCTCTAGGGCAGCGCCTATGGCTTAGTAGATAGGGTGCTGGCCCTATATACCAATGGTGGTGGGTTCAAATTTGACCCTGGGCCAAACTGCAACAAAAAAATAGCCAGGCATTGTGGCAGGCACCTCTAGTCCCAGCTACTCAGGAGGCTGAGGCAAGAGAATCGCGTAAACCTAGGAGTTGGAGGTTGCTGTAAGCTGTGTAATGCCACGGCACTCTACCGAGATTGATAAAGTGAGACTCTGTCTCTACAAAAAAAAAAAGAAGAAAGAAAAATTCTCTAAAGAAAACATCATTAAATTGTACACTTTGGATTATGAACTGAATACTATGTTAATTATAAACTATATACTAAAATATTAAGTATAAATCATTATGGTTTATATACCATAAAACTATGTGTGTATATATTCAGAGAAAAAAAAGGGAATGTGTTTGTGGACAGTGCCTATAGCTCAGTGGGTAGGGCACGGGCCACATACACAGAGAGGCTGGTGGGTTCAAACCCAGCCTTGGCCAGGTAAAACAATGACAACTGCAACAACAACAAAAATAGCCGGGTGTTGTGGCGGGCTCCTGTAGTCCCAGCTACTTGGGAGGCTGAGGCAAGAGAATCGTTTAAGCCCAAGAGTTTGAGGTTGCTGTGAGCTGTGATGCCACAGCCCCCTGCCCAGGGCAATAGCTTGAGACTCTGTCTCAAAAAAAAAAAAAAAAGGGAATGTGCTGCTAATTTTATATGTGGTCTTTTTCTCCCTTTTGAGGAGATCAATTTTATGTTGTGGAGAAGAATTTGAAAAACTATACCAATACTGCAAGTTAGCTCTCACTTTGGAAACTTGGGAGCAGACGGTAGTAAAAGCTTCTAAAAGCTATCATGTAGAAATTGTAATAATTTGGAGGTATAAGTAAGTGACACTGCCTGAAGATTCTTTGGAATGTATCATATATTTTTCACACATTCTGAAATATACACATATATATTCAAACTCAAAAATGGATTTTCCCTTTTCCTCTGCATAAGTGGAACAATACCATAAATACTACTCTCGTTTGTTCTTTCCATTTAATACAGCTTGGAAGGCTTTTCATAAAAATACAGTTCTATTTCATTCTTTTGCTGCAGAGAATTTCACATTTTAGTAATATCACAAATAATGTAGCCATTTTCATTTTCCTGGACTTTTATTTGTCACTTTTTTTTTTTTTTTGGAGACAGAGTCTCACTATATTGCCCTCAATAGAGTACTATGCCATCACAGCTCACAGCAAACTCAAACTCTTGGGCTTAAGCAAGTCTCTTGCCTTAACCTCTCAAGTAGCTGGGACTACAGGTGCCCACCACAAAGCCAGGCTATTTTTTTGTTGCAGTTTGTCATCATTGTTTAGCTGGCCCCCCCGGCTCGAACCTGCCACCCTCGGTGCATGTGGCTGGTGCTGTGACTAACCACCGTGCTATGGACACCGAGCCCATTTCTTTTTTCTTATATGAGCATCCTAGTGTTTATCTTTGGACAAATAATTTCTGAAGAACAAGCTCTGAAAGGTGAAAGTATTAGGGGAAATGGAAACGTGTTTAAATTTTTAACAAATCTTGCTACTCTAATGTTCAAACATGATGCAATATGATCATATTTGATTCAATATGCTTTATCACTGTGAAGATTATTTTCATTTGCATATTCTTAGTTACTGATTGTGATGAACACCTTTTTGTTAGCCATTTTTATTTCTCTTGCAACAGATTGTCTATTCCTAATCTCCCAGGTCCTCCTTATTTTGAGGCAGAAGGCAATAATTGTTCAGTGAATTTTAGAGTGCCTTATCTTTTTAGATATCAATCATTTTTGTAACATATGCTGTAAATATTTTCTCCCACTCTGACATCTTCTTTTTGTTATAAAAGCACTTAAAATGTTATGGTCAAATCTGTCAGTCTTTTCCTCTACACATCTAGATTTCGGAACTTGCTTAGGAAGGCCCTTAATACTGCAAAAGTGGTCTCTCTTTTTCTGTACTTCTGCAATTTTGTTTTTTGTATTTAGATCATTGATACAACTGCCACTTAAGTATGCTTTGAAATGGGTATCTAATTTATTTTTTCTGACTAACCTGATAACTAGTTATGCCATGATCATATACTTAACTAACTCAGCCTTTCCTGCTGATTTGTAATTCTTTTGGGGCCCATCTTTGGACTTCATCTCTTTTTGTATCTGTTATCATGGTAAATCCATATCTAATTATAATCGCTTTTAGTTGTGGTATGTTTAAAGGTAAGTATGTACAGGTAAGTACTACTTACTTTATTGATTTTATTTATTTATTTATTTATTGAGGCAGAGTCTCAAGCTGTTGCCCTGGGTAGAGTGCCATAGCCTCACAGCAACCTTCAACTTTTGAGCTTAAGCAATTCTCTTCCCTCAGCCTCCTGAGTAGCTGGGACTACAGGTGCCTGCCACAACACCTGGCTATTTTTTTGTTGCAGATGTCATTGTTGTTTAGCTGGCCCAGGCCAGGTTTGAACCTGCCAGCCTTGGTGCATGTGGCTGGCACTGTAACCACTGTGCTACGGGCACTGAGCCTGCTTCTCCATTCTTGAAGCAAACAATTTTTAAAAATGATATTGGGGTTTTCATTGGAATTGAATTCATTGATTTATTTTAAGAGAAACTGACAAGTTTACAATATTCTCTTCCTTAAATATGTATGAGTCTCAAAATTTGTTTATATTTTCTTTTATGTCCTTTAGTAAAGATAGATCTCTTCAACTAATATTGTTCATGTCAATCATAAAGTGTTATGAATGTTTTTGTAATGTTATGAATGGAATACAGTATTTAAACCCAGTGTTTTAAAGTAGATTGGTGTACTGTGGACATGGGTTGGCTTACCTCTTCAGTATGCTGTAAATTAATGGGGAAGATCTAAGATATGGCATGTATATGTGTGTGTACATGTCAATGTGCATACATACATACATTCTTTTTTTCCAAAGACAGGGTCTCATCTGTCACCCAGGCTAGAGTATACAACACAATTGTAATTTACTGCAGCTTTGAACTCCCAGGCTCAAGCTGTTCTCCTGCCTCAGCCTTCTAGTGGCACAGCCTATTTTTAAAATTTTTTGCACAGACAGGGCATCCCTATGTTCATTGCCCAGGCTGGTCTCAAACTTCTGGGTCCAAGTGATCCTCCCACATCAGCCTCCCAAAGTGCTGAGATTAAAGACATAAAATACTGCACCTGGCCTGTATATATATTCTTAAAGAATGATTCTAAGCTGCAAATGTTTAGTTTAAGATAGTTGTGAGACCATTGAGCCAAAACTGATATTTGACTCTAGCTTTTTTTAAAAAATCATTGAATAATGCTTTTTTATGTTTGTTTGTTTTTAAGAGACAGAGTCCCTTTATTGCCCATGGTAGAGTGCTGTGGCATCACAGCTCACAGCAACCTACAACTCTGGGTTTGAACCCACCACCCTTGGTATATGGGGCCGGCACTGAGCCACAGGCACTGCCCTGAATAATGCTTTTTCATTATTTTGTATTTAGTAATGCATGTCTTATGATTAACGTTAATACAAGATGTATAGTAAAAGAGTATTGTATAAAACAGAAGCATTGGTTAAAAAAAAGACCATAATACTTAAAATCATGCACATATCAAAAAAAAAGATTCATTATTCATTCATTATCATTTTTATTATTTACTTACTCCAGCAGTAGATGGATGAGATGGGATAGAGGATACCGTTGTCTGTTGGGTAGCAACTGAAGAAGATCGTTGTTGTGGGAGTACTGTGGTTTTTGCATGTTTATAAGCTGAAAAGAAGGGAGAAATGTTTTGTTTTTGTTGGGAGGGGTTAAGACAGAGTCTCACTCTGCCACCCTCAATAGAGTGCTATGGCATCACAGCTCACAGCAATCTCAAACTCGTGGGCTCAAGTGACCCCCTTGCCTCAGCCTCTTGAGTAGCTGGGACTCCACCACAACACCCAGCTACTTTTAGAGGCAGGATCTCGCTCTTGCTCAGGCTGGTCTCCAACTCCTGAGCTCAGGCAATCCATCTGCCTCAGCCTTCCAGAGTGCTAGGATTACAGTGTTTTATAAGAAGAAATTGTGGCTAGATATCATTTAGCTGGTGTTTAGTGGCTGGGCAGTGTTCTTTTTCCCCAACTTAGAAAGAATGATTTCCAAGAAGAGAGGATCTAATAAGATTAATGAAAATGAAACATCTAGCTCCACAGTTCTAGTCTCTTCTCTTAGAAGAAAGGATCAAGATTGATTATTGATTTATTTATTTTACTCAAAGCATCTCTTGTAGTAACTGTCAGCAAGCTGGCTGGCCATGACTGCCAGTACCTGATGAAGTTGTAGAGAAGAAGAGGCCTCCATCACTGTAGGTGGATAGGTGGTGGTCAGCAGCTTCTGAATGCTCAGACTTCTCCTCACCCCCACTGATGCTCAGTGCACTGGCAGATCGTGACTGATCTCGGCTCTTGCGCTGAGCTTGGACTGGAAGAGATGTGATTAGAAGTGACGTAACAGAGATGAAATTTCTGTGGCATAATGCCTAAGAGTAATTCAATCTTGGAGATGGTTATTTTTTGCCAAGAATTTTTTGTTGTTATTGTTGCAGTTTTTGGCAGGGGCTGGAGTCGAACCCGCCATCTTTGGCATATGGGGGCCGGCGCCCTACTCCTTGAGCCACAAGACGCCACCCCGCCAGGCATGGTTTTAAGTAGTTTTCTGTGGATTAAACCCTCACAAATTTTCTGACATATGCTCACTAACTTGATATCACAGATTAATGAAATTAATCTGATTGTACAATTAGTACAATTAATTGGTACAGTCAGGTTTCAAATCTGAGAGTCTGTCCATAACTACCACTCTTTCCCTTCACCCTGCCTGTCCGTTTTCCTGGCTCACCAACGTCAACGGATAGTAACATTTACATTCAAACTCCATTTTCAACTTCTCCAGAAGGTCCTTCCTAACTTCCAAATTAATTTAGATACTCTTTCTCTGTGTTCCCAGAATCCTATGGGCAGACCTTTAACACTGCATGTGGCAGGTGTTCCCGCCTCTCCTCATCGGTAGACGAGGGCTTCAGTCCTCTGAGGCCTCGCACTACACACCATGTTTTAACATGGACAGAAGGCATCGAGGTTGCAGCTTGTTCTGTGAAGGAATGATCTTCCTTGACTCAAGAGAGATCAGGAAGTCCCTGAAGATCAAATTCATTACCTTCTCTTTGCCTATGTATTTTATTTTCATTCTTTTTCCAACAGAAAGAATTACTACCTTTTTCTTTAGAGGGGGGAAAAAAAAGAAATGAAAATAATGGATTCTAAAGGAGATATGCAGTGAGGCAATGAAACAAAAATTTTCTCCAAACTTGAGCTTGTTTAGAAGATGTGTTTGACCCATTGGTCAACAAGGCGTTTTATGCTGAATGGGCAACTCAGAAAGCAGCACTCTGGAAGGAAAGAACTTCAGAGCCTAAAGCATTGGCTCTAGCCTACTGTATGGTGATTGTATGTGGTAAGCCTTTTCCAGCATAACATACCATTAATCTTGTGTAAGCTTCGGGATTGAATGTTGTCTTCTGCGGGATCATAGTCAAAAACTGAACCAGGATTAGTACGCCAGACACGTAAACCTGAAAGGGAACCAATGATCAAAGCAGGTATTCTTGGACTTTTCCAGTAACTTGAAAACCAAGTTATTTTTAATTTGAACTTAAACAGTCACAGAGAATAGAATCACTCTTATTCAGCTTTGGGTCATGTCTTACACAGAGAACAAAGATCACGTGGAAGAGAGGTCAGCTTTGGGCGCTGTGAGGTAATAGTAACTTTCCTGCGTACCTAATGAAAACAGATTGAGGTCCTTTCTACGTGGACTTGACATAGGTAATGACACTTTAGTTTTTCTATCCTCCTGAAAGTTGATCAGCCACCCACCCAGGCTCAGTTACCTGTAACAGTTTCCTGATCCTGGTCATTGCGTTTTTGTTCCATTTCGACCACTTTCCTTTGAATACCTCGGTAGTTAATGTCACTGAAATCCTGCATGTTCTTTTTCACTCGTTCAGTGATGGGATCCGTCACCACAGGTGTGAAGCACCCCTTGTGTTTCTCAAAGTCTTCATGATATTTCACCTGAAATGTCAGGAGTTCACTTCACCAAAACATGAGGATGTGACCATTTCCCTTTTTACACGTTCTAGTGGGCTGGCCGGCCAATCCTCGACAATCCCTCACTCACCGTGGAGATATGCCGTTGGGTCTCCCTCACCCGTCTCATCTCGGGAGTATCCAGCACGTAGGCAGCTTTGCCTTGTATCTGTTTCCGGAAGCTATCAGAATAAAGAACCTGATGGAGGAGAGACATGAGTGAAGACATGAATGGTGCCAGCCTAACTCTGAAGCCCCAGAGCCTTTCCAACAGGTGGAGTTTAAGAAGCTGGAGAGGGTGGCTCCAGCCAACTGAAAAGACCCAGGAAGACACATGGCTAACAGTGGAACAGGCCCGAGGACAGGGAGGGCTACAGCAGAAAAGACTTGCTTTCACTTTACAAATGAAACTCATTTTCAAACGATGAGGGGCACAGTATAATTTTGAAAGGAAAAGAAAGAAAATGGCCTCTCAAATTTGCTAGGAATTATGGCATCAGCACCAGCATATTTGATGGTATTTATCTCTAAATCTGACACTAAAGGGAATTCGAAAGAACTATCATTTAAAACAAGTGATCCTTTTTTCTTAGGTTAAGTCCCAATTGCATAATCCAATATACTAACATAAAAATCAAAGTCCTCGAGACGCTAAAAACTCCAAATAATCAAACCCAAAGAAGATATCTATTTGGGAGTGTTACCCATTTCATAAAGTATCTTAAAAATAAAAGACAGCAGAAGATTGAAGATGTTAGGAACTAAATTTGTTATAGTGGGTTATGTAAAACTACCTTAATTAAAGTGAAAAGGGGGAGAAAACATTGGCAATTAACTTGTTTAGTATGATCATTTGGAATCTAAAAGCATAGTTATGTCAACTTTAGTGTAAATTTTCAGTTGAATAAGAAAGTGCACATTTTTATGGTGTTAAAGTGTTATTTTTCAAGATATTGCTTTTCTATCTTTTTTTTACGTTTTAGTGTTTTTTTTGTCAGCTGAATGAGAAAGGCATGTTTTTATGATGTTAAAATGTTATTTTCCAAGTTGTTGCACTACTCCTTTTTAACCCTAGAAAATACCGAGCTAATGTTCTCTTGGTTGCGCTTAGCTCTCTCCATCTCTGGAGTAACAGGTGTCGGAGTTGCTTTTCTCATATTCTCTTTGTACAATACCTAGGGGAGCCAAGAGAGCATCCAGGAATCAGAGAACAGAACACATGTCCAGAAAATCATCATGTAGCTGGTGTTATGGCTCAATTATGTCACACTCTAGAAGGAATCCCTCAGGCCGAGAAAGCCATTAAAATGTTACGGTAGAAAGCAACAGATTAAGAAAGAAGTAAAATCAGTGCGAGCTGGTGGGATTGGGTGCTGGTTTTTAAGTAGATAAGGAAGAATTTCTCAAGGTACACGTAAGTTTTGGAAACACTGTGAGATAAATTAGTGGGATAACCATGTTTGCCGGGCTTGTTAACATTGTAACATTTTTCCTCTCTGAGATACCGAGCTAAAGTTTTCTTGATTGCGTTTGACTCTTTCCATCTCGGGAGTAAAGGGTGTGGGGGTTGCTTTCCCCAGGTTCTCTTTGTATAACACCTGTGAGATACAAAGTGGTACCCGAAAGTCACTAGGAAGCAATATTTACTAATAAATACAATGCGACTGGGGGGGGGGACACTATGATTAATCTATTACTATTAGTGAGAACAGCTCTCAGGAAGAAAGCTTAAAAAATAGCTAATGGCAATGGTACAGGTCGTATGAGATTTAGATGCAAAAGTGACTGGCATTTGGTTTGTTTTTAACCTGGGATGGGGTTAGGAGCAGGCCAAACTGCAGGGGTTACTTTGCAAAATCAAAAGCACTTTTGGTTCTCAAGACAATACCGAGCTAATGTTTTCTTGATTGCGTTTGACTCTCTGCATCTCTGGAGTGACAGGGGTTGGGGTGGCTTTCCCCACATTCTCCTTGTACAAAACCTACATGAGTCCAATGGATCCAAAACGCCAGAAAGAAAAAAAAGAGTTACAGTTACCAAAAGAGGAAAGGGAACAACAGAAAACTTTTGAGGATGCTCAGGCTACCCAACTGACTGGGCAATAAGGTTAGATGGAAAGCAGTACCTTCCCAAAGGGAGCTGAGCATGGTTGCAGCACGATACACATCTCCACGCTGGGACCCTGCCCTACACGCTTGCGGGTGGCAAAAGAGAGCTGTGGTGTTCTCCCACTGTTATTTCACCATTAGTCTATCCATGTCAAACCCCAGACAAATTAACTGAGCAGGAGTTACAGGCCTGGGCTTGGAATCACACTGAGGGGGCTGAGACTGCTCCGGATATAGTAGCTGGTGACAGGAACTTTTCGTAGCAAACTCTCATAGACATGTCAGCAAAATTGTAGGTACTCAGACAAGGCAGAGTTTCCTTACTTCTTTTTCCTTGTCCTCTGTGTTCTGTTTCTTGAATTAGTTTAGTACAACATCGAGCTTTATCCATAAGGAAAAATGTTTTTGGCACCTACGTTGCTATTATAGCTATAGGAGACACAGTAACACATCGTGACAAATCCTCCACCTCCATGTCTCCCCTCAGTGTCATTCCTGGAAACACTGGAGATTTAGGAAGTGGCATTGAAGAGGAAGAAGTCTGTGAAAGTAGTGGTTCTCAAAGTGGGCTCCCTGGGACAGCGTGTGGGGTTACCTGGGAACTTGATAGCAATGCAAATCTCTGGCCCTATACTGGACCAACAGAATAAGAAATTGGGGGGCAGTCCCCAGGAATCTGACAGTGTAAATGTGGAGGGCAGCAAGGCTGTTCACAGCTGAGAGCTGAAGTCCCCACACAAACCTCAGGTCCTGATAGTTTATGAACATACGTAATATCACAGACTACAGACTTACAGAGCTAGCAATTGAAGACCGTGTTAAGAATAAATTTGAAAAGGAATGAAAAGTAGTAAAAACAAAAAGATGTTCCAGTGACACTTTTCCTTTTAAGAAAATTGACAATCAATTGCTCAAACCACTACTGGATCATAATTTAAATCATTTTCCTTGAAGGAAAGGATCAGTGGTTATTTTTCCCAAGGTCTCTTTGTCCAGATCTGACAGAGTAAATTAGAACCTGAAGTCATCCAACAAAACACAAGGAAACCACGATTCCAATATTCAAGACAGAGCTCTCCTTATTCATTCCCACCCTGAATTTCAAGAGTACCTAAGACAAAGAGACCTTGGGGTAGTGGGTAGAGAGTAAGTTCGGGAAGAAATAAGCAAAAGGATGTTTTATGGAAACATCTGTTACTTTTTAATATTAGAAGTTTCAATGATGGATTAAAGCAATCTTGTTATTATGGGGTTAGGCTTGGAGAAGCCCCAAAGAAATAAGGATAAATGTGGTAAAGAAATTCACAAAATTTAAGTGGTTTTTCCAAAGTAGGATTAATATGGATTATTTTAAATCGTGAAAGTAGTTTTTTAAGTCATTAAAGAAGTAGTATTTTTTTCTTTTCTTGCCAAAGTACCGAGCTAATATTTTCTTGATTGTGTTTGACTCTCTCCATCTCTGGAGTGACGGGTAAAGGGGTTCCCTTGCCCATGTTTTCCTTGTATAACACCTGTATGATGAGAAAGCATCCAGAAAAACAACCGTAAGGAACATTGCATTTGTTGGAAGGTTAGGGGTGAGGTCAACTTCCTTGTTACAGAATAACAGTAGTCCAAGAAAACAGAAGTTAACGGGTGGTAAGATGCCACATACTACTTTAATGGAAGCCGTTATTGGGATGAGGACACAGCCCCTTGTAGGGAAGCAAGGACCTCAGCTGTGGGCAGGGCCCTTCAGAGTCATCAGTGTTAATTTTTCCATTTCTAGAAGCATGGGGCCTCCCAAACAATCACATAAGGATTTGAGATTGTTAGAACTCAGTTTCATTGTTATCCACACAAACTAAAAGACTCATTATTCTTCTTAAATGTGTATAATCCGATGAAGTCAATACCCACATTAACTGTATTAGAGAAATAAAAAAGGACCAGTGTTCTTTTGCTAAGCTATATTAAAAGCAAAGGAAGGGAAGGGGGTTTAGAAAAAGAATAAATGTTAAGGATCAGTTTAATCCTCCAGTCAAGCGGCCTTTTTTTTTCTTTCCAAAATACCGAGCTAAGGTTTTCTTGATTCTGTTTGACTCTCTGCATCTCAGGAGTGATGGGGACTGGAATTCCTGTCCCCAGGTTTTCCTTGTATAGCACCTGTGTGAGAAGAAAGCACGCAGAACAAAGAAAGAGAACAGTCACTTTCCCACAGCAGCGGGCTGGAGCCGGGGAGCAGGAGATGTGGGAGGAAGAGAGGGAGTTAGAGGAAGTGAAACATCAAAGGTTTTAGAGTCAACCTCGGTGAGCCTAAAGACAGCCCCAAAGCAAAGGAATGGAGGAAGAGCAGGGAAAACTAAGAAATAGGAAAGAAAATTCTGTTATTTTTGTTTTTGAACTCATCTCTGCGGCACCGAGCGAAGAGGGTCATAAAAGGCAGCAATTAGTCTTCCCAGCTTGTTACGAGGAGGGAAGAAGATAGAAACAGACAGACAGAAACACCACCAAGGAAATTATTTTGATTTGAAAATGCTATTAATGAATAGGGATCGTTGGGTTTTACAAACATTGCATATTTAGAGATACGCACAAATCTTCTTTTGTTGACTTTCAAAAGAAGTCAAAGTACTTAATTTTTAGTTTGGGTGAACATACTGGGAAGAATTACGTCTCAGGCAAATGGAGAGCAATGACAAGATGCTAAAAAAAGAAACTTTAAAATACCTGTACCAATTGTAGCAGAGACATAGAAAGTTATAAATAGGAAATGGGGCCAACAATAGGATCTTTGCACAATAATTGTTTTTTAAGCTTTAGGTTCAGAACAAATTTGCCAAAGCAGGATAAAGATGAATGCTCAGACAATGAGACTGTTAAATTTTTAAAAGCTAGAATGCAGTACTGGACACTTTTAAAAACTAAGCCAAAGGGTTATATGTGTATCCATGTTTAGCTAAAATGAGGAAATGGATTCACAGGAAATGGCAGCATTAAGTTGGGAACCACGTGAGTAACATTTTTTTATTTGGATAAGTTGATTAGATTTTTAAAACCTCACCATTAATCTTTTAAAAAACATTTTTTAACATAGTCAAAGGGATTTTTTTTTTTAAATACCGAACTAAAGTTTTCTTGATTGAGTTTGACTCTCTCCATCTCTGGAGTGATGGGGATTGGAATCCCTTTTCCAACGTTTTCTTTATACGACACCTGTACAACACAAGAAAGCACCCAGAAAAAAACAAGAGCAGTCAAAGCAGCCCTTTCGTTTATGTGTAGGGACCTACTATGAAGCTACAGACATCAAACAGGACAAGCAAATCCACCAGGTCAGTCTTCCTGTGCAGGCCCCGATCTGCATGAGAGTGTGTTTTATATTTCTTAGCTGATGTGCCAGTGTATTTGATGTTCATCTTTTTTACTCTAAAATCAAATATAAATGTTTATTTCCTATGTCAGGATATAAGGGAAAAAATACAAATAATTTCATAAGAGCACTAAAATGCTCAATGTACAATATAAAAATTATTTTAAAAATTAGGTTAGCTGGCCAGGTGTGGTGGCTCACACCTGAAATCCTGGCACTCTGGGAGGCCAACGCTTGAGTTCATGAGTTCTAGACCAGTCTGAGCAAAAGCAAGACCCTGTCTCTACTAAAAAAATAGATAAACTGAGGCAAGAGGATTGGTTGAGCTTGAGTTGGAGGTTGCTGTGAGCTATGACACTATAGCACTCTACACAGGGCAACAGCTTGAGACGCTGTCTCAAAAAAAATTCAATTAGCAAATATTTATTCTTACACAGAATGTTTGTCTTATAGTAACAGATATTTAACCTCAGACCAAATCTATATGATATAGCAAAATTGGTCTTTGTTAAATAAGTTCAAGTTGTATAGATGGTCAAGTCTAAAAGCCAATATTTTAAAATATGGTATTGTTTATGTTTATTTTCCACAGTATCTAAGAGACTTTTGCACCACTGAACAATTTTGCCTAAATGCAACCTGAATAAAAATTAACACAAATGGTTACAGAAAAAAGAAGTTGCCCAGGACCATCAAGAGCATTAAGCTTTCAAAAAGATACAAACAATAAAATATTAATCTAATATAGAAGAAAATAATTAAGAAATAATTTTTAAATTTGATGCAATATTATTATTACTTTGGTAATAAGTAATAATAATATGATAAACCCACAGGGAAAACAATGAATATAACATTCCAAAAGACATATTAACTTACACCGAAAATATAACAAAACATTGAAGAATTATTAGTGAATAATAATTAAAAACAAACAGAACAAAAAGACAGTGGGACCAAACAAAGTTACTGATCTAATTATGTGAAAGAATCAAACTTTTAGAAAATATTTAAACTGACAATTAAAAACATTTTGGATTAATCCCCAACTCACTCCACAAAAAATCCAGCTAAATTTTCCTAATGATATTTGATTCTCCATCAAGGCATAAATGAGCCTAAGATCATTGCACAGAAGTTTCACAGACTATTTGTATCTTATAGAGTTTTTCAGCAACAATAATATTAATAAAAGAGAAAATAACATTAAATATAAACTCATGATCTGATTTGTGTATTTTAAAAAAATCAGAAGACTTTGATTTCTATTTATGAGATGGCTTGGTTGAGACAAGAATTAAAATAAGATGGCTTTGGTCCCAATGTTGAATGATGTTGTTTCTCCATACTCCTGTTTACCTGAATCCAATCTACATGAACATGACCTCTGCTCTCAAGCAAGAGCCACCATTTCTACATTTGGCTTCGAATACAGTATCTTTTCTTGGAATGCTAACCCAGAACTATGAGATAAAAGAGTTCCAAGGAAATAAGAGTTTTGGTGTTTGGTTTTTCTTTTTTAGAAATCAATTAATTTCAAATTCCCTGAAGTAACTTAAGATGAAGAGAGAAGGAAAAAAACCAACAAAAAAATTCAAGGGACTGATACAGAAAATATAAAATGTTAGAATCACGTGGTAAGTAGGAGATCCAGAAATTGGAAAGATTCAGTTGGTGAGATAAGGGGAAAAAAAAGATTTTGTTAAATTGATTATTATAAAGGAACGAATTTTGCTTTATAGAAATTATAATTTTTTTAATACGGAGTTAAGGGAGTTTTCTCCCAAATACCGAGCTAAAGTTCTCTTGATTGCGTTTGACTCGCTCCATCTCAGGAGTGACAGGTATGGGGGTCCCCTGGGTCAAGTTCTCTTTGTACA